>NC_137922.1:20924270-20969270 GCF_963457725.1 Sprattus sprattus | reverse complement strand
CCCTCATCTCTGAGTCTGTGAGTCTGTCTGGTGCTTTAAAGCCAGCCACAGCAGATGTGGGAGGCAGCTGAAGTCTTGGGAGCCCTCGCAAGAACTGGCAAGAAGAGGAGGGAGAGAGAGAGAGAGAGAGAGAGGGAGGGAGGGAGGGAGGAAGGGAGGAAGGGAGGAAGAGTGAGAGAGAGAGTGAGAGTGAGCAGACAGCCCATCAGCACTGTCGCCATGGCTGCCGTAGTCAAGGGCTGATGTCAACCACGCACTGCAGCAGGCAGGAATAGGGATCTGTTCCCTCTCTTCTCGCCTCCTCTCTCTTGTGTGCTCTTTCACTCGCTCGTTCTCTCCCTCTTCTCCCCGATCACTTTTTCTAACTCCACTCTATAACTCTCCCTCTTTCTAACTCCCCTCTCTCTCTTGCTCTCACTCTCTAATGCCCCTCTCATTCTCTCTAAATCTCCTCTTCCTCCATCTCTTTGACTCTTTCATTTCAGCACATCTGTCCTACTTGCCTGCCCACACTCTTCCCTGAGTCAAACCTCCCTCTCTCTCCATCTCCCTATCTCTCCTCCTACTCTCTCTCCTCTGCCTCTTTCTCTCTCATCCTACTCCTCTTCCTCTCTCTTCCTCCTCTCCCTCTCTCTCCTCCCCCTCCTCTCCATTCCTCTTCCTCTTTTTCTCTCTCTCTCTCCTCCTCCTCATCTCCCTTCCTCTCATCTCTCTCAGACTTTCTTCCCCTCCATCTGTTCCTGTGCTAATCTATTCTGCCTCTGTACCGGTAGATATGGGATCTATAGTGAGAGAAGTATCCCACCTCTGTGCCTGCTCAGGGCTGCTCTCTGCTAGAATTGAGCGCCTTGATTTCACCTCTCTGCTCAGACCCCCCTTAATTGTCCGATCGGATTCTGTCGGCTCGGAGGGGAAAGCAGAACTCGGCAGCCGAGAGACGGAAAAGGTCGGAAAACCGAAATGTGCCTTGTGACATTTTAAGATTGCACGTGAGCATAAGCGCACTAACACACACACACACGCATACACACACACGCATACACACACACACACACACACACACACACACACACACACACACACACACACACACACACTGAAAGCATCACTTCCATAGCCACGATCCATGTACTCAACTCCCAAATGAGGGGATCACAGCCCCTGTGAAGGTTCATAAATGAAACATTCCCTATCAGGAAGCCGTGCTGAGATGTTCCCTAATTGCGTCGACATCCAAACGTTTTCCCCTCAGCTTCCTGTCTCCACACGTCCATACACACAGGCAGACACACGGATAAAAACACTGCGGACACGGAAGCTCTTAGAGAAGATGGGACGGCTTTCGTGTCTTGACGAACCTTCAAGGCGTGTGCCCTGTCAGAAATGCTCATCATCTCTCTTCTTTTCACTCTCTGCCCCTCCCTCCCTCCTCTGTTCTCTCCGCTCTCTATCTGTTTCTACCTCCAGATCGAGATTAAGATGAAGAAGACGGAGGCCATCCGATGGGAGAAGCTGGAAGGGGAGGGCGTCCTGTCCAACGTCAAGCACTTTACCCCCAGTCAGTTGTCGCTGCCTCCACAGCCAGACACACACACACACACACACTCACACTCACACTCACACTCACACGCACACACAGAAACCCATACCCATATACACACACACACAGAAACCCATACCCATACACACACAGAAACCTATACCCACACACACACACACACACACACACACACACACACACATACACACAAACCGTATGCAAACTGCCACACATATACACAAATACACACACACATACCCATTTGCAAAAACACACATACACACAAACCCATAAACACAGATACACACACATACCCATACACACACACACACACACACACACACAAAAACCCATATGCAAATACATATACACACACACACTTACATACACACAAACCCATACGCAAACACACACACACACACACACCCATACACACACACACACACACTCACACACACACACGCTCACATACACACAAACCAATATGCAAACAAACACACATATACACACACACACACACACACACACACACACACACATTCACAGTGCCCACCGACCTGTCACGCCTGTCATACCCACTCCCATTAGCTGGGAGAAGGCACTGTTAAGTGCTGTGTGAAGGGCCCGGTAATCTCATCTCTGCCCTGCGCATGCTGTTTGACAGCCCCGGCACAGGGAGCTGATAGAAGACGTCACTTCTGTTGGCACCGGCAGCCTGGACCGCGCTGCTTGCTGCGCTGCGCACGCGCTTCTTTAAGTGGGAGTTGATTAGCATGCAGGCGCCCATTATAAAGTCTGCTTGGCAGAGGCGACCACCGACACACACACACACACACACACACACACATAGATGAACGTGCGCGGTGGCGGCTTGCGTCACAAGAGCTTGTGGGAAATCTAATTGTGTGTGTGCCGGGTGTTAATGTGAACGCATGATTACAGAGAACAGACCACTTGGCCTTATTAAAATAACAGGCATACTGTACATGACTGCATTTACATGCCACACTTAAGGGGAAGATTACTGACGTGGAGATCAGCTGGAACTCCAACCTGTTCTCTCGGTCTCCTTCCCTTCAAAATCTCCATCTTTTTCTAGAAACTGACAGATTCAGAGATCACAAGATGCCGTCATAAAGATCATACGGTCATGAGATACTGACAAAAAGATCATAAGATCCTGACACGTTGATTAAAATGTTCAAATGGTACTTCTCCCAGCTGTTATGAGTCTCTGCTCTGCCTAAATGCCACCCCCTCCCTCTCCTGTCCTGTTGCAGACCAGTACCCATCATCCGGCCACTACACACGCAACTGGGACAAGCTGGTGGGAGACATCAAAGAGGAGGAGAAGAACGAGAAGCTGGAGGGAGACGCTGCGCTCAACAAGCTCTTCCAGCAGATCTACACGGACGGCTCGGATGAAGTCAAGCGCGCCATGAACAAGTCCTTTGTGAGTTGAACTTGTGGAACTCTTAAATGTGCTTCCATTCAGACACCACTCTCACTCTCCCTCTCTCTCACACACAGACACACACACACGCATACACACACACTATCTCTTTCTCTCTCTCTCATACATACACACCCCTCCTCTCCTCTCACTTTCAAAATTTTTCGAGGGAGCCGTTTCAGGCTGATCTCACTGAATTAAATAGACAGGCTGTTTTGAGTGACCTAGATTGCCTCTTGTCATGTCCCCCCCCCCCCAACCCACCCCACCCCACCCTGCCTCCCCACCCCACCCTGCCTCCCCATTCCTCCCGCCAGCTTTTTAATGCAAGCAGCTAAGTTAGCGTTATCGTCAGAGACGACACGGCAGCTAGAACAGTACCCTCCAGACCGAGCGATAAAGATTTAATGAGCGCAGAGCCGAGCAGGACAGGACTCCCGCTCTCCGCTCGCATCATCCCCTCCCACCCCACTCGTCCTCTGGCGAGACAATCGAGCCGTGCGGAGTAGTGCTCCGGCTCGTCCCTAATCATCTGCAATATCCAAGGTAGCTATATTAGCAGTCCCCAATTAAACTAACCCCCCCCCCCCCCCCCCCCCCCCCCAACCTCATCCAAACTGTCTTAATTGGAAGAGGAGATTAAGAGTGGGACGATGGAGACTGTTCAGCTTGCCATTGCAGGAGGCTGAGCACGCCGGCCTCTCGTTAAGAGATGTTATTATGAGCTGGTTTCTCCTCTCCAAGGAGCTTTTGTTTTGCTTTAAAAGCAGTATACCGCTAGTGCTGCTTTCATAACATTTTTCTTGGACTGAGTGGATCCCTCTCGCTACAAAGAGGGCTTGTGAGGGAGAGAGAGAGAGAGAGAGAGAGAGGGAGAGAGAGAGAGAGGCGGAGAGAGAGAGTGCTAGGGCGAGAGCGAGGGCGAGAGGGAGAGCCCTGTGTAGATTTATGAGTGTCTGGTGCATACCAAAGCCACTCCAAACTAGAACTCTATGTTTTCCATCCACCATGATTTTGTCCACCGCTCTCCTCTCCTAGCCCCCCCCCCCCCCAACACATCACATATAACCATATCAGCACCTCTCCAAACAAATCTGTGATTTTATTCACCATCTATCCCCACCCCCCAAACAGATGGAGTCAGGTGGAACGGTCCTGAGCACCAACTGGACAGATGTGGGCAAGAGGAACGTGGATATGAGCCCCCCCGAAGATGTGGAGTTTAAGAAGTTCTAAGAAGCAGCAGCAGCAGGAGAAGGAGAAGGAGAAGGAGAAGGGAGGACTTTCAGCACTCCTGCCATCCGCTTGTCAGACCTGTGACCGCACCCCTGCCTCCATTTTGTCCGTGCGTCCGGCTCGTAGCTCCGTCTCTTCACAAACTCACTCACTCATTCTTTCATTCATTCATTCTATCATTCATTCATTCTACTTGGCATGTTTTTAAAAACAACTAGTCTTTCTGATTGGATATAGTGTACATTTATATGAAGAAGAAAAAAATAAAAAATGTCTCTTTTGTGTTCACCGTGAAAATAGAAAGTTTGAACGAGGAAGACCGGAATTGTAAAGTATTTTTCTTTCTTTCTTTTTTTGTAAACTTCCTTTGGCACTCACTGTTCTTTATCCATTAATTTGCAACCCTAAGCACATTGGCCATCTCTAGAGATCCAGTCAAGGAGGCTTTTCCATCACTTTTATGACATGCTTTGGGGATTGTCCAGAGTTAAAACAGAATAAAGTGTAAATAAATATTTTTTTTCTTGGTTCCAATCTTTTGGCTCTTTTTCTTCATTATTCTCAGTATTTTCTGCCAAAGTCATTAGTTAGTCTCTAACCGGTGAAGCTATGAGATACAGTCTAATACAAGTCTAAACTGAAGGTATATTTCACTTCAATGCAATTCAATACTGTTTGCTTTCACCTTTTCTTATGCAATAATGTATTTAATAATGAGCGTTGTCTGAAGGAGTACATAAAAGGCCAGCCTTGCTCATGAAACGTCAATGGATGGATTCTGGAGCACACTTCCATACACCGCCACAAACGAAGCAGGAGCAAAGTGTCACTTTGTTTCCCCTGTTTGTCGCCTATAAGGGAGGAACAGCACTTAAAGTCAGGCTGAGCGCTGAGTGGGTGTGACTGTGCTCTTTAGGACTGTCAGATATCGCATAAACATTCATGAATTTGGTGGAAAACAGCTCAGAGGGCCCTTTGATAGTAGGTTAAGTGTTAAATTCTCCACATGCGTTTCATCTCGGGCACTGATCAAAAGGCAAGTTTTTGCGGCCTGCGTTTTAACAGTCTTTTCTCCCCGCTTAAAGCTCCCTGGCAACATCAAAAGAAGCCCCCTCCATTTGCATTATGGGTAAAATCTCAGACCAAGGCTGTGGAGAGATGTGAAGTGTGCTGCTCTGCATTTTAACCCTCTGTGATCCCTGCTCAGACGTATTAGAGGCCATCAAGCTCAGAAGATTAATGCAAAATGGAGCATTTAACAGAAATGCATAATGCATCAACTTAAAAAAACAAGAACTTTATTGTTTGCCGCTGCATTTTTAAAAGGCACTTTAATGCATATCGTCATATAAAGACAGCGTTGGATTCTCTTTCACATTACATCTTAAGGAATATGTTGGAATATCTATGGGTTTCCAAGACAGAGAGCATATTTTAAATACATGAATACAGGAGATGCTTCACCTCTGCTGGTAGAAGGCCAATGAAAATGACAAATTGCACATGTATTTACATAAAGAACATATAACACATTGAATTTTGAAATACAATTTTCCATGGAAAGATACTTTCATAAATACAAGCTGATACTTTTGTTTTCCCCTTGAAAGAATGAACAGAATATTGAATATTGCCTTCATGAAAGCCCAAATAAGAAGCTCACTTCAGATTTCCAAGGATAAGTTAGATTTATGACTGAAAAATAAGTCCTTATCCACTGACTATGATGAAGCTTACCTTGCTTTGAAAAGTTATATCTGTCATTCACTTCCATTTAATTCCTGCTGAATCATTAAGAGACACAAGGACTGTACGGATCCCAACTCACACAAAAAAAAGAAAATGTGTTGCTTTAATGCCAGAGTCTGCACAAGGTGGTGAGGGAACTCTACAAAACACACTCTAGCTTAAAAACAACCTCTTACTGGCCGTACCCTCCGGCATGCAGCTCTGCCCCTCTCGGTGCCAGGGCCTTAGAGGATGCCCAGGATGCGTCCCACCCACCAGCGGCAGGGCATAATGACGCGGCACGCCACTCTGCAGCCACGGTAGTGGTAGGGCCAGGGGTGGAAGCCGCCCAGGGGCTCGCAGATGCGCTGGCACTGGGTGTAGCTCCTGCGGCACTCGGTGCAGCACACGCCCGTGTGGTCCAGCATCGGGTCAAAGGTCATGGTGCCCTCCTCCTCTGTGCCACGCTGCAAAGGCAGAGAGGCAGAGGTTGACGTCAAGCGATACGTTAATATTCCGGAAACAATTTGGTCGCTTTAGATCATCTGGGAGAGCAAGGTGCAAACATCACCACCCAAGGTCATGGGTTTAGTACCCAGCGTGCAGAAATACTGGCCAAAATTAAGACCAATGTTACATTTTTAGTCACTTTTATCCAAGGTCAAAGTCATACTATTTTAGTTAGAATGAGTGCTCCGTGAGCATGGAGTCCATGACCTTGGCAGTGTTCGCAGCTTGCTCTACCAGTAGAACTATAGGAGCACAATATCCTAATATCCCTGAATACAAACATGTAGATAAATCAATTTATTAAAACTAAAATAGCATTTCCCTTAATATTGGGGCATCTATTTCCCCCCGTTTGAATCCCTTTAGAAGTAAGCCATGTGGGCTTTCACAGTTTCCTGTTCTCCTTCCAGAGATAACGTCAGATCTCTCCCACACCTCTCCTCTCTCTCCCGGATCCAGCCACAACATCTGGCCCTCCAGGGCTCTAACTGGCCATGATTTCACACACAGACACACACACACACACACAGACACACACAAGCAAATATGTATGTGTCCCAGTTTTTCCTCCTTCTCTTCCCCTCCTCTTTCTAAAGGGGACGGGCGGGCGCAGGGATTAAGAAGGGATTGAAGGCTCCGGAAGGGGTTGAGGGATTTTAGGGAAAGGGGGTATGCTTTGGTTTAGTTTGGGGATGGGGATAAGGGGTGGGGGGGTGAAGGGAATTGGGAAGGTGGGTGTGTGGGGGGGATACGGGGGTGCAGGGGGGGGGGGGATTGCAGGGCAATGCAAACACAAAGGCTGTGGGAAGGTGAATGGCTGAATGGAGCTCTGTGCTGTGCTGGGCAGCGTGCTTGAAGGGGGGCCCATGGGAAAAGACGGGGTGACAGGCACGGCCTCTCTGACTGACCCCACATCTGTTCTCCTTCTCACAGCTGCCCGCGCTGCTCTGTGTCGCTGAGGCAGGCAGGCAGACACTGTGGCCCGGCCCGGCCCGGTCTGATGCTGGACGTCCCAGAGCCTTGGCTAAAGTTTCACATTCGGATACCGCCAGATAAAAGCAGACATTGTAATCCTTCACACGTCGTTAACAACAAACAACAGCCATTACAACACATGTGTCAAACTCAAGGCCTGCGGGCCTGATACAGCCCGGCAAGCGATTTCATCTGGCCCCCCGGCTCTTCAGAATGTTGCAAAAGTTCCATTGATTTGAATGAACCACGGTGTAATTTTATTAAGGTGTTCAAATGTGTAAATGAAATGGGTCTGCCTTGGGACAAACTTGTTGGACTGACCACAAATGGAGCGCCTGCAATATGTAGAAAAGAGGCACGAGAAATTAATGCCACTCATTTTTATTTTATTTCGAAATTTGATCTCTGTGTTTTTAGGTAATAACTAATAGGCCTAAGATTAAGCGTGCTTGTCCCAGATTCAATAGGCCTATGTTAAACTTAAGTTCATGTTAACATGAATATATGTATTTTTCAATAAATATTAAATATGTCCGGCCCTCGACTTGGACAGAGTTTATACATTTGGCCCTCTGTGTATTTGACTTTGACACCCCTGCATTTGAACTACTTGAAATACAGTTTACCCAAACCCCATGCAACACTTTAATGAGTATTTGGAGATGTACTCCCCTTGATATCAGCATGCGGTGGCCAACCACTGATGAACCCTGAACCCATGCACACACACACACGCACACACACACAAACAGACACACACACACAAACACACAAACACACACACACACACACAACCACACATGTGCTTCATCTTTTAAAATCCCTTAAAAAATCAAGGGCTATGCTTGCGTAATGCAATAGTGGTGCAGAACTACAAGAAGGCTCTGCTGTCGTTGGCTTTCACCAGCTGGGATCGCTCTGCTTTGTCAGACTCCTCTTCAGAGAGCCATCATGGGAGGATGAAAGGCACACAACTGCCTTACCAGGAGGAGGAGACAGGTGTTTGTGAAGAAAGCTGCTTAATGAATCTCATCATCGGTCCTTAAATTTTATTAAATGGATGCAAAGACGGCCAGTCCTTTGTTCTCCCCTTGGATCTAAATGATTCTGATCTGACGAGAAAAGCGCACTGTCAAACGGCAGACATTCAGCACCCCTGGAAGAGTATGTGTTCTCTCTCTCGTCTACGAAACCAATCTGACGATTCAGCCACTGCAGAGCTAAAGCAAGTGCTGCATAAGTACTTCAGTCAGCCGCTCTGGCAGCCCCGCTCACACACCATCAATTAGTTAACATACAACAGTATGAACTAGTCAGATTTCAATTTGACTGGCTTTCTCGCACCGAGGCAGCTGTCAGTGGAGAGAGAGAGAGGGGAACTTGAGCATCATGCGGAGGGATTTCAAATGGGAGATGTCAACCAGAGGACCGACAGACATGATCCTACGCATGACCTGAGGCCTAGGGGAGACTTTGATTTGAAACGACAATACATATAAACGGCTACCCCTCTTGAAGAGCAACTGAACTCCTGATTTATTTCAATACTAGAACCATGTCTGTGTAACCTTTACATTCAGCCCTGTGCATATGATATATGATGTAAGGAGAGAACGTGAGTGACATGAAGGCTTTAATGGTATTCAGGCCTGCAAATAAGATACAGATTAGTCCTCTCAGGTGTACTCATATTATGCAGTTCCCATATGCCTGTTACATATAATGTCTGAAATACATGCATGTTAATACACTTTGTCTGCAAAGGGGACACGTGGGTGCTATTTAAAGGCAGAGGACTACCCTAATGATCCCACAGATCTTTTATATGTATGGATTACTTGTGTTTAGTAAAGTGTTTGTAGCGAGACCTCTGGCAGATTCATTATTTATGATTATGCGCATAAATCTTCCTCAATCATGTTATCGTGCCGACAAGGGAAGAGGAACTGACACACATTAAGGAGATGCTGGGAAAGCGTGTATTCTCTGAAGATGATGTGACACTCACGTGGTAAGGGTTCTCAGGGTTATAGGATGGCTCCTCCACCAGCTCCTCATCCTCAGGTCCCACCACCTGTCGCCTGGCGCGTGGGAGGGCTCTCTTCTTCTTCTGCCCGCCTATCCAATCATTAAAGCCATTATTCGGAAGAAATACGAAACCCTCCTGTGCCTATTTTGTGCCACATGATGCACCCACTCAACCCAACGTTGCACAGAAGCCTTGTTAATTCACTGTGAGCAACTCGTCAATCGAATGCAACTGAGAGCAATCAATTCTTACAGGCTAGTCATCTACCACCTGGGCTGACACAGAACTTGTGCCTTGCTGGAGTCTCTTGAGGCTGTCAGATAATTGGCAGTTTTAAACGCAAAAGGAGAGGGGGATAACAGACACGAAAGTCAATTTTATCAACTAGAATACAAGGACTCCATGAGTGCTTTGTCACATAGCCAGAAAAGTTTGAAGGTTTCAGGTTTTAATCTGTAGAAGGTTTTAACCTTCAAAATCTCTCTACTATTTAAAAAGTATATAAAAAAGGGTGACAGGGTACCATTTGGGTAGGTGGGGCGGAGCCAGAAGATTGGCAGGTCACCGCAGAGGTCCAGGATCTTGGTGCTCAGGAAGCCGCTGTCCTTCAGAGGCTGCCCCGAGGCCACCCAGATCAGAGACTCCTCCTCAAACTTGGCTGGCATGATCTCATCTTCCTGGGAGAATGAAGTGCACTGTTAAATACATTCTTGGCAGGAGGACACATTTCACTTTCCTTGGCCTGCCTCTCAAGAGCACACCACTATACACTATATTAGCAGAGAGTTCTTGTCCTGAAATAATACATAGAGGTTAAATGAAGTGGGAATGTGAAAATAGGCTCCTAAAAAACAAATGTCACCTCATAAAACTGTTTCAGGCGGGCTAGCAGAAGATTGCCTGGATGTAATCGTTGTTTGTGCCACACGAATTCCATGTACCATGACAACTATTTTCAGAAAGGCATTTAAGTGTACATCTGTGTACATCTGCTCAATGCATATGCAAATGGCTCTGTGCATACCACGTGTACACACGCTGTCAATGTATGTATGTGTGACTATAAATACATGCACGCAGCACACATATTGTTTGGGGTGGACATGCTTTTGTGAGCACTCATTCTCACGACTCCAGTCGATTCACAATGAGAGCATTCATCCATTTCCCACTTTCCTCCCCGCCACTCGCGCGGAGCGGGAAAAGGAAAGTGCTGCGAGGCTGCTGCAGCCGCCGCTGACAGGACCACCCTTATCTGCTCGCTGCAGCTCGCTCGCACAACACATGAATATTCACATGGCCATTTGCATGCAATCACTTCAAAATGGATGCGTGCTGGGGGAGGAATTTGGATACGGCCAACTTTGCCATTGCAGTGGCGGCGGCGGCTGCCGCTATTATGGGGGGAAAAAATGTGTTGTGAAAACTCACGGGGTGAGAGAGAGTGAGAGAGAGTGAGAGAGAGAGAGAGAGAGAGAGAGAGAGAGAGAGAGAGAGAGAGAGAGAGAGAGAGAGAGAGAGAGAGAGAGAGAGAGAGAACGCCACAGCTGGCTGCTGGGGAAGCATTAACTGTCTAATTTGGAGAGTTGGCTGAGGCACTGCACCCTATGAGGGGGAAGAGAGCGCAGGCTGGGAAGAAGTACCTCAGGCGGTAAACGTGGGTCTAAAAGAGACTGAACGTGGGCCAAAAGCAGAGGACACATGCACAGGCTGTCACTTCAGTAAGGTGTTGTGGAGGATATTTCCACAGGAACACAAAAGAGAAGCATCTATCACTTCAGTAAGGTGTTGTGGAGGGTATTTAAACAGAAACACAAAAGAGATGCATCTATCACTTCAGTTTGATTTTTGTGGAGGATATTTCAACATGAACACAAAAGACAATCTGACAAGCAGGGGTTGCTGTCTGTAATTGATTAGGATTGTGTGAGGATATAAACATTAAAAACCTATTCAAAACCTCATGGTGGAGTTTAGGTCCTATCAAACAGTCATTTAATCGGTCCAGGATAACACATCATAATGTGAATTGAGGAATAACAATCAGGTTATTCTGAATTGAGGCTTAGTGTAAGCTATATAAATGTTTTCTTATTCATGTTTGTCTTTCCATACAATACAACACACCGCTGTAGCCTACACTGTGAGGGGGAAAGGAAAAGCACAAGCTAGAAGGTATTCACTTCTGGTATGCCAAAAATTACTGTTCAGGAAAAGGTAACAAAATCTGTGTGAGTTGTGGAACAACCTACCAGGTCGAACATCAATGAGTCCTTGTTCAAGCTCTCCACGTCTGGAAGCTGACCTTTGGCTTGAGTCTTGATGTAGCACTTCTCTCCACCGGCGAAGCGGATACCAGTGATGCCCTGTCAGTGGAAGGTGCCAAGAAACACAAACAATGTGTGGGCTATTTCTCAAAAAGAGTTGTTATTGTGGCAATGCAAGAATCACCGCTATAGCTATGCCAGTGACAGTGATGGTAATCATACGTTTACGTGCACAGAAAGCTATATCACACATAGCTATATCACAGACGTAGCTTTATCACACACGTAAGAAAAGGGGAAAAACTGGAAAAGCATAATGCATAATAGGTCCTTTTTAAATAATGCATTCATTCAAATGGGATTCAGGGGGGGGGAAACGAGGTACCAATCCCAAGTAACAGATAACCTCAAAATGGCTGTGGCTCTGATCAAGCAGGGATCCATTATGACCTCCTAGACACAGATAACTCTCCCTCTTAACCGTAACTCTTTATAGGCCAGGCCATCCCTCAGATACATGACTTCAACCCCACGGGCATTTCAACAGGCGGCTCAAGGATAGAGGCGGTGACTTACAATGTGGAAGTCGTGGACCTCCATGGCCTCATCACTTCCGCTCCCGCTGCGGAACCTCTCCAGGTTATTCACAGGGTCGATCTCCATTGACCCCTCCTCCACCTTTCCGTTGATGCTCATGCTGTAATGGACGCTGTACACCTACAGGACATTTCACAAAACAGAGCTATATCAGACATTTGTCTCTTAGCTTCTTTTTTATATTTTGATTTTCTTTCACCTTGTGATATAAAAAAAAAAGGGTTTCACATTTGCATGTGTGACTGGCTGTTATGATCGGTGTAGCAGACCAACCCTAATCAGCCATATCATGTTTCACACTTGGAGGTTTGAATATTCATCACCCTGGAGACCAGGGAAAACATCCAGCAGGAATATCTCTGCAGACAGGAATTTAACATACCAAAGACTAACAGACTAACCTCCTATTTAAGTTCTAGTTTGAAACATCCTTTCTCAAAGTTACATAGTTGGTCTGCGATTAAGTCAGTCATCTGGATTCAAGTAATTTTACATGTTCTCCAGTTATGCTATCAAAACTATGCATTCCTTTATTCATAACTATCCCCTAACCCCCCACACAATATCCTCAATAGTGAGGTTTCATATCGCCTTCAACAAAGATTACTATCCATATAGGACTGAAAGGAGGGGAAAATAGATAGACAATGATAGGTAAAAGGCAGGAATAATAGGTTTATCACAAATATTTAAGGTAGCGTGATTTTTAAATAAAAACAACCACACCTTGTGGTAGAAAACTAGTGAACTAGTAGCTTATATAGGCCTACGAACTCTGTAGCCAACTTAATTCTGCACCAAACGCTCCATCTTTTGGCACACCTCTCGACCCTGGGGCTTCGGGTAGACCACATAGGCTACTGCAAACGCTCTTGCAGAGCCTAAAGCTAAGTGTTAACCTGACTTTAAGGCTACAATGCAAGAGCAACTTTGCACTACTTTAAAAGGTTAGACTTTAAATAAAAAGTTCTTACATGCTTGTCGTTGACATTCCAGAAGTAAAAAGCCCCAATGGCTCCAAAAAGAAGTAACGCCGCTCCGACAATAAGCACTGCAACTCCGATTTTCAGCAGGCGTCCCGAGTTGGAGGGCTTGACAGTCACCGCAGTGTATGCCTGTGCAAATTGAAACGGTTTGACAAATTGAATTATTGGTGCACACGGGCAGCTTTTTGATATGCTAGATCGTGTGTGCAAGATAATGACAACTGAAGTGGACGTGAGCTGGCACAACATCAAAATGACAATAGCCGGGCTATGGCACGCCATTTACTAGATCAAAGCAAATCAGTTCAAATTAAAATCTGTCTAAAGGCTGTTAGTTTTTTCAAGCAAGTCAGGGTTTTTGCTATTCCTCCTCTCTTCCTTTCAAGTTTTTTTTTTTCTGTGGAGAAGACATTTCTATTAGCGCCAGTTTAGCTCGAAATCAAAGTGGTCAGGTGCATTATGCACTGAAATAACGAATAAGTTAGCGTTACTTACAGGTGGCATAAATTGGTGTAAATCTTCTGGACCAGCTAAAGCAATGGGTATTTTCTCTGACGTCCCTGCCATGGCTGCGTAGAGACCTCTACTCCGAAAAACTACCCTATTTGTGTTCAGTCAGGCCTTGGAAAGGAAAAGTTAAGGGGAGAGAGAGGGGGAAAAACGCAAGTGAAGTGAAGGAACGGCTTGTGTGCTGCAGCCTATTACCTGCTGGGAGGCTATCCTGAATCCTAACTGGGCCGTCCCAAGTAAGGTATTTGTTTTCAGAAGACGGCTTCTGGTTCATTTGTGATGGGTCTGTAGGAGGTCACACTTGTGTGTGTGGCCAATGATAAGTGTAGACTTTTGCGGAAACCAACCTATAAAATGAACTGCCCTGCTATTAGACAGGATTTTAGTGCGAAAGACGTCATGATGTGGCAGAACCAAGTCATCAACTAACAGCCAGTTTCTTGACACGTCAGGAGCACCCATGTTTTCAGTCCATGAGCGTGCCGAATGATGATTATACGCAAATGCACAGAAAGCTAGCTGCTCGAGGAGTTTCGATGGGGATATTTCTAAGAAGAATCGTCTATAGTGACAATGCATTTTTTACCTGGAGCCCGAATGTTAGACTTGCTTGTCATGTCTCGAACCAACATGTAAAAGGTCACACTTGTGGCCTACAATGGCAACATTCCAACACCGGGAATGGGATTGTCAGGAGCTTCTCGCAATGTCTACACTTCAATATGCTGTCCGTGAACATCAGTCTAGGCTGGATTCTTATTGAGACGCATGCACATCAGCATTGAACGTTATCAAAACGACTATGCACGGTTCTGATTGCATTCAATTATTATTAACCTCAAAAAGTTGAGATTAACGATAGACGACAGCTGGGACAGATTAATATGTTATAGTTCTTAAAAGTTGAAATATGTTCACAGTAGACTAATCAACAATGCTATGTTTGATTTAATGTAAAAAATGGGCCTGCAGAAGACCAATATACAGCCGCGGAAAAAATTAAGAGACCACTTCAAAATTATCAGTTTCTCTGGTTTTACTATTTATTGGTATGAGTTAAAGTAAAATTAACATTTTAGTTTGATTCTATAAACTACTGACAACATTTCTACCAAATTTCAAATAAAAATATTGTCATTTAGAGCATTTATTTGCAGAAAAATGACAATTGGTCAAAATAGCAAAAAAGATGCAATGTTTTCAGATCTCGAATAATGCAAAGAAATCAAGTTCATATTCAGTTTTAAACTACACAATACTAATGCTTTAACTTGGGAAGAGATCAGAAATCAAAATTTGGTGGAATAACCTTGATTTACAATCACAACTTTCATGTGTTTTGGCATGCTCTCCACCAGTTTCTCACATTGCCGTTGGGTTACTTTATGCTACTCTTGGCGCACAAATTCAAGTAGCTCGGCTTCTTTTCATGGCTTGTGACCATCCATCTTCCTCTTGATCACATTTCAGAGGTTTTTAATGGGATTCAGGTCTGGGAATTGGGCTGGCCATGACAGGGTCCTGATCTGGTGGTCCTTCATCCACACCTTTACTGGTCTGGCTGTGTGGCATTGAGCATTGCCCTGCTGTAAAAACCACTCCTCAGAGTTGGGGAACATTGTCAGAGCAAAAGGAAGCAAGTTTTTCTTCCAGGACAACGTTGTACTTTGCCTGCCTGAGGTTTGTAAAAGACCATAAGGATTGAACCGAAGCAGACTGGAGGTCATATTCTAAGCTAATTTTTTCTGATGAGTCCAATTTTCAGCTTTGCCCAACAAAGTCGTCTGATGGATAGACGGAGACCTGGAGAAGCCTACAAGCCACAGAGTCTTGCACCTACTGTGAAATTTGGTGGAGGATCGGTGATGATCTGGGGGAGCTTCAGCAAGGCTGGAATCGGGCAGATTTGTCTTTGTGAAGTACGCATGAATCAAGCGATTTACAAAGTTTTCCTGGAAGAAACCTTGCTTCCTTTTGCTTTGACAATGCTCCCCAACTCTGAGGAGTCTTTTTTCCAGCAGACAATGCACCATGCCACACAGCCAGGTCAGTGAAAGTGTGGATGAAGGACCACCACATCAGGACCCTGCCATGGCTAGCCCAATCTCCAGAGCTGAATCCCATTTTAAAGCGGTGGAATGTGATCAAGAGGAAGATGGAAGGTCATAAGCCATCAAACAAAGCCGAGCTGCTTACAATTTTGCACCAGGAGTAGTATAAAGTCACCCAACAGCAATGTGAAATGTGACACATGAACGCTGTGATTGTAAATCAAGGTTATTCCACCAAATATTGATTTCTGACCTCTTCCTAAGTTAAAACATAAGTATTGTGTTGTTTAAAAATGAATATGAGCTTGTTTTCTTTGCATTATTCAAGATCTGGAAACACTGCATCTTTTTTGCTATTTTGACCAATTGTCATTTTTCTGCAAATAAATGCTCTAAATGACAGTATTTGTATTTGAAATTCGGTAGAAATGTTATCAGTAGTTTAAAGAATGAAACAAAAATGTTAATTTTACTCAAACACATACCAATAAATAGTAAAACCAGAAAAACTGATAATTTTGAAGTGGTCTCTTAATGTTTTTCGAGGCTGTATATCTATATGGCCTTTGGCCTATAGCGAGAGTAAATTCTGGTTTGGAAACAGCGCCATCCACTGTCCTTGCACAAACTAATGTGAGAGAGTGAAAGTTTCAGACACAAGACGTGGCTCAAGAACAGCATAATGTTCAGTAGTTTTATTTGTAATGTATGTAATATAAACTTGAGCAATAAGAGAAACACATTTGGCATTCAAATATATTCTTACAATGTTATCAACTTGATACATAGGGTTTTTCGACCATAAAAATTATTTCAGGGCCTTTTAAATAATAAACATGCCTTTAAAATAAAATATTCTCGGATTCACCGTCTGTCTTCTTTTCAATATTATTATAAAAAATATACTCTGTATTTACAAAATCTTAATATACACAGTATGTTCAACAAAGTCCACTGATTGGATAAGTCGAAATTTGACGAGGACTGACATCAAAATGCACTCTAATACACAAATATTATATGTTGCCATATATTTTCTCTGAGAAATAATAATAATCATAATAATAATAACAATAATATTGTCATACATTTGCAGCAACTGGCTGTTTTCAAATACATATAATTAACTTATAACGAAAGCGCAAACAGAAGCTTCAGACATCATTAGTTTGACAGCGTGTTGTCGTAGGTGAATATACAGGAAGTGTAATATCATTAATTTCTTGCACCCTCGCGGGTCTCGGAGGGGTGACCAACATGTAGTCGTATTCTCTGTGCAAGACTTTCTCATAGACGCTCTGCAGACCCGTTGTTTTGGGGAGATGCGCCGAATAGTAGTTATCTCTGCGGAGGGTGTCCCTTGGCAGTGAGGCAGTCTTGGAGAATGACGAGAGGTGCTGTCCATGAGCCGAGTTGCTATTCGCCCGGATAGCCGAAGGACTCCAGCATCGATCGGAGTGGCCGAGAATCTTGCATTCACTAGTGCATGCCCACAAACCTGGTGAGGAAAACACAAGGGTTAATTCTAAGCGTTCCGTGCGCCTTTTTTAAACAACACCGAAAACCCTACTTGTGTTCAGTAGTAAAACATCAGTGCCCAAAAAGAATCAGCTTTGCTTACCATTCTGGGCGTTAGTCTGGTCCTTTTTGAGACCATCCCCGCTGACATCAGAGTCGCTGTCATTGAAATCGCTGTCTCCTTTCCCACTATCCTTCCCGCTGAACTGTGGATCTCGCGCTGAGATGGTTGTGAAGGAGTTGCCTTTCCATATGGTAATCGGTCTGAGGGTTTCTTTTCCGTAACCAGGCAGCGTCGAATACCCCTGCTGAGATAAAGAGGAAGGTTAAATATAATACACGAGGTGTTCAGCGCAAAACAATTGAGTAAACAGCATATAGTCTCTGTACAAGTCACAAGGACACCAACTCACCTCGAGTTTGGCGCCGTGGGTTTTGTTGTCTGGTTCATAGGTGCAGGTGGTTTCTGTGCCGTCTTCAGAGTTGGAGCAGGTGTCACTGCCTGTCTGGAGAGATCCCGCGAAAGAGGGCTTGTTGGAATAGGGATGCACGTCAAACACGTTCTCGCTGTGGATGGGAATAAGCTGGTCACTGTTATTCTTCCCGCCCTCCAGGTTCACCATGCCATCTTTATCGGGGTCGAAATCGCGGCCTCTCTTTACTGTCTTACGTTTGTTGCAGGTGGTGGCGATCAGAATTATGGCCAGCATTAGCAGGGTGCAGCTCCCCGCCAGGACGACAATGATCACAATTGAAAGGTCCCATTCACCGGACTCCCCGTCGCTGCTGTGCCTGAAGATGGTTCGGTCGCTGGGGGGAGCTCCGGCAATTATGGTGAAATGTATTGTGGCTGTGGAAGTCAAAGAAGGTCTGCCGTTGTCACTGACTGTGACTGTGACTCGCAAGCTTTCGTCGACGTCGTAGTTCAGCTCGCGATTCAGATAGATCTCTCCGCTGGCTTTGTTGATGGAAAACAACGAGACTTCGCCTGAGGTTATTTTGTACGCCAGCTCTGAATTGATGCCCTCGTCAGCGTCCCTGGCACTTATCTGGGTTATAACATAACCCGAAGGGGCATCTTTTGGCAATAGAACTTCTGCAGAGCCGTTATTGAGGACGGGCTGTGTGATGGACGGCGGGTTGTCATTCTGATCAACTATTTTTAGGTTGATGGTCGCGGTGCTATGGAGTTGCAGCGACCCCCCATCGCTCGCTTGGACTCGCAGACTTAGCTGTTTGATGACCTCATAGTTGAAACTTCGCAGCGCGTACAGTGAGCCCGTGGCGGGGTCCAGGGAGACAAATGTCGACACCGGTGATCCCATGATGTATGAGTCCGCCAGCTTGTAGGTCACTTTGCCATTGTGCGCCAGGTCCAAGTCCCTCGCCACCACTGTTGTGATGTAGGCACCAGGCGCATTGTTTTCCACGACCGCTACTTCATACACAGGTTTGCTAAAGACAGGGGCGTTGTCGTTCTCGTCGCTCAGTCTGATTGTGTACTGCGTTATCGTTCTGAAGGGCGGAGAGCCCAGGTCTTCAGCCACCACTGTCAAATTATATTCAGGGATATTTTCTCTGTCTAACGGTGAAGTGGTAACAATCATGTAGCTGTCCTCGTAAGCCTGCTGAAGTTTGAAGTGGTCGTGCCCGTACAGAGTACAGTGAACCTGGCCATTCGCCCCTGAGTCTCTGTCCGAGGTGCTGATTAGAGCCACGAAGCTGTCCTTCGCAGCCGCCTCGGTGATGTAGGCTATGCCCGCTGTGATAGAGGTCATTGGGGTAATACTGATATCTGGCGCGTTGTCATTCACGTCCTGAACCTGAATGATTATTTTACAAATAGTGGGGCTCGGATTTGGACCTAAATCAGACGCCTGGACGTCAAACTCATACGTTTTCTTGCTCTCGTAATCGATAGGGCTTTCGAGCGTCAGTCGCCCGGATTTTCGGTCCACTTTGAAAAGTTGACGGATTTCTGAGGGCACTTGATTCCCAAACCCGTACACAACTTCCCCATTTAAGCCCTCGTCAGGGTCAACCGCGTTTAGATCCAGAAGGAGAGTTCCGACCGGTGAGTCCTCAGGTAAATCGACAGAGAAGTTGTTCCTGTCAAAAACGGGGCTATTGTCATTGTAGTCTTTCACCTTGACATTGATTCTGGTGGTACCGGACCTGGATGGATTTCCGCCGTCGGCTGCGACGAGCTCCAGTGCATAGGATGCCTGCGTCTCCCTGTCCAGTTCTTTCATTAGAACCAACTCCGCATATTTAACCCCATCCGCTCTGCTCAGAACATCAATAGTAAAGTGACTATTGACTGAAATCTGGTAGTTCTGAATATAGTTTGTACCCACGTCCTCGTCTACAGCCACATCAAGGGGGATTCGGGTGGCCACTGCTGTATTTTCTGAGATTTCAAGGGTAGATTCTCTCCGGGAGAACTCGGGAGAGTTGTCATTGATGTCTTTCACCTCCACTTCGACATGTATTAATTTGAACTGTTCTTTAGAAAAACTAACAACGTCGAAAGCAATGAGACACTGAAGAGAATGCTTACAGATTTTTTCTCTGTCGATTCTCTCGCCGATAGTTAGTTGTCCATCATACTCTCTCAGTCTGATAAAAGAAGAATTGAACTGTTTCATCATCCTGAAATTTGCCTTGCCCCCCAGTGACAGACTGACAGACATGTCCTTGGCCAGGTTGCCAATTATCGTACCTGGGGCGTCTTCTTCATAGGTTTGGTATTTCATGGTCCTTCCATCGATGAATGCTGGCAGAAAAGCCAGAGCGCACGTGAAGGTGAAAATGAACATCCTCCGGTGCCAGGAGAAGAAAGAGTTTCGCGTGCCACCCATGTCGGTGATTTAACTCAACTGAGCTTCTACAAGATACACGCTTTCATTAAAACAAAGGAACTTGTTGTTTTAAATTTGCCGTAGTCTCATTGGCACACTGTTCTTTCTGAACCTCAGATACAAGTGAGTGCCTGGCGCGCACACGTTGGTGCTCGCGTCTTCAAACCTTTAACGCAACTGGAGAGCTCTGCAGTGGCGGGGTGGTTTATAGAGAGCCACATGCAAATGAGATCAAGTGTGACCAATCCCTGCTTTGAAAGGGAAAGAGGGCCTTTAAGCCTATTTAAAAAATTCCTTGAAGCAAGGAACTTGGCACCAAAATCCACTTCCTGATTTTACTGTACATTTGATCACTGTTGTGTATCTTCCTCAGTCTGTATTGGGGGATTTCATTCAAAACAAGGTAGTTCAATCCAATGTGCACTCACCAGCCAAGATGTGTGTATCACTTCATTTGGCACATTTCTAGAACAGTTGTCACTTTATGTTGTTGCATTGTAATGGCTAGGCATGCATTCCCGTGTGTTTCTGTGATTAAGATCAATTTCAGACGGGATTTCCAATATATCCAATAAGAAGTTTTTTTCTCCTCTGTGTCTAATAATCCAATATGTCTGTTCAGATCAAAGTAGCTCTTACGCATCCACTCAATACATGGTTTTATTTAAAATACTACGTGAGTGTTTTCCTCACGCGATGTCGTGTGAGTGGAGTAGTAATGTGCTAATGAAACTGCTGTACTTGGCTCGTTTTAATATGCATGTCACTCCCGCGCGGTTTTTTCCCGTAACCTCGCCTGCTGGAGCAGGTGAAGAAAACCCGTTTCCAATAGGATTTATTTTAAGCGCCCAGAGATTTAGACGGATTTCTATAGTCAGATTATATCAAAGGCTTATGAACCCCTCGTTAGCAACGAGGATATAATAGCGTGGTAGGGTATCCCTTTGGAGACATCAACGTCTGTATTATTCTGCCGTGGCAGCCTACGGGGAGCAGAACTTCCCGCAGTTTTCACAGAGGGTTGCGCCTAAGTTGAACATAATGAGAGAGAGCCACATGCAGCCTTTGTCCCAGCTCTCAGCCACAATCACGACCATAACTCTTTTGACTAAACGAGGAGGAGCTATGAATTGCACAGGACTGGGATCTTCTATTAAAATACGTTTAGATCTCGGCCGAGTCCGTCACGGGTACTTAAGAGATCCCCCCCCCCCCCTTCACCTCTCTGCGAAGCAGCACTTGCCGTTCAACAGAAGGACTAGCATTAGTAGGCGCACAAGAGCGGGGACGAATAGACCCATCTGCTCCCGATGCACACAGACGCAACTTGATAAAATTGACTTGACTGCTCTAAGAATGAAATTATTTCACGTTGATGCTCTGCTAAGAAGCAGTTCTTACACGTTTATTTTTTTGTCACTGCTCTTTACAAAAACAGGTTTCCCAATTATGAATCGATCTATATTCCATTTCTAGAGTGTGAAAACATTTTCTAAAGGTTGTGTGGCTTGACAATCATGGTATTGGCCAAGACTTACTATTTAAATCTATTTAGGGAGCCTAAGGGCTTGTTCTGTCTGTTTAATAGTGGGGAAATTATGCTGAATTGCATTTACATTATTTATTCTTCACATGCAATGCAATGTCTACTGAAAAAGGGCGGTAATCAAAAGCAAATTACACCACTCAGAATCTCCAACGAACGGATTATTCTACATTGTGGAGGCTGCGAGCCTCTCAGATTTGAACAGACAGACTTTTATAAAACTCTGGGTGCCTATTCTTAAGTCCCTCACAACTGCACCCCGGTCCTATTCTCTCGCGTGACTGTTGTGTCAATCTGGCCGTCTGCACGCGAGCGGCACAATAGTAGAATTAGGCAAACTGAGCCAAAATCTCGGTAGGCCCATTTGATTTTTTTCTTTTTTAGTTTAAGAGGCCATTCTTTTGTCACTACATTTGTTCTCATGAGGGGTAGGCAGTTGTTGTCTAAAGTCTGCGCATGAGACGTTTGTGTGGAAAGGCTTTAGTCTTTTGGTATGATAACGAAGGGACTTAGCCTATTGTCACTCAGCTAAGCGCAGGGCCAGTTTCGAGGGAGGTGGGTGGGTTGGGGGGAGGCAAATGTATGGGGTAGTTGGACATGTTGGGTGGGGGGTGGCACAATCGATTCGCAGGCAAGCCTCTCCTCTGCCGACGAATCTGGAGCTATCCCCAGTGACATTTGCTTAACACGCGTGCCATCACACTCTCCACTAATTACTTTTTAATGTAATTCAGAGTTAATTAGCCCCACTTTTGCCTATAAGACGAGACTGAATCCAACCATTGGTAAACATTCGTGGTGAATGGACTAAATGCAATAGTTGCACCTTGCACGGATTCAGCGAATAGGCCTATGCACTATTATGTGAATTGTGTAATGACCCGAATTCAGACAGAAGAGAAGACTCAGAGGCTATGAGATAAGCTACTGGTCGATGTCTCAGAACAACTTTCTTTAAGCCGTATTGGCTATGTTGATTCTCATGCAGTCGTTACCAATGTGGCAAAACATTTCTCCCCATGTTTCGTATTTTAATGCGTCTCTGAAAGTCAAATGCACACACAAAAACCTTTTCATTATCTGACCAAATGAGCGTCCTGGATGCATTAGGCCTTTTTACTGCCATCTGTGATTCAAGAGTAAAACACTTTGAATAAATTCCCCATTAGGAAACAAAATAGTTAACAACTCATGAATACACCCTTAACACCCGTGCTGAGGGGGAAAACTTTTACTAGCTGGGCGAAAACTAAGAAATCTGTCTTAAACCACTCCCACCTTTATTCCACTTCATTTCCAGCGTTATTCAAAGGAGCGGCGTCTTTGTGCACGGTGAGCGGCAATCTGTGCGGCCCACCCCGCCAGATTTCTAATGATTTTCCAATGATGATTTAGGGTTCCTCCTCGCCTCCAGTTCCTTTCACTCCCTCACAGGGCCTTTGAATATCCTCGGCTTTTTTGTCTAGGTCTCGCCTCACTGCACTCATTGCTAGTTCACCCTCAGTCACAACAGGGCAAAGAGAGAGAGAGAGCACATCGTGCCCCTCAAATTCAGGGCCATAAATGCATGGCTGTTACCGGAGATTGATGACCGACTGCGTATCCGCCTCTATAGGCCTCCATTGGGCCTCAACTCAACTCAACTCAGTCTTATTTTAGTGAGTTAAAAGCCCACAGCACAGTTTTAGAACTTAACATTCCAGGGGGAATGTACAACAATGATGCCATGGTTAGACTCTTGTGGAGTGGCCATATGAAGCTGTGCTGTGAAGTTTTGAAAAGGGTTCTTCCTATTAGAAAACTTCTAAAGCTGATTTTCCAAAGAACTCTCAGCAGTGTTCCACAAAGAACCCACCAGAGGGCTTTAATTGAGCTTAGTCATGTAGAACTCTATACAGTTCCTGTGGAGAGAGGATTACACAGAACTATCTCAGGTACTCCAGCCTGAGTTTATGATTGTGAGAGTGTCACTATCAAGATTGCTATGATGGTGGAATAGTAGGGATGGGAAATATAAAAGCAGCAGAGGCAACCCTGGTTAAGCATCACTATTTCTACAATGAGAGCAAATTAAATGGAACTTGGCCAGAAAATATGTATTCATTGGCATAAAGGCACATGTATTTTTGTCACCTATACCTGATACAAAATATTCTGAACAAAGAGTTGTGCTAAATTGGCTAGGATTTAAATGAAGAAGAAGTAAGTGTGACCCAGCATAGACTCCCTGTCTGACAATCACAGAATGAATGCATTGGTGGGTGAGATGGAAATGGATATTCAAATCTTCTCATCTTCCCACTCCTGACTCATGTCCCCTTTTCTCTCTGCCTTGTATTTCCTCTCGCTTTTTGTCTCCCACACACACTCTCTCTCTCTCACACACACACACACACACACACACACACACACACACACACACACACAAACTATTTGCACAACTCACATATCCTCTTCTCTTTTACTGTGTGTTTGTGTGTGCCAGACATAGTAGTAGAAGTAGAAAAGTTTTCAGATCAGTAAACTGGGCTAGCGGGCATACTGGGCTCTCCCCAGAGTCAGTCATCCAAAATTTTGGCTCCTATATCCCACATACCATAACTCCCAACCAAATACCTATCAAACACCGGAGCAGTCTCACTAAGGCTTTTACACTGATCACACTATGAAGTGAAGTAAAAGTGACTCTATGGCAGAGGTGGTGTAGACACACACCCACTCTGAATTCCACCTCTGCATTTGACCCATCCAGGGTAGTGACACACACAGCACCCAGTGAACACACACAGTGAAGTGAAGTTACACCGACCCGGAGCAATATCAGCTCCATCTCTGGTGGACATTACTGAAGCATCACGTCTCAGCCCACAATCAACCAACCAAGAACCTGGCCTAATCCAACTGAGTTGTACAAAAGATTAAAAAAAAATGACATGAATCACCAGGACATGCTGTATAGGTCTCAGAGCTTTCACAGAAGAGGTGTCACTTCACCTGAAGCCTAAACCGTAGGTGTTACAGAGACCTCTAAAACATGGACAAGCTAAACTAAGACATATGGACAAGCTTTCAGTTAGCTTGAACCTCTCGTCTGGCTTATAGTGTTTACTCCCCAGACATGGTACTACATTGCATTCATTCAGATATGGTTTAGAGAAACTGGAAATAGTTTGAGCTGTGTATCCTGAGATAAGTGTTGCAAAGCCAGGCTTCTAAATGACTATTTCAGTATCGCCATCGCACTGCAAATAAAGCTGGGTAAGGCAGACACGTAGCACCAAATAGCTGCAGATGCGCGGGTGTATTTGTGGCAGATGGACGCACATCCCAGGGCAACTCTTTTCACTTCCACCCCCTTAGAAACTCGCAGGGGAAACGTTGCCCAAGATGCAGCGTGAAATCGTTAATATACCGTAACCGAGTGGTCAATAATAACTAGGACAATCAACCAGGTTATATGACCACCGCTCACAGCGTCACGTCCTTCGTTACCACATGAATTATGCCATCAATTGTTCAGGAGATGAAAGACCTCATGCAGATATTCAGAGGCAGTTTGATGGTCTAGTTAGGCCCTGATGACCTAAGGCAAACTTAGACATACATGGGAACTTAATTCCTAATTATTGACCCCTTATTACAGTTAAATAATGAACACAGGACCACGGTCTCATGACATTCGTTTATCTGGATCTGTTCAATGGGTAAGTGCAAAGGTGTAGGTTATATTCCGCCATGGGTATTCTGTTATCCCTACTCACAACACTTTTAAATACGATGAATATGTAACCTTAACAGGCCACATATCCACTGTTACCAATGTGCCGTCTCGGCCGAGGGCAGGTGTTCGCTAACTAGACAATGACATTTAAGTGCGTTTAGTGCAACGCCTGGGGTGACATGAGACAAGCAGGTGAAAGTCCGAATTGCTAATGAGCTAGCAATGTATTTAAGTGTTTAAGGCACCCCGTGCGTCCTTAGTCTAGTTTTTTTTGGAACACAAAGGGGGATCGCGGGTGTTTTTGACGCTAAACGTTCTGCGATGGATGCTCCCAGCATGTACTGAATTGTAGAAAAAAACACCCCATAGACATGTCCTGCGACTATTTAACCAAGAGAAAAAGCCACAGGGTTGCTTTTTTCTTATTTCAACAAACCCAACTCAAGATCTGAAAGGGGAACATCAAACACATAGCTCACTTGGTTAAGTGGCAACATGACTGAATGTCACTTGAACCCACCAACCTTCTTTAACAAATAAACAGTACACATAGAAACCTGAAATAAAACCCATTGCCTACGTCATTCCTTTAGCGTTTAATTTAGATTTGCGCTTTGTTTGGAAACAAAAATAATGCACAAATGTAATCTAAATCTTCAAGACTGCATTCATTGCGGCCATTTCAAGTCAACAACAGATCAGATTGACTATATTTTCACCGCTTTGACAGCCCTGGAATCAGTCTAACGTGCAGTGATCTTCAAAAACCATTATCATGACTTATATATGAATTGTAGCATTTATTAATAAGTATGTTAATTATTAACATATGCGGAGCCTACATTTTTGCCTACAGGTCTCCGTGACATCTTCCTGGAAGAGCCACATGTTCACTAGGTTAGTAGTTTACGCCAAAGGACTACATCCTGGAGAGGATGCATCATTGTATCTCATTGTGCCAAGACCATCTGCATGAGTAAGAACTAATCACTAGACTGCGGTGGCTATACTTTTGTCATTATAACATTGAAAGCATGACCAATTCAATCCGTGCACGGTTTTGAGTGGTCGCAACTTTAATTATGCCACAGTAGGTATTAGTGTAGGAAAAGTGTGTCTGTCTATGAGAAGTGGGGAGGGGCGGTGGTGAGTCCATTAGAGAATTAACAGATGTCATAAGTGGCCTAAACAGTTGCATCATTTGATCCGCGCGCGGCGGGGGTTAAACGTGCGGTAATTACTTGCATTCTTCTGCTAAAAAGCCACGCGGCCTTTAAATACGCGGGCGAAGCACGCGAGTCTTGGAGGAGTCGGGTGCGTTAATAGGATGGCATGCCTTTAAAAAAGAGACAGAAGATTATGCAAATTCAGCCTGCACCTCATGCAGAGTAAATTTGCCACCTACGTCCTCCCAACCACAAAAGAACAATCTGTCACCATCTCTAAAGTAAAATGCACTGCAGGTTCTGTGCCTGCGTTGTTTTTTTTCCCAGTTTCTTGAATGTTTCCTTGTGTCTTCCACTAATGAATGATCCCAGTGTTTAAATTGATTTAAATGGAGCCGAATAAACAACCATGCAAATAACAAAGAGTGTTTAATAAAACAATCATGCCCTGTTTCTCACATCAGAAGGAGGTTTGTTGATGGCACCACCATGTTCTTACAAATCTAGTGTCATCTCTTCACAGCACAAGGACATTTTGAACTATCTTCCCTTTCTAAACCTACTTCAATAGATCCCACCATGATGGTAATCTTCACACAGCATATCCCTATAGAAGCTGGCTCTGAAACAGTTATGGCACAGAACAGTTTTAAGGTATGTTTCAGTCAGGGTAGTGTGAGGTTCTTCAAAATGGACTGAAGAGCAGTCTCAGTTTCCCCCCAAACTTGTATTCTCAGCTCCAAGCATCGTTTATTAACCACCCATCTAAAATTAATGTGTTTTTTATCCAGGGTAATAACAGGTAGTCCAGCCGAGCATATGTGTCTTCACAAAAACCTCTCTCTTTGATTGTGAGATTCTCCGAGGCGTCAGGAAGGAGCCAAATCCCTGTGAGTGGCTCACTGGATCAGTGTGAGGCAAGGACACAGCAAAAGAGGAGTTCCTTTGTACCTTTGTAAGTGCGCTAATCTAGTTTACAGCACAAGCGGGTCGCATGGCACTAGGACTTCTTGAAAGACCACCTCGACCTGGTGACCTAACCTAGATGTTACACACTCTCATTCAAACCACCAAAACAGAAAAGTCTTTTGAGAGGCAGTGCAAACCCATGACACTGCACCCCTGCACCCTGTGTTTTTTATGATCATCCATTTACAGAGGAGTTCTGGAGCAATTGTTTTTGTGTGTGATGTGTAAATGTTTGTGTAAATGATGTAAAGATGTTCATGTCAAGCGGCATCTTTTAAAGACCTATTAAAGGAGCTAATATTACTGTTTTCTCAGGTTTCTTTGATGAGCAACATCTCTTCAGGATTAAAGTCACAACTGTTAGAGGAATAACAGGAATTTCACTGGAACACAAAGCGTGGCCTACTTTACGTTCACTAGAAGAATATAAATTAGCCTAAAATGATTTTTCTAACGCCTGTCAGATTTTAATTAGGCAAGGCTGCTGTGTGATAAAGTAAAGAAAAAAATCCACTGTCTGTATCTTAAAAGGCGTTATTGGTGTACCCCCCTTTTAAAGTTAAGAGCAATCGCTCTTTAAGTTGAAAAATACATGAAATGCATAATTTAACCAAATGCCCATGGGTTTTCCATTCTGCTGTGAGACAAGCATACACCCTGATACAAAGTTTCTCCGGTCTTACTTCTTCGCAGGCAATTACCAGCCCTGTGGCTTTGGGTGTTTTTTAACGAAATAGCTTATTTAATATTTAATTGCATGTTTAGCGATCTGATATATCTGATTTCTGTTGTGTGAATATTGGATATGATTTCTACTCTCTAGCTTACGGTATGTAATGATTTTTTTTCAGCTGTGCCGTAGAAGAGTTATCATATTGTCAATTGTTGCCGTAACATGAGCCCACAATGTGCAGATACCAGATATAGAATAAGAGAGAGGGAGGGAGATAATAAGTCAGAGAGTGAGAATGAGAGAGATGATAGAGCGAGAGACAGAAAGAGAGAGGGAAAAGGTGGAAGAGAAAATAGAGAGATTGAGCGAGTGTGAGAGAGAGAGGGAATAAGGTGGAAGAGAAAAGAGAGAGAGAGTGAGCAAGCGAGTGAGAGAGAGAGAGGGAATAAGGTGGAAAAGAAAAGAGAGAGAGTAAGCGAGTGATAGAGAGAGAGAGAGAGAGAGACAGAGAAAGAGGGAATAAGGTGGAAGAGAAAAGAGAGAGATTAAGCGAGTGAGAGAGAGAGAGCAAGAACGAGAGAGGCTTGGAGCAACCTGCACTAACAAGCACTCTTCTGCTTGGGGCAATAACTGTGATTTTATGTTATTTTTATCAAAATTGACTGCCTAGGGATTTCCAGTTTCACTGCCCTGCTAATCTCAACATGTCTATCTGCTCAGGATAGCTCCCACTCTTCATCTGATATCTGTAAGGGCATCTCCCACCGGAGACCTTGTCCTGCCTTTGCTTGGCTGGAGCCCCGAGCTCCGGTGCGTGGCTTTGTTAGACACTCAGTAGACCTTTGGGGGAGGAAGGTCACTCAGCCAAAAATGTCCCTGACAATGTCCCGGTAATGAGCAGCATGGACAGGGTGGTGTCACATCATTCTTGCCCAGGTCCCGTGGCCCATGGCTGGGAGGGAGGCCAGGCCGAGATGGGCTCTTATTTCGACAGGAAGGCCTGTTTTTAAAAGATCATCATCAGCAGTGGAGGGTAAAGCATTGTTATATTGCATGAAGGTGCAGAGGATTTAACATGTCATACTTGACCTATCCGCTGTTTATAGGTCTATATCTGATATGTGCATATTCAAGTATAAAGGTGCAATTGGGCACATGCATATTTTTTTACAGACTGAGGTGGTTGGGATTTTTAGAGCTTAATATAATTGAAGAGTGAATGTCTACAATCATCCTAAGCATCTTGAAAAGAGCAGTATCTGTCAGTTATTACTTTTTTCCCCAACAGTACAGTACAATGCATCTAAAAGTGGCCCATTTTAAATTGTCATTCTTCCATTCTTATTGTTTGGCTTTTCACAAATTTGAACAATACTGCATACTGCATTCTGTTTGACTACAAGGTGAGACTTAAAGCCCCATTATGCAACAATTATACTTCAGGATTAGGGGTAGGATAAGCAGTTTAACCTTAAAATAACCGCTTAAAAAATTGGGGCGCTACAATGACTTTTAATATGGAGAATCGCCTCCGTGCCATTGCCATACGAGGGTCCATAGGCATATAACTGCGTTCTGTAGTTTTGCCTGACGCAGCCCGCCGGCCTGACTTGTTTACTTTCTGCCGATCTAGTAAGTAGCTTATTTGCCGTCTTGCTTTGTCTTGTGTTGCACTTGCTTGATGTTTGACTGTGTAAGGACAGCCGTTGAGAAACTAGTTTGTCATAATGTCAAAGTCAGCACATTTCAAGAGATTTCGTTAGTTTTAGCTGCTAGCATACCTTTAGCGAATAGCTATTGATCCGTTGTGCTGCTTTAATGCAATAGTGCACCTTGATAGTGTGCAGGCCCCCCGCTCTCTCTCTCTCTCACACACACACACACACACACACACACACACACACACACACACACCCCACACACACACACACACAAACATAAACACACACACACACACACACACACACACACACACACACACACACACACACACACACACACACACAAACACTGTGGCAGTACCATTTCCTAACACATTCTCACAGCCCTCTCCATTTATTTTCTGCATAAGATGCACGTGTGAGTAAAAGGTGACAGATTTGGTCACAGCTTTCATGCAGGAAGCCCCATCAGTCATCCTGTAATTGTCTGAAAGATATCCATTTGCTGTTTTCACACACTCACACGCACGCACACACACTCACACGCACACGCACACACAAACACACACACACACACTCTCACGCAGCCACTCCACATTCCTCAGCAGAGTGGTCCTTCTACAGTAGAGTCTAAAGTGTCTATGGTGTGGGCGCCCTGAGTCTTCAGTGTCTATGGTGTGGGCGCCCTGAATCTACAGTGTCTATGGTGTGGGCGCCCTGAGTCTACAGTGTCTATGGTGTGGGCGCCCTGAGTCTACAGTGTCTATGGTGTGGGCGCCCCGGTCAAGCCTGGCCAAACCTGGCCATGCAGTGCCAAGCCGCACCAAACCACAGCAAGGCGAACAGACCCAGGCTGCCTGGTATCAAGCTGCCAGCTCTGCGAGAGGCAGAGGCAGAGGCAGAGGCAGAGGCAGAGGCAGAGGCAGAGGCAGAGGCAGAGGCAGAGGCAGAGGGAGATCCTCACCTGTCAGCGAGTCGGCCCGTGATGCTCGGAGCACCTGACAAAGAGCATATATTCATGGCGTGTCTCACTGACACAAATCCCACCAGCGCTGCCCATTAGCATCAATATTTGAGTGGCGTCTGCGGGTGGGGATGGGGGTTGTGTGTGTGTGTGTGTGTGTGTGTGTGGGTGGGTATGGTTCTGTTGCCACTGTCACTCTGCCAGGGACCTGGGGCCCACCTTCATATAGAGACCACCATCAGGCATGAATTCTTCATAGGAGGTGTGTGTCTGTGTGTGAATATGTGTGTGTATATGCTTGTGCGTGTGGGTCTGTATATTTGTGTGTGTGTGTGTGTGTGTGTGTGGTGGGCCTCCTACATTTAGCGAGGCTCCCTGGTCTACCGTGTCAGCAGGAATATCAGAGTGGATTGACGACTGGGAGGATCATCTGTCTATCTGCCGTGTGTGTGTGTGTGTGTGTGTGTGTGTGTGTGTGTGTTCCCTGCTTGGGGAATGGGGGTTGTGGAAGTGTTGTTTCCACAGACAGCGAGCCACACGAGTCAGTGAATAGGGGTCAGTACATATAAATTCCTGTTGACCGCTGAAAATTGCTATTTACTGACGCTGGTCAAACTGGACAAGGCACATAGTTTTACAGCTGACAGCTGACTGTGGTATGAATCTGGCGGCAAAAATGGTCAGAACCTGGTCCATATCAGAGTTCTGTTGCCTGCTCCAAGGGTATGTGTACAGAAATGGACTGCGTGGTGAGTCATTCTGATAGAAACTGACCAGTCACTGTGGGAAGAAACAGTGAAACCTTCCCCTTAAAGTGGCTCTGCATAAGATTCAGTGGTGTTGAGTGTTAGGGAAGAACTCCCAGTCTTTCAACAGCATTTTAGGCTTCTTTTTGTTAACAGAAATGGTTGCATCCAAACTTGATTTTTTTTTTTTTGTTAGAGGGCAAGTTGTAGTGCCTAACACAGATCTAGTAAGTGATGTAGTTATCTGAAGATGAACTATATTTATGTCAAACCTCTGTAAATTGTGAAGTTTCAGCCGGATAGGTTTGGTCTTTTCTCTCTGAAACAAAATAGACATTTTGGGAGAGAGACAAAAAGAGAGAGACCTCCAGCTTGTCTTCTCAGAGGGGACCCACATTATCCCTTTATGCCCATGCAGTTCCTGTCATTTGACAACCAGTCCCACCCGACTCGGCCGATCAGAAGCAGAGGCATAAATATCTTCTGCGACTCTCCTTTCTTGTGGGTGGTTGTCGGGCCGCGTGAGTGGGTCTGTAGGGACTGGGGTCTTTGGGCGGATTTATGGAGGGCCCGTCTACAGACAGGGCCGCCACAGCGGCATCTGAGCCAAAGAAGAGAGAATGAAAAGAAAGAAAGAAAGAAAGAAAAACGCAGAGGTCTCTGTGGTGCTCCACACTGGCCTGTCATGAATGGACTTTTCTAGAAAAAGAAGAAAGAATAAGGGGAATGTGAGCACAAAGGGAGTTCTCGCCCGCTGAGGGGTGTGTGTGTGTGTGTGTGTGTGTGTGTGTGTGTGGGGGGGGGGTTGAAAGTGCATGTTTATGAGCGTGTGTGTGTGTGTTGGGGGGGTGGGCTTTTAGGAGGGAAACTTAAACTTTTTTCTAAAAAAAATATTTCCATACAAGGTCTGATGAAGTCTTTTGGACGGATTGTGTTCAGAGTATACCACACAAACGACCCCCCAAAGCCCCTCCACCTCTCATGCCATTGCCCCCACGCCACCGTGCATTCCATCTCATATTTGCCTCCATTTTCCCATCCAGCGCAAAAGCCCCGAGCCTTTGAACTGCAGGATACAATCTCTGACAAAGTCTCCACTTTAGAAATTCTCTCAGAAACCCCTTAAACATCTGTGATGCTGAATATTTAACTGTTACTCGCTTTTCCTTGTGCTCTGCGCCTCTCCCTGTTATTGGGGACTGGGGGTGAGGTTGGAGAGAGTGCTGGTGAATTATAGATTGGAGTTGTAATCTGCCAAAGTTAGCCTCATTTGCAAGGAACAGAAGATTCTTTTCTTTTTGTTTTTCCTCCCCCGCTCCTACGATAACCTGAATACCTTCTGACAGAAGTTCAAGCTGGCATGTGAAGAGGGGCAGAAAAAAGGAAAAACAACCAAAATACAAATGAGTTCATCAGAAGTGAGACAAACATGAGGCTCGCCATCTGAGAGCGAGCGAGCAGAGGGGGGAGAGAGAAAGAGTGACCGAGATAAAAGGAGGGATGTAGAGAGGGAGGGGGGATGGGTGAGAGAGAAAGAAGGGGGAAAGAGAAAGTGAGAGAGAAAGAAGGCTGAAGAGAAAGGGAGAGGTAGAGTAGGAGGGAAAGGAGTAGAGGAGGGATGGGTGAGAGAGAAAGAAGGGGGGAAGAGAAAGTGAGAGAGAGAGAGAGAAAGAGAGGGAAAGAAGGCTGAAGAGAAAGGGAGAGGTAGAGGAGGAGGGAAAGGAGTAGAGGAGGGATGGGTGAGAGAGAAAGAAGGCGGGAAGAGTGCGGAGAGAGAGAAAGAAGGGGGAAGAGAAAGGGAGAGGAAGAGGAGGAGGGAAAGGAGTAGAGGAGGGATGGGTAAGAGAGAAAGAAGGGGGAAGAGAAGGGGAGAGAGAGAGGAGGAGGGTAAAGGAGGAGAGGAGCCGAAAGGGGGGGGGGAGCGGGGGAAGAGAGGGATAGAGAGAGAGAGAGAGGAAGAGTCCAGCCAAGCGTTACACAGCAGACATGAGGAAACACACTCCTGAGCTCCCCGTGCCGTCTGCCTGTCCCTGCCCTGCAAGGAGCGGGCCCAATTAAGCATGCAGGAACACTAAACGGCCCGCTTGTATAGCGCCGTGCCAAAGTGCAAGGCTTCGTCAATCTTTCATGATTCCTCATGCTTACACCTCAATCACCCCCCCCCCCCTCCCACACACACACACACACACACTTAAAACCCCCCAGGGCCTTAAGATGGAGGGGGGATGCTCGACCAACACGGCGCATCACAGAAACACCATAAACGTCCAGCCAGATAGGAAACACATCTGACAGACTCCCCTAAACACACAGGCATGAAAATATAATGAGAGCATTCAAAGTCTCTCCTCTTCTAACCTATTTCCCAGTGGACATGGTCTGGATACAATAGGAGACACTGCATGGCTGAAATCACAGCGTTTAGGAATCAGAATCAATTGTGAAACAGTTGGAGGTGTGATCAGAGAGCGGAGACGTGAAGTGGAGGATGCTTCACTCTGGAAGGATCTAACGCACTGCAGCACACACACACACAGCGGAATGAGACAAGACAGCCGGTGGTTTTCTTGTTACTGTCAGAGTCGATACCTCTCAAGGTTCAGGAAGTGAAGCTAGTGTATTGCGGTAAGTAAAGTTGGGGAAAGTTTAGGAAGTAAGACAGTACGTCGCTTTGGACAAAAGCATCTGCTAAATGACTAAATGATATGGACAGAGATAACTTATCAAATTAAAGTCTGTTTAACGTCTCTGTTTGTGACTCTCTACACTATTGCCCACATATAATTATTTTCCATTCTGTCCCTTTGTTCTTTCTCTCTCTCTCTCTCTCCCTTTCTCTCTCTCTCTCTCTCTGGCTCTCTCTCTCCCTTTCTCTCTCTCGCTCTCTCTCTCCCTTTCTCTCTCTCTCTCTCTCTCTCCCTTTCTCCCTCTATCTCCCTCTCTCTCTTCCCATGAAGATCTTAGCTCCACAGTGCTTTTGGGTGCTTGAGATGGGTGCTGTACAGTACGTTTAGCTATGCTTCGGTGCAACAGTGAGTATGCGGCAAACTCACAGGCACGAAAGAGCAATATTCCCAGTGGTCGCACATCACAGGGCGGAAAGTATGAAAATATGGAAATGTGGTCAAATGTTCCTGCGACACTTTAAAATGGATTTTGTCCCATATTCCCACTAACCCCTCTGGGTGGGGGGTGGGGGTGAGGTGGGGGTCGGGGGTCGGACTGTGGTGCGATTCGGGTGGGGGGTGGGGGGGAGTGGCATCTCATGGAGTCACACAGAGATAATCCAAGCATAAGAGTCGCGCACAAAACACTGCTGTGTATGTCTCTATGCAAATGCCTGTCCATGGTTCATCGTGTGTGTGTGTGTGTGGTATGAACATGAATCCCCTTACAGGGAGTCATGATGCTTCTGTGGCAGGCTATGCTCCCCTCAAGCAGCAACTGCTGCATGTGAAACTGAAATCAGGGGAATGTTCCTCTGACACAAGAATAACAATACGTGGGAATAACAGTAAGAGACACACACACACACACAATAAGTGGGAAAAACAGTAAGGGACACACACACACACACACACACACACAATAAGTGGGAATAACAGTAACTGCACGCTTGCTGCTACAGTGTTGTTGAAAGCACAGAACAGCCTGCGAAGCATTTATTGTGTGTGCACACAGACATTCGCACACAAACACACACACACATACACACACACACACAGACACACACACATACAGACACACACACACACACACACACACACACACACACACACACACATACAGGTACACACACACACACACACACATGCGCACACACACACACACACACACACACAGATTTTGTAGAGCACCATAATGCATTCAGTGGTGTTAAGCCTTTAGAGAGAGAGACAGAAGAGAGAAAAGTGTCTGGAGGGTGAGGGGGGTGTCACCCATCCCCAGCTGACACAAAGAGTGAGGTGTGGGTCAGCGAGGAGAGATGCATTCACATACACACACACACACACACACACACACACACACACACACACACACACACACACACACAAACACACACTATATGCATTCTCAGGAAGGCAGGCCGTGGGGGCCGAGTGAACAGTAAAGAAAAGGCAGGGAAGGGCATGAATTTGTGCTCACACATACACACACACACACGTGCACACACACACACTGAGGCAGAGAAAGAGAGACAGCCCTAAATCATCATTGAAAAATCATTAGAAAGCTGGCGGAGTGAGGAGGCACAGATTGCAGGGGGAAGGAGACAGACCCCACATTCAGCGCTCACACAAAGACAGCAACGAGCTGGAAGAGAGAGGGGCGGACCCGCCAGTCACACGCTGTCAACAACGCCCCCCCCCCCCCCCCATACACACACCCCCTAAACTACCTCCTCCTTCCCCATACATACACACTCAGGCTGCCCAGCCCACACTCACACACACACACGCAGACACACACACACACACACACACACACACTTCCACACAGGGATGCACACATACACTCACTCTCACACACACACACACACACACACACACACACACACACACACACACACACACACACACACACACACACACACACACACACACACACACACACACACTCACAGGAGGAGGGCACTGTCCTCCTCTCTGTGACTCCCCTTTTGGAGCCTGAGTGAGCAGTGTTTCTTTGGATGTGTTAGAATTTCATTCACGTCGTTGTTAACCATTGTCTGCACCCAGGCAACATTTTATCTGTCTGACCTCGCCCCCAGGCCATATGTCGCCCTTAAAGTCTCGCTCGTAGTTCTGCCAGCCAGCGTCTGGACCCCAACAACTGCCACGGTCCCATTACTCGTCGGCCCTGAATGGATCTGTTAACACTGCAATCATTTTGTTCAGCTCGACAGGCCCAGAAGGAGGAAGCATGCTTTGAATAGATGGCCAACATTAAATCCATAAACACGCCATAGAAACAGTTTGTGTTCAAAACTAAAATAAGGACAAAGACACACAAAAGAAGCCAGACTGTCGCCTGCTTTATGTTCTCACTCGAAGCCCCACGGTCGGAACGCTACAGTAGCGCACGCTGTTTCTGCACGATATGTGAGAGCGTGACGGAGTTATAGTGGATAGGCTTAGGTGTAGCCCCCTCACGCACCCCCCAACCTCCTCTCCCTGAAATAGAGTCCAAAACTGGCGCCATGGTTTGGTTTTAAGGCAAACCAGATTCGTCCGATTTAAATGGCAAGCATGCGGCGGTCTGCATGGGGCTAATCTGGAGGAGGCTTCAGAAGGGCTAAAGTCTCTATTCTCTGTGTCCAAGAGGAAGAGCATGCTGAGGTTTTTACGCCACGCTTTCCTCCCTTCTTTCCTTCTTTCTTTCTTTACTTCTTTCTTTCCTTCTTTCCTTCTTTCCTTCTGTCTGTCTGTCTGTCTGCATGTTTGCCCCCTTTCACAAAAGCTGTGGCCAAGTTATTTTGAGGCGGCCATGGATATAGCACTCTCTATTCTTAATCTAGTTGGTATTCCTGCAGAATGCGGGGGTTTGTGTGAGTGTGTATGTTTGTGTATGTGTGTGTATGTTTGTGTGTGTTTTGACAAAGCTCTTGGGTCTTCTCTCCCAGTTCTCTGCTAGTTGTTCATGTTTTTCCTTTTCTACACTTGCTTAATGTGTATGCGTTTGACCTTGGAACAAGTACTGCTTGGTTCTGATAGTTGCTGGCATTCATGTAAAAATGTATGGGTTAGTGTTTGTGTTTGTGTTTGTGTGTGTGTGTGTGTGTGTGTGTGTGTGTGTGTGTGTGTGTGTGTGTGTGTGTGTGTGTGTGTGTGTGTGTGTGTGTGTGTGTGTGTGTGTGTGTGTGTGTGTGTGTGTGTGTGTAGGTTTGCTATCAGCCAATATGTTGCAGCTCCTGAACATTAATTTACCACATTTTTTTTTTTTTAAACACACATGCACATATAGACACATACACTGCCTTCAGTAATCACCATGCTAACTGTCATCGTTATTACAGTTTTACAGTTTTATGTGTTAGACTACAGTGGTCTGTCTTTTGACCAATAGGATAAATAATATAAGATGCAATTAACAATATATATACAGTACTGTGCAAAAGTTTTAGGCAGGTGTGAAAAAATGCTGTAAACTAAGAATGCTTTCAAAAATGGAAGTGTTAACAGTTTATTTTCATCAATTCTTCATAAATTAACAAAATGCAGTGAAGGAACAGAAGAAAATTCTGAATTAATTCAATATTTGGTGTGACCACCCTTTGCCTTCAAAATAGCATCAATTCTTCCAGATACACTTGCGCAGTTTTTGAAGGAACACGGCTGGTAAATTGTTCCAAACATCTTAGAGAACTAACCACAGATCTTCTGTGGATGTAGGCTTCCTAAAATTCTTCTGTCTCTTCATGTAAACCCAGACAGACTCGATGATGTATAGATTAGGGCTCTGTGGGGGTCATACCATCACTTGCAGGACTTTCTGTTCTTCTTTAAGCTGAAGATAGTTGTTAATGACATTGGCTGTATGTTTGGGGTTATGTTCCTGCTGCAGAATACATTTGGTGCCAATCATACGCCTCCCTGATGGTATTGCATGATGGATTAGTATCTGCCTGTATTTCTCAGCATTGAGGACACCATTCATCCTGACCAAATCTCCAACTCCACTTGCAGAAATGCAGCCCCAAACTGGAAAGGAACCTCTACCATGCTTCACTGTTGCCTGCAGACTCTCATTATTGTACCTCTCTCCAGCCCTTTGGCGAACAAACTGCCTTCTTCTACAGCCAAATATTTCTAATTTTGACTCATCAGTCCAGAGCACCTTCTGCCATGTTTCTGCACCCTAGTTTCTATGTTTACGTGCTTAGTTCAGTCACTTGGCCTTGTTTCCTTGTCGGGGTAGAGCTTTTTGGCTGCAACTCTTCCATGAAGACCACTTCTGGCCAGACTTCCCCGGACAGTAAATGTCTGGACAGTAAATGTCTGTACCTGGGTACCACTGGTTTCTGCCAGTTCTAAGCTGATGCCACTGCTTGAAATCTTCCGATTTCGAAGGTAAATAAGCTTGATGTGTTTTTCATCAGCTGCATTAAGTTTCCTTGGCTGAACACTGCGTCTACGATCCTCAACGTCTTCTTCAAAAGAGCTGGAACTGCACATTTTGAAACCCCTGTCTGCTTTGAAATCTTTGTCTGGGAGAGACCCTGCTGATGCAGTATAACTACGTTGTGTCTTGTTGCTGTGCTCAGTCTTACCATGTAAATGGATAAAAAATAAACATTTATTGTTTACATTTTTCAAAGCATTCTTAGTTCATAGCATTTTTTCACACCTGCCTAAAACTTTTGCACAGTACTGTATAATATGAGAAGAACCTGCCACATAGCTCCAGTGAACGAGCTGAAGCGTTTGAGGCAATCTCATCCCTCCTCTCCTCTCATCTCTCCTCTCCTCTCCTCTCCTCTCCTCTCCTCTCCTCTCCTCTCATCTCTCCTCTCCTCTCTGCCTGGTCATCTATGGCTACCCAGTCAAAAAATGCGTGTAGCTAAATCTCCTGCTCGCCCACCAAGGCTGTACATATAAAACATTCAGACATAAGCAATCGCCTCGCTGGTTCTGGTCTATGAAGCCTAATAACATACTTACACATTTACATCATCAAACGACCACTGAAATTGGCCTGTTAAATGAGTGTGTCGTGTAGAATGAGGACTAAGAGTCTGGCTAATAGATAACCAGCTCTCTCTCTCACACACACACACACACACACACACACACACACACACACACATACACACACACACACACACACATCTCTGTGTGTGCTAGCTGGATTGGAGACATGAGAGGGAGATCACACGAGTCCTCCTCTTAACATCTGGGTTCTTTGTTCTTTTCCTGTCCCAGTGAGAGGAGAGGAAGGCAGATTAATAGTGATTCTTCAGTTACTGTATTACCAAAGCAGCCAAGTAGCCCTAGGCACACACACACACACGCACGCGCACACACACACACACACACACACACACACACACACACACACACACACACACACACACACACACACACACACACACACACACACACACACACACGGACACACTCACACAAACTCACACACACACATAGATACTCACACACACTGACACACACACACACACACGCAAACACAATCACACACACACACACACACACACACACGCACATGGACACGCTCACACACACTCACACACACACACACACACACACACACACACACACACATATGGACACACACACACACACAGACACACATACACACCCACACGCACATGGACACACTCACACACACACACACACACACAAACAAGCATACGCACACACAAACACACACACTTACACACACTCACACATACACATGGTGATGGAGTGTGTTCTATGCATTGCTATCCTCCCACCCTCGAAGCATCCCTGTGGTTACACACATGTACAGACACACACACACACGAACGTGCACATATGTATGCATGTATTCGTGCCTGTTCCGCAAAACACCCTGAAACCATTCACATACTCGAACACAGACACACACACACACATTCACACACAGACAAAACCACACACATACAGTCACACACTTACACACAGACACACAGACACACACACATTCAAACACACACACACAACCATACACATGTGTGTTTGCCTCCTGACACGCTCTTGCCGTGTTCTGCGCGCGGCCTTACAGGAGGCAAGCCTCAGGTAGATGCGCTGCATAGAGTTCTTTCAAATATTAAATTACAGAAAGACACACACACACACACACACACACACACACACATCATTCACTTCATCCATCCAATTTAACACAGCGCCTGAAACAGCAGTGGCTCATGCCTTTGACTAGATGAAAATTACACAAAGAGAAATCACACTCACACACACACACACAAATGGACACAAACACACACACACACACACACACGCACGCGCACGAGCACACAGTCACAAACACACACACAGACACACACACACACACACACACACACACACATGGATATTCTCACACTCATTCACACACACACACATATGGACACACACATACACATGTACGCGCACACACACACATACACACACACACACGCACACACTCACACACACACACACACACACACATTCATCCCAGCAATGTTCCCAATGCTCCCACCGCCATCCAGTGCACATATACACACACACACACACACACACACGGACACGCTCACAAACACTCACGGACACACACACATATGGTCACACACACACACACACACATGGACACGCTCACAAACACTCACGGACACACACACATATGGTCACACACACACACACACACACACACACACACACACACACACACACATTCATCCCAGCAATGTCCCCAATGCTCCCACCGCCATCAAGTGCACACACACACACACACACACACACAAACACACACGCACAAACGCACACACGCACGCACGCATGCCAGAAGCACGCACTCTCGCCGATGGACACACACACACACACATACACACACATTCATCCCAGCAATGTTCCCTCCGAGGGGAGCCCGCAACACAAAGCCTGGTGCATTGTGGGAGCCTGCTCATGAATGATAGATCCAAAAGGGGAACCGTTTGAAGCCCAGCGCAAACATGCCTCACCACGGAGCCCCTTCTTCTCCGCGCTCTCTTTCACTCTTGCTCGCGCTGTTGGTGGTCAGGCTGCAAGAAATGATCCGAGAAATTAGAAAATAGGTATTTTCTCTCTGCATGCCATTTCAGTCAGTGTGATTCAAAGAGAAGTGGTCTGTGTGTGTGTGTGTGTGTGTGTGTGTGTGTGTGTGTGTGTGTGTGTGTGTCTGTCTATGTTTGTGTGTGTGTGTGTGTGTGTGTGTGTGTGTGTGTGTGTGTGTGTTTTGTTTTACTGTCACAGCTGGGGGCCCATGGTGAGATGACAGTGAGAGTTTTCATGCATAATCCTGACTGGATACCTAAGTTATTCATGCGTGGAATAAATTTGATCAAAACAGCACTGCCTATGGGAACAATACATCAATGTGTGATTGATAACACATCCATTGGGCCCTTGGGGGCCACACTCACTCACACAAGTCTCAAGTCTCCTTTTTCTGTGCAAATACACAGAGTTCATGTGAACCACTCTCCTGCATGCCACCCAGCTTGGGAACAGATCTGCTGATTCAGAGGTGCAACTTCGAAGCGTGGGGGCCTGAAAGAATTTCAACATCTACCAGTCTAAATATCAAAAGTACATACTAGCCTCTGAATCTTTGAGTTTGTGTAGGATGGTTTTACAGTAAGACAAAACCTGTTGTGTACCATGTTGTATTTGATGTCTATATATATATATATATATATATATATATACGGTATATATATATATATAGAGACACCACCTGGGTAATTCTTGCATATGGTAATTACGAACATACGGTATGAATAAAGTGTATCCCATATAAAGGGACATGTTCTGTGTGCACAGGGTTTTGCCATAACTGTCATGCACGTGAGGATAACACATATAGTTATCAGTGCATCCACCAGCCCAAAGTGCTTCTGAAACTCTAAATAGGTCACAATCACCCCCTCAGTTTCCTTTGCGCGCCAACAAGGTGGAGCAGCTTGTAGTGGAAGCTGACATGCAAAGGCTCTCCATCAGACGTTTGGCATTTGGCCTTTGCAAGCGCCCTAATGTAGTCGTTAATTAATGTACATAGCATACATAAATAAACGCCATATTTCACGCGGACACAATGACATACATTTATGTGCTTATGAGTCATTAGAAAGGGCCCGTGTCTGTTTTTCTCACTTATTTATTCAGCTGAAGCCACATGCACTAATTAGTCCCTGGGAGAACCTTGGGGCGATTTCAACCTCCCACTGATTAAAAAACAAGTCTGCTTTCACCCCTCAATCACACATACACACACACACATAGTATATACACACACAAACATGCATACAATTGCACAGCGTGTGCATATGTGTGTGTGTACACCCACGCAAGTAGTGACACACAAGTGCATATCCACAGCGAAAGAGAGTAGATAACATGGCTATGATGAACAAATGAACACTTTGGCTGAGAAACAGACAATTCTCACCTAGCAAAGTCTATGTTTCCATATACCAGTCCGTCTGTTTTTCTCTCTCCCTCTGCCTCTTTCTTTTGCTCTTACACATGCATATGTCATTCTCTCTATCTCTCTCTGTCTCTCTTTCTCTGTCTCTATTTCTCACTCTCACTCACACACACACACACACACACACACACACACACACACACACGCAAACACACACACACACACACACACACAAACACATTGAAATGGATAAGGTTGCAGATGTGTGCAGAAATTGAACAGAAAGTGAGCAAGGTTGTACTGATAAATCAACAAACAGCAGATTGTTTCTCCTCACACGCACACACACACAAACACATGTGCTCCCTCACGCCTTGCGCACACACACACACACACACCCCTCCTGCTCAACCCCCCCCCTCCTGCATAATGTGGTGACAGGCAGCCCCTGCCCCTGTGAGTCCAGAAGGGTGGAACTCCTCCAGGTTTTTCTGATGCTCGTCCTCCCCTTACCTACGGCTGAACGTGTCCAACGTGTCGCGTTTCCCCTCCACCACCCCGACCCCCCCAGCCCCCGACGATGCATGGAAATGAGCTGTTTCTGTGCAGACTTGGCAGCTCAGCCCCCCACCCACCTCCAGTGAGTAAACAGCTTCTGTCTGGCCTTTCCCAGGACAACTGCTTCAGTCTCGTAGGTGGCTGGAAATGAAGGCGCAAACAACAACAACAACAACAAAATAAAAAACCCAGAGCTCATTTTAGAACGGAGGGTAATCAAATTATTATATTTTTTTTTATATCTGTTAGAGATCAGAGGTGTTAATTAAACATTTTTTAATTTGTCTCTCCTGATTAATCTTCTTACCTCGTTAAGCTGCAGATTGGATTATTTAATTGTTATTAGTGCCAAACATATCGTGTCAAGTGAAATGTTTTGGATTAGCCAGCCATCAGAGGTGCACTGCTATTGTGTCGGCTGCCTCTGGTCTTGAAAGAGCCTGATCTGTGAGAATCTTCCTCTCGCTCTTTGTGTATTAGTGGAGTGGAACGTCTTGCTGCATACTTGAAGTACAACTCTACACTTGTTGGATTGTAATCAATTCCACCTCAGTTAAACTTAACAGCCACACAGAAAGATTATGGAATTAAAGTCTCGCTTGAGAGAGAGGAAAGAATTCGCCACCCACCATTTGGGGGGCTGTTGGGAGGATGTGAGGAGGGAGGTGGGGGAGTGGGGGGGTTGTGGGTTGAAGAAGTGTGAATTTCACCTCAGCGAGACAATTAATTACAGAGCCTCTCAGGGTTGAGAGGCTCTGGAGAAATGAGAAGAAAAAAAACTCTTTTTCAAATGGCACACAAAGAGAGATTCGTATTATCGAGTTTCGCTGAGGTGCGTTAAGTGGAGCGATTCATTTTCCGAATGAGTTTATTCCCCCTTCAATGCCCTCTTCCACACAGAAAGGATGCTTCTCAACGTAACTAGGAGCTAATTACGTTAGCGGCACAATCACTGGTGTGTCTCGAGTCTCACAGCTCTTAACAATGACAAGCTCCTCAGTGGTGCCAAGCACATCTCACTAAATGCCCCAGACCCTCGTGAGGTCATACACACACACACACTCACACACACACACACATGCTAGGACACCCACCCACACACACACACACACACACACACACACAAACACACATACTTATAAGCACACACACCCAACCACATACATACACACACACAAACACAGAGAGAGAGATATAGAGAAAAGTAGAACAGTTTCCACCTCTTTTGATCTGCAGATGTACTTCATGCTCCCACATCATGTCTGCCATTTCAATTTTACAAACACACACACATCTACTGCCAACACCGTGTTCTGCAGTAAGATGGCTGTTCTGATGGTTGTTACATTAACTCGGCTGAAGTAGCACTCCTATGCTAATTTGACCCAGAGCAGCATCTAGAGAAATACTGAATGTCTCACGTCTCCGAGCCGTCGTCTTTATCTGTATGGGCAGTAGCCTACTGTTCATCTCCAGCCGCAAGAGTGAAGCCAGTAAGCATTTAAATTCCTCCTCTCAAGTGAGGAAAAAAGAGTGTTGCATGTTTACTTCCCTCCATCGCCACTTTTATAGGTGTTGGACCCAAGCAAACCAAAACAAACCAGAATGCCA
>NC_137922.1:20816770-20919270 GCF_963457725.1 Sprattus sprattus | reverse complement strand
ATTGTTTGTTAATGCAGCCAGACCCAGGGGAGGCCAAACCCCTGTGCTTTGGGAGATGAGATGTGAGACGAGCCTTTTGAAGAAAGAGATAGCAGTCCAATTTAAATGAGGAGGGATGTGTGTGTGTGTGTGTGTGTGTGTGTGTGTGTGTGTGTGTGTGTGTGTGTGTGTGTGTGTGTGTGTGTGTGTGTGTGTGTGTGTGTGTGTGTGTGTGTGTGTGTGTGTGTGTGTGTGTGTGTGTGTGTGTGTGTGTGTGTGTGTGTGTGTGCGTGCGTGCGTGCGTGCGTGCGTGCGTGCGTGCGTGCGTGCGTGCGTGCGTGCGTGCGTGCGTGCGTGCGTGCGTGTGCGCGTGCGCGTGCGCGTGCGTGCGTGCGTGCGTGCGTGCGTGCGTGTGTGTGTGTGTGTGTGTTAGTGCAGTGGGGGCTGGGGACTCAGAAAAGAGAAGCAATAGCGTGTGATTCATTTCAGCATGCTAATGCATCTTTTGATCTTCCCTGCCTCTCTGAAAGGGTCTGGCTGTGATCACACGCTGAACCCACTGTTTTGCCCCTCTCCATTCCTTGATAGGTTTTGGTCTACTGGGACACGCTCACACAAACACATACATGCAAACACACGGACACATGCAAATGAGAACACACACACAAACACACAAGCACACACATGCTTTATAAACACATATATGCATGCAGACACACAGACACAATACACACACACACACACACACTGTCTGTGTCTCTCTCAAACATACAGACACACACACAAACTCAGACACACATGCACTGAGCACTGCACAGCTGTCTGCCTTAACTATCATCCCCATCGACTCCGTGGAGATCTAATTAGATACAGGGATATTTATTTTACCGTGTGCATCCTAAAAGACTAATTAATTTTTCATGTTAAGATAAAATTACTTGATATAAACAATCTGCCTTATTCATATGTTTCAGTAATCAGCCTTTGTTGTACAAATCTGTTTCATTTTTTCTAACTAAATATGCAGAGAATTTATTTGTTTGTCCACTAACAAATGACAAAATGGAATGGTTCTCCCTTGAAACACACTTACACCATATAAACTGGAAACTGGAATTAAGACATGAAAGACATTCATTTGGATTTATTAAGGCAATTGCATTTGTAGACACATGGCGTGAGACACCCAGAGCTAAACAGAGAGATGTGAGAAACACTCAGAAGTGTGAGAGAGAGAGAGAGAGAGAGAGAGAGAGGGAGCGAGAAAGAGGGAGAGAGAAGGGGAAAGACAGAGAGAGAGGGAAAGAGAGAGAGAGAAAGAGAGGACGACAGTCCAACTGAGAGAAGGAGGGGAAAGTGAAGAAGATAGACAGATTGAGAGACAGAAGAGAGAAGAAGAGAGGAAGATAGACACACAGAGAAAGACCTACTGAGAGAGGTAGACAGAAGAAGAGAAAGAGGCTAACTGAGAGAGAGAGAGGAAGAGGAAAGACAAAGAGAGAAAGAGAGAGGGAGAGAGAGAGACTATAGGGAGGGAAGAACAGACTGAGAAACAGGCAAAGACGGAGAGAGGACAGACAAAGGGAGAGATTGAGAGAGCAAGAAAAAAGAAAAAAGGAGAGATGGGGGAGTGAGAGGGGCAGAGAGAGAGAGAGAGCAGGAGAGGGGGCGAAAGGACAGGCAGAGAGGGAGAGACAGAAGAAGAAGGAGAGAGAGAGAGAGAGACAGAGAGAAATAGAAGGAGAGGGGGAGAGAGAGAGAAAGAGAGAGATCTCCCGAGTGGAGGTGTCTAAGCCTGCGTGTGTGCTAGTGTGTGAGGCGAGCTCTCCATCTGTCACCCTGACCTGCCCATTTGCTGCAGCATGGCCTGTTGCTAAGCCTTATCACCTCGCTCTGGAGCCTAGCACAAAAGGCCTCCATTTTTATGTCAGCCTGGCAAAAAAATCCAATTGACCCTGCACTACCTTTGAGGTGAAACTTTCTCCCAGTTTAGGGAAAGAAGGCAAGTTAAGAGGGCTGTTACAAAGGTCAGTAAGAAGAGAACTGATAAATGCATCAGAAAGAAAAAAAGACTGGACCATATATCTTCAGTTACTTTTCTATGGAAAAAAACAAGAACGGTGGCCAATAAAGTGCTAAAATTACTTCCACACTTACAACTCAGAATGTTTACTGGGTTTTGGCCACACATAGGTTGCTTTTAGATTGAACTCCATTTAGTGCGTGATATTCTGTGCTGTCATTGCCTGGAGTCTTTGCTGTTTAACTGGGGATTTAATTGAAAAAATGCCTTCACACCCAAACACATGGCTTATCGTCACAGTCTGTCGTTAATGGTCTTACCGCCACCACACAATCGGGTTATCTCAGCCGTGAGGTGTCGAAAATAGGTGAACTAGGGTCACGAGAGAGTGTCCATCGGAACACACTACAATTTGCCCCGTCTGAGAGAAGATATGAGAGGTGTTATTTTGTGTTAATGTCTTTTTTGTTGTAAAAGACAGATACATGAGTGGGTCATTCTTTATGGATACGTCTCAGTAGTCTGCCTCTCAATCGAGATAAGATCACACCAAATGGTCAAGGCATTGAACAATGCAGCCAGAAAAGCTTTCTTAATCAGTAGATAATCCTTAGCTGTTAAGCGGTTGCTTAGTGACAACTTTATAAATTGTTTTAGATTAAAGTCTATGTTTTGCGACTTAACGATGATTAAATTGTGTCCTTGCATGTTGTTTAAGACTTAAACTATCGTGTTGAAACGTTTACAAACTTCCCTTCTACCCAAACCGTTATTCCGTTGAATGGCAGGCAGAAGACTGAACTGGTATTTCTTGGAAAGATGGACCAGTTTAGCAGGAAACAGGCTTAATCTTCTAGCTAAATGAAAGTTACCCTTAATAAGAGACAAGCAAAACAAATTACATATTTAATGTCAACCCGGCTGTGGCAACCTTCTGAGGCTAATCAATGAGATAATTAATACAAATAAAAACACGAAATAAATCAACAGGGTTTTTCTTAAAAGTGTATCTCTAAGTCAGAGTGGATACAGAATTTCTCAGGAACAAAAAAGGGGGGAAAAGAATCAGTTCGTAGCCTATTTGTTTCTATAGGAGGGCTCTATGAAGTAGTGGACGTTCATCTGACAACGCAGGCCATGAGAAACGGGGTGAGGGGCAAACCGCCTATTGTCTGTCTTCGTATTCAGCAGTTCATGTCTGTATGGAGGCACGTGAGACGACAAAGAAAACCGAGGATTTCCAAGTTTCTCTCGGACGCCATATGCCATGCGAGCAACAGGTTGAAGCCGGCCGCGCCGGGGCAATTTGTTGGAAGAAGGGTTTTGTCAACACTTTGGAATTACTTATCGCACAATGTGGCACAGTCGGGGAGACACAACTGATGATCAAACAAACTGTGCCTCAAACCCCTGGAAGTCATGGGAGTAGTTTGAAGCATATGAGATATGTCCTGAGGCCCAGGGCGAACAATGCAACCCTTTTAAACTCATTAAAAACTACTTAACTGAGGACCCAGTCAATTGCAAAGGGGTGCAGCCCGACTTTACGCTAATTACAAGTTAGTAAAGAGTTCCATGGAACTCAGGAATTCGGGTATTGTGTTGATGGAGTTAATCTAATCTGTGCAATTACGTCCGTAAATTATAGTGTAAAACGACACAAGTGGACCACAGTTGGCGCACACACACGGGTCTCTGTTTGTCGTTTGCTATTTTTGTTAGTTCAATTTGACCGTTCAACACTTTCGTCCTCATGAGATCGGTGAATCCTTTGTCACGGTTGAACTATAAGTAAACTTTATCGTGTTCCCGCTGTGTCATCTTGGTCTGGAGTTAAATGAATTTAAAAAGTGGAGAGATTTTAACACCTCACGGTTTGTGAACCGAACAGATGGTTAGCTGTCATACTTCCCACCTTGTGGCCTGGGGTTGTCACTTTTAAACCATGCAGACATACAGTTATCACTTCGACATTTGCACTGACTTTAGAACACACACAGTGCTCTGCACAGACTAACATCTGTGATAGGCTACAGACGTTCAACAAAATTGTTAATCTGGTAGGCCTACGAATCTACACAAACTCTTGTCATTCTTTAATAAACCCCAGTTACCCCACGCACAGCTGGCAACGGTTTTACGCTAGTATGAAAAAGACCACCTTGAGAAAACATCTTCTACATGCCTGTGGAAAAACCATAAGCACATAGGATATGAAGTAAAGAGGCCTTTTTATTTAGAAGGGGGGCATGAAACCTGCTAATTATTGGATCCAATATTGAACATCGAGATATTATATAATGTATATGTAGTAGGCCTACATGTGGCTGGCATATGATAAGTGTATCTTCTCTAAATGTAGCCTAGGTCATGCTTATATAATATTTACAGAGGTAATTACACACGCTGGACACAACCCATAGCCTAAAGCACACACGAAACAAGTGAAGCATTTGGATTTAAAACAAACTAAACGTTTGGGCATTGTTTTGCTACCAAACTTCATAAAGCACCCTTTTGCAGCAAATTTGCCAGACACTTCGCCTTTTGCACCAAATTAAAAACACAGTCAATTGGTGTTACCCACGGTCACCTCCGTTTGCCTAAAGTAAGGCAACGTGATTGGTCAGCAAGGCTTCTCATTTGCATAGGGCTGTGCGTAAAAGACAATTGTGTTAACAGTGTCTGAATATCTACGGAGAGCTGGTCAGTTCAACAGGACGCGTTGAGTCACGCAGTGTAGCACACTGTTTAGATGGACTGTTAGCTGATAATTAAGCTCATTTTTAGACGTAGAAGTCATGAACAATAGAGTCAGAGAAACGATGATAGTGAGTGTCAGCTTTGTGCTTCTCTTGGCGTTTTGTGCTGTGGGTGGCACTACAACAAAATACTACAGCTACGAGGAGGACGCCCCTGGCACTTTTATTGGGAATTTATCTGATGACTTGAAAATCGACCGAGCCGAGGATCCCAACACAAGTTTCCGCTTCATGCAAGAGACAAACTCCACTTTGATTCACATGAGAGCGACTGACGGGCTCCTGACTGTGGGAGACCGCATCGACCGGGAAAGCCTCTGCCAGCGCTCCCCCCGGTGTCTCGTCACTTTCGATGTGGTGGTTTTCTTCAAAGAGAAGTTTCTTTTGATCCATGTGGAAATCCACGTTAGAGACATAAACGACCACTCCCCTGAATTTCAGAAAAACACAACGGACTTGGAAATATCAGAGAATGTGTTAGTGGGCTCACGGTTTCCACTGGACGCTGCTGTCGACCTAGACGTCGGCAACAATTACATTCAAACTTACCAACTTTTACACAACAGCTACTTTGGCATCGAAGTGCGGAATAGGGAGGACGGCACCAAGTACCCTGAACTGATTTTGATTAAAGCGCTTGATAGAGAAGTCGAGGAGAATTACATACTTAACGTAAGTGCGAGTGATGGAGGCAGTCCTCCCAAATCTGGGTCAATGAGTGTTTATGTCAAAGTTTTAGACTTTAATGATAATAGCCCAGTATTCGAGCACGACACACTCAAAGTTGAATTCCCCGAAGACGCACCGGTCGGTTTTCTTCTCCTTAAAGTGCACGCATCTGATCCTGACCAGGGACTCAATGGAGAAGTGCGGTACGACTTTGCTGAAGGGTCCCAGGAAGAGGTCAAAGGCACATTTCAAATCGACCCGATTAGTGGCGCAGTGACCCTGAAGTCGCCGGTCGATTTTGAGACGAAGAGATCCTACGAGCTGAATATTCAGGCGTATGACATGGGCCTAAACTCGATTCCATCGACCTGCAAAGTCATGATTGAAGTCTTGGACGTGAACGACAACCCACCCGAGATCAACATCAAACCGATGACATCGATGAGTGACGGAGTGGCATACATAACCGAGGCTGCGGCAGTGGAGAGTTTCGTTGCTTTGATCAGCACCTCGGACAGAGACTCGGGCGAAAACGGCTATGTTCGCGTGAGTTTGATTGGGCACGAGCACTTCAAACTGCAACAGGCTTATGGCAATTCTCTTATGGTTGTTACCACGACTACGCTGGACAGAGAAAAGATCAACGAGTACAACCTGACATTCGAGGCCGAAGACATGGGCTCTCCACCTTTCAAAACTTTGAAGCAGTACACGGTCAGGGTAAGAGATGAAAACGACAACTCGCCAACATTCAGTAAATCCGTCTACGATATATCAGTGATGGAGAACAAAGCTTCAGGTGCTTACATTGCCACAGTGGTAGCCCGTGACCCCGATGCTGGGGAGAACGGAAAAGTGACTTACAAACTCATAGACGGCGAGACACCAGGGGGCGCGCCACTGTCCTCCTTTGTTTCCATAGATCCACTCTCAGGGTCACTCCACACAGTCAGGGCTTTTAATTACGAGTCTGTAAAGCAAATTGATGTGCCGATAGAAGCCACAGACAGCGGTTCACCTCAAATGTCCAGCACAACTGTAGTCAGAATCAAAGTTCTGGACCAAAACGACAACGCCCCTTTCATCCTCTACCCCGTTCTGTTAAATGATTCCGCTGATGTTCCCATTCCTTACAATGCTCCGGCTGGCTACCTCGCTCTGAGGGTCAAGGCCAGAGACCCGGACGAAGGCATGAATGGAGAGCTCACCTACAGGCTGGTTGAGGACAAACAACAGCTCTTCTCCATCAGCAAACTCGGCGGAGAGCTGGTTCTAAAATATGGCCTGTCATTCACACTAGGAGATGTCCTGGTGGTGAAGATAGCCGTCACGGACAGTGGCAGGTCTCCGCTCTCCTGCATCGCCACTGTCCGGTTTGAGGTCACAGACATGGCCATCAACGAGGAGCCGATCCTGGTGCTGCTGCAGTCACACGAAGACTCGGAGGACCCTGAGGCTGTGGACACCTCCCTGATCATCATCATCTTGCTTGGTGTCGGCTGCGCTCTTCTGCTGGTGGCCATCGTGACTGTGGCCCTCTCACGCGGGTGCTGCCAGCGAGACAGGTCTACGGACTCAAAGAAGGGCTCCACCGGTGGACTCATCATAAGGATGCCTCTCCCTGGCCACAGCATCGACTCAGGAGAATCCGACACCTACATGTCGACCCAAAGCTCCACAGTCAATGAACAGCTATCCTCTGTCTCCACACATGAAGACTCATACGATGAACAGAGCACAGACTCCAACAATAGGGTAAGCAGTGGCCACAGAAAATAAAACACAACCTGTACACTAAACATACACGCACACACACCAACACTAGTCAATAGGAATTGCATTAACCAGTCCTTTAATGTGGTTTTGTCTTTACAGGTGTTCAGACCTCTTCTCGGCAAGAGCCATTTTGAATCTGTGGCCGTTTGGCAGGGTGACAAATTTACATCACAAATACGGTAAGTCCCTTCGCTGTGAATGTACTACTACAGGCCAATATTTAACATTTACAAACTAAGAATTCCTCTGTGTAAACGCACACATGCCATTTTGACCACACATTTTCAAACTGACAGTGGTAAATGGCATAATGATAACTGAAAAGTTGTTTGTGTGTCTCACACCAACCTGTATAAATAGATGCAGTGAAAGTAATGCCTTTTCAGAGCTGGCCCTCGTGAGCCTGCTTGCTGGCATGCTCAGGACACGCACTGAATCACAATGCCGTTGCCGTAGCAGCCACCGAGTTACCGGATTGGATGGGAAGGATCTCTGCTTATGCTTTTTTTGTCTGTTGTTATTCTGTTCACAGCGGCATCGGCTCCACTGATCAGACGAGCGTGAAGGACAGTGGGAAAGGAGACAGCGACTCCAATGATAGTGACTCCGACATCAGTGGAGAGGCTGCCCGCAAAGTGCCGTGCAATATTCAGCCACAGGCAATCAGTGAGTTTCCTGGTGCCACTTCTCTTTAGGAGATGCATATTAAAATGAAAGGCAGTATGTTGACTGTGGGAGTCTATTTAGGAGAACACCCGTATCTGTAACTTAGCATACACACAAACATTTATATATATGTGTGTGTGTGTGTATGAATATAATATATAGATATATATAATATGTGAGCGATCCACAGTCTCATTATCATCTTGATTTATCATGATAATCATCATAATAATATTATCAAAATATTATCATCTTACTTTGCCATAATAAACATAATAATAATACTTCTAGCCAACCATCTAATGAACATTCTATTGGTTTGCAGACTCCTTCTACACTGGGCCAGTGGAAAGACTGAGTCAGCCCTACGAGATCCCGACCTACTCATCCAGCAGCCTCATGGCCAACGGTGGTTACACAATAGCCTTCTCCCGTGCCTCAGCCTACGGCCCGATGCACGTGGATCCCCAGGCCCCCTCCTGGAGAGAGCGTGGGTACCACACGAGGCTCCCGAAGGTGGCACTTCCCGGGCAGCGCCCGACTCCCCTCTGCCACAGGACGGGCACACTGCCCAGCCATTTCAGCCACCACCGGTATGACTACCAGGCGCAGCTGGATCAACAATTCCACTACACCCCACAGGAGCTGGCAGAGGTGGTGGTTCAGCCACAGACCTCCTTTTGAGGGGTAGACAGAAGGACGATGGCTTGGCCTATGGCCACCAGAGAGACTGAGAATGAATGCTTTTGTCTCTGCAAATTTGACAGCAGTCTTGGATAACGGCTAAGCTCTTTAAAGCTCCTGGTCCCAAATCTTTTTACTTCTTTTTCATTCAAGCTTTGCTCGTTTCCTTTCTTCGATGGCCAATGGGATGGAAATGTGTGCTTAGACGTTTGCTTCTCTGCTACAGAGGACAAAATAAGACTGATTGCTTTTGTAAAAATCTATCACACTGAAAAGGGGCCATGTATTTGACCATGTAAATATTCAAGTGTATATAAGGAATCTGTATATAGTTAACAATATATTTATTTTCTTTTGGTGGCATTTGAAAATGTATAATTTTGTTGGTGATACATTTTGTGGTCAATATTTGTAATGTTTTGTACACAACCAAAAACATGTGATTGTCTCTACTATAATGTAATATCTGTCAGATAACCATAATATCGGTTTTCTTCATCTGTGTGCAACATGTCATGAATAACAGATAAATAAAGACCAAAGTACAGAAAATATGTGCATGGTACATGCGCCTTGATCTTGGCCTACCTGTCCTGTTGACAATGAACAAAACAGTGCAGGCACACACTGACATCAAAAGTCACCGTACAGCAGACGTATTATAAGGGATTTCATATTTACCTTTGCTGTAAGAGCAGAGCTTTCTAAGAAACACCCTAGGCATTTTAGCTGAACTCCTTAACTTAAATGGATTATGGTGAAGGTCAGCACAGGATCGAGTTAGATTGTCAGAGGTTGAGAAGGCAGTGTCAACAAAGAGCCTTCTACCGGACTACATTGTCAAACCTGACGTGCACCATCTGCTGAGTGATCCGAGGAGATCACGGCAGTATTAGGCTCCTCCATCGTTAAAAGTGGATGAGCTGCAGGTGAGCTGCAGCTGCAAAACATTTTAACTAGACTGAGGGCAACTGGACAGATTACTTTATACGTACTTATTGCATGAAGACTACAGCTCCCGAAATGCATCGCAGGTTATTTCCACATCCCAAGGCTGTGTTCATGACGAACACAAGGCGTGTAGGTGTTTGTGCATACATACAATTATGTAAACTTTCCGGTATAACACATCAAACATGTTGTTAAAGTGGTGTAAAGTAAGTCATTTAGCCTACAATGAGCATTTGGTGAGCAACCACAATTTGCTCCATAGATGATTTCTTTTGCGCAGCCGGCATTAAGTCTTGGCAAATACTCACATCACCACAGCTTGAACACGGCCAATTCACGGAAGACCATTGTAGTCACAACAACCACAACTTTACGAAGTGGTATAGAAAGATCCTGCCGAATTCGCTCACTGTGTTATTTGTTTATGGCTTTGATTTCCTCTTTGTGGTGCAGCTCTGTTCAAACTATCTTCGGAAAAATTGTGAATAAAAGCTATGGTTCAAGTTTGAGTTTAAGATTGGTAAACCAATCTCGGTTGTGGCCTCGATCTAACAGATTAGCCTAATGTACATGTTGCGTTGTTATATATGAAACTTGTAACGTTAGACTCTTTTCGCGGTTTTCATTAGCGCTATGGTGTTGGAGGAGTTAAGTTTGCGTCTGAATGAAGTTGGTTACAAAAACTGGCTAAAAGCCGGTTATTGTTTAATGAAGTTAAAGGACGGCTTGCAAGGTTTCGTTGACGATGAAATGAAACTATTCCATGAAAGTATCGTAAGCAGTAACGTCACTTTGCAACGTGGTCAAGCATGCAGAACAAACTGCAGAACAAAGGGAAACCAGGTGTGGACAACAGAAAAAAGTTATTTTATAAAGCTCAGATAATATATTGTTCAAATAGAATAGCCTACGTGTTAACACATGTCCGATGTTATTCTTCTATTATCAAGCTGTAACTTTGTTACATGTCAGGGTTTTGTCTGGTGGACAGTAACACACAGTGCATTTTGACAAGGCATGTATTCTATGTGGTTGACATTTGTATTTTGAGTCTGTTAACGTTTGTTTTTTGGCTCTTTCACGTAGTTGCACTCTATCTGCCCTCTGTGTGGCGAGTGGAGGAGGGAGATTTTGAGACACCACACGAACCCTTCCGCAGTGGTGAACTGGGGCAACTGCAGGCCATGGCTCTGGTCTGCTGAGCATTGGGAAGTCGCAAAGGTAGATTCAATTCTATGTTGAACACTTGGAACTCTCAAAGGTGATTCAGTTCATATACAATAGTTGTAAATTTCAATGCGTTTCTTTCTGTAGGCACTGTAGCCAATTGTCTGCACTGAGACACCTTTACACCTTTCTCCTCACCAATGTAAATCAAATGACATGTTGCAGTAATACATCTCTGTAGAACCAAACCAGGATGTTCACAATATGCAACACAGTAGTAAACAATTGGGCATCACTTTTCACGCTGTAGTGCTCTCTAGTGGTCAAGTTCTGCATTTGCTACTTTAATCTAGCGTTCCCAATCATGCACACAGTTAATAAGGTGGTGTGTGTGCTTGCTTGCGTTCTAGGCGTTCATGCCTAGAGGACAGGCAGATGTGACTCGGGTAGAGCAGTGTGACGCCGCAGCTCTCCTTAACCTCCTCCACTTCTGTGACCACTTCGGCTACATGGACCAGCGGCTCGCTAGAGAGGTGAGCAGCAGTACGGGAAGCTCCTGTGATGTTCTAGTTATGTGTGGTGATAATAACCAGACCGAGTATTAAAGAAAGATGATTTACTGATATGAAGGAGGCAATTATACAACTGTACTGTTCATGTACTCGCGGGCTCTGCCTTGCATGAACACCCAACCTGCGCATGCCTGTAGGGGGTCATGCCATACGTCACTTTTGTGATAATGTTATATCTCATAAACATTACAGCTCCTATTTCTGTTCTGTCACCACAAAAAACAGACAGTAGTGTTCTGTTCCCACACCCTTGTCGTTGAGAACCACACGGCTAGAGCCTTCGCAGAGCATTGAACAGAGCCCAAATAGAATGTAACAGAACCAAAACCTATTCTGGAAGCATTGATAAACTAGCCAAAAGCCAAAAACTTCCATTACTCCCTTGTCATCAGGAAAAATAGAACAGAGAATACAACACAACCCCATCAGAATGTAACAGGACAAAATGTAATTCTTGAACCATTTATGATTAAAGGTCAGTTCAGTTCAGTTCTCTTAAATTCAGGGTGGCTTTATTGCCATGACTGTGTGCATACAGTGTTGCCAGAGATAGTATTTAGAGAAATATACAGTATAATATACTTAGTATCATATACTCAGTATCATATACTACGTAAGTGTCATATACTCAGTGACATAGTATACTCAGTTTCATATACTCAGTGTAATGTCACAGTAACAAACTATGAGAACATAGTATGTTAAAAGTAAGTGTAAGTGAAAACAGAATGGTGATTTCCCCCCATTTACTGCCATCGAAAGATTACCACCCACTCGAACAGTGTGTGACAAACAAAACGAAATTTCTAAATCCTTAGATGAATTGGTTCTCATGCTATGGACAGGACTTTGTTGAAGGGGGGATGCAGTACTAACCAGGCCTGTTGTGCAGGTGATTCGGTGCAGGAACGAGCTGATGCACTCGTGTGAGATGCGCGTGTCGGCGCAGTGGATGCAGCGCTACCAGAGGAGCCTGGAGCAGCTGCTGCAGGCGCTTCAGCACGTCCCTGACGTGGCCACCACCAGACAACACATCCAGGAGGTCAGCATGCTCTGCTCCGTAAAGCCATTAGAGTCAGTGGCATGCTCTGCTCTGTAAAGCCAGTAGAGACAGTGGCATGCTCTTCTCTGTAAAGCCACACGCTGCATAGGGTCCTCAGTGTCCTCTGTATCTGACCACAGCCTCAGATTCTATATCAATTTATACTGACCTCAGTTGCTAAATAAATGAATCACTATATACAGCATATACTGTATATATATATATAAATCCGATAACCATGTGGTTTCACAGCACTCTAAGGTAGCCATAGATACAGATGGATGGGAAATGCTACAATAGAAATAGATTAGAAATATGTAATATACGTATAATATGTAACTATATAATATATTAGTGTATAACGTATAAGTAGGAGTGAGAGGACCTAATCAGTCGAAAACTGAACTTTTCAAGCAAAATCTGCATAAAGGTAGAAATGTATCAGTAAAAAGACTGGGACAATATGATGTTCCATTAGAAAGCACATATGAGTGATTAAGCACTGAAATTGGCTGGACTGTACTGAAAGTGTTTCTATAAACTACCGCAGGAGACTCATGTGTGTGTTTGTGTGTGTATGAAAATGTTTTGTGAATTTATTTTATCTGTAGACACTGTCCATAGACTGGTCCGTTCACGTTCCTGGAGTTGACCGAGTGGATGGATCCGAGGTGAAAGAAATAGAACTGGAATCCATCAGCCAATGGGAAGCAGAATTTCTACGGGAACGACTTCACAGGCTACTGGTCTGTGCAGGCCAGGAGGAGAGACTCAGTCCAGAGGTAAAGCCTTCAGTGACCTACTTACTGCCCGCCTTAAAAGCCACAGAGAAGCGCTATATTCTCCAAATGGTGATAAGCCTCAGCTCATACAGAAGTTGAATTAATGGAAAAATTATTCAAATGTGCAGCGCTGTAAGGTGTGCAGGGAAATGGTGAAGCTGTTTCCTGCTCTAGACATATTGAACCGTTCCCTACTGCACTCTTCTGATAATGGAACAAACTTGGGGTTAACCCTCACTTCATCCCTTTCACATTTCCACATGACAATATTGTGATGTAACTCTGCATATAGAGTAAGTGGCCTAAAGATTTAGATTACCTGCCACGTCACTTAATTTATTCAGATATCATGCAAAACCTATAAAGTTCTCGAAATGTCAAATTAATGTACACAGTGGCAAGGCATTACCAATTATGCTTCATAGTGCTTCATAAAAGCTTCATCCTGCTTCATAATAGCTTCATAGACTATATTTATTTTATGCAGGGCTGTGTTCCCATTGCAGTTGAGCCAGTCATACCTTATTGGCCAAGCTGTTTTGGGTTACAGGACCTGCAGAGCTGGCAGAGCCTCAGTGCCTTTCTACAGAATCAGGAAGACCTTAAAGAACTGTTCAAAGAGGAACTCCAGACCCTCCATGCCATGGAAGATGGATTGCAGAAGACGACAGAAGGAATCCGGGAGACAGAGACAGACATGAGACAGAGACAGACATTAGACAGAGACTGACATTAGCCAGAGACAAACAAGACAGAGACTGACATTAGCCAGAGACAAACAAGACAGAGACTGACATTAGCCAGAGACAAACAAGACAGAGACTGACATTAGCCAGAGACAAACAAGACAGAGACTGACATTAGCCAGAGACAAACAAGACAGAGACTGACATTAGACAGAGACAAACAAGACAGAGACTGACATTAGACAGAGCTGATGTTCCTTGAGCAACCCTTTTCTTTTAAATGTTTTTTTTTTTTATGGTCAGCTTCTTATTAATGTCCTTAAGCGTGTGGTGGTTGACAAGGCGATATATAAATGAAACATTTACATTGTAAAACTCTCATACAAGTGATAGATTAATGTACAGTGGTGACACATATTGAAATATATGCACATGTGATTATATACCTTCAGGAACACTAAATATTCAGGCACAACACCTCACATTTGATAATGGGGTAATCACCTAATGGGTTTATCAGTAGGGGAAATAATTTACCTAATGTTGTGTATTTCTCAGGGGTATAATGAAATGCAAAATTGTTTATGCATACTTGTTTTTTTAATAAGCTGTCAAAAAAGTTTTCAATGCCTTGGCCTTCATTAAAACATGAGATCCTACCAGTGCATCCTTCTTTTAATAGAGCCAGCCTGCCAATTTTAAACATTATGTCCCTCTTGGAAGGTGCCGACTTCTCAATGATTCCCAAGGAGTGCACACACATTGATGAAGTGTGTTACCCACCTGTGATGTAAAAACTTTGGATAAAAGTCTGGGTACCTGCTGCATTACCTTCACACAGTATGTGGCATTAACAACATGAGGCAATGGGCCCATGCAAAGCTCCCGTACTGCTAACTGGCCCGCGTCTGCCTCTTATCTGCCTTGGATCTGGAGGGGTTAATTCACGAGTCAACTGCTCTCTGGGTTGTACCTGTTCTGAGGGATGTTGAAATGTTTAGGGGAGTGAGATGGGTCCGCAAGGTTGGTGCCTTGATCCCACAGCATACTGGGCATGTGTTGTGGCCGAACGGTTACAGTGCTGCTTGATAGTATGTGAACCCCTTGAGCAGTTTAGAGTTTTCTGTTTTACCATGATTTTAAATTTTTTCATCACCAATTTTACATGTATGAAATGTCAGGTTTATGCTTATCAATTGCATGTACTTGTTTAGAGGGAATTGTGTGAGTAGCCAGTAAACTACATGAAACATGGTATTAGTGTATGTGCAAAAGTAGGTGAACCCCCAGCTGCATTGGTGAAGTCAAGTAATAGATTCGGTGAAACACATTTGGGTGCTTAATTAATCAAATAAGCAAACCAGTCGAATGAGACATCCTTATGAAAAGGGTTGGGCAACACAGATTAAAAAAGAGAAGAAACCAACCAAACTACTGTAGTGCCAAGGTGTACCCAGATAAACAATGCCGAGAGGCAAGCAGATATCCACGGACATCAGGAAGAATGTACTGACAGCCCATCAGTCTGGGGAAAGCTATAAGACCATCTCCAAAAGATTCCAGCTCCAGCCATCCACTGAAAGACAAATCATTTACAAATGTAGGGCATTCAACATGGACGCATCTCTGCCTAGAAGTGGACGCCCATCAAGACCATCACCAAGAAGCACCAGAAGAATAATAAATCACGGTTACGGTGTGCGGTCAATGAAAATTTGGTCTGATATGTTCTTCGCAGAAAATAGCTGTGTCATTATTGACATTTGTGTCCTTCCTTTACCTTCGTTGTTTTGTAGCAGGCATAGAAGCCGAACCGCAGCTTTGGTGCTGCTTTGTATTAGTGGCTTGTGTGAGCGTTTTATTGGAATTGTGCAATATTGTGTCACTATTTATATATGCACTATGTATTGCCACACTGACTTAAGTAATGATTGATGTACTATACATCTTTTTAACTATTTTTTTTTATTTTCGCACACAGCCTCCTTCCTCATGAATTTAATTGAATACAGGGTCCACGACCCAGTCCAGTCCAGTCCAGTTTGTTTATTTGATGAAGAGGGACAGTGTTCATTAATAAACATTAAAATGAAAATGCACCCAATTGAAGCCAAAAGGCTAGTTTTCATTGGCAGTCCCCCTGCCAGAGTGAAAATGGCTAAACAACTCAAAAAGGCATTAACATATATTTAAAACATCACATTGACAAAAAAATGAATAAATAAAAAAAATAAAATCCCAATATATACTGTAAGTTCGACTGAGCCCACTAATGCTCACATTTTTGGTTATTTATTAACCATGTTTTAAGATTTATTTTAAAGCTGTTAAATGAGGTTGATTCTTTAATGTTCTGTGGGAGATGGTTCCATTCCTGGGCTGACCTAACTGAGAAAACCGACTGTCCAAATACACTTTAAAAAAAAAAAAAAAAAAAAGGAATATCACAGTCTCCTCTTGCTGCCCCTCGAGTACCCCTTCGTCCTACCTCTGATTCTTAGCCAAGCTTCAGTCTGGTCTAGGTTACATAAACGATGTTGGAAATAAGCAGTCATTGTTAGTGTCTTAGAACAAGAATCATCATTGTGAATCATCATCATCACTGTGTGGTAAATGCTTCATCCAGGTGAAATGGAGAACAATTGACCTGGCCACGTCGTCTGTAGACATGATACTATCACTGCTATACCATTTCATTTGTCACTGTTGTGGGCAGTCTTATGCGAAGCATACAACGGTGTTCTCTCCTCACAGCCGCATACTGCCATTTACGTGGAACACCCCAAGCAATTGTGTTTACAAATAACAACAAGTAGTCCCTCTGCTTATTGTATGTGTGTGGCGCGATTTTATTTGAAAAACGTCAAGCCAATTTCATGACTCTGAGGTGACGTAAGCTATATGTACGTGGTGACGAAAGGGGAAGTCAAAGACACCGGCGACGGTTTCTACCGTCAGGTGGTTTCTGTTGCCTGCTCTAGAAATATAGTTACTTTAAAAGAAACACTGTCGCATTGCTTAGATATTTAGTAGGTACAAGCAAAAATGGATCGCTTCTACGACAGCAATTACCGTAACTGGATTAAAACCACAGCGAGTATTAATACACTAAGAGTTGGGCTGCGGACTTTCCTTGAAAACGAAACCGAAACTTACCACAGCAACCTTAAGAGTAATATCGGTAACAGTTTGAAAGTAGCTACCTGTGGAAATAAATGTGATGGAAGGAAGGTAGGTGCAGATTTTTGTTTCGCTTGGTGTCATATTCAATTTCCTTATGGCTTATTACCGGGTCTTAACAGACTCGGCGTACGTCTGAATTGTTATGAATTATTTAAATTACTACCAAGGGATATGTGTATTGGTAAATAATTTGTAAATTGCAGAGCCAGGGTGCGATGTAGGGTGTTGTGTGTGTGTGTGTGTGTGTGTGTGTGTGTTGGGGGGGGGGGGGGGGGGGGGGGGGGGGTCTATTTGGCAAATCGTACCCTGTCTGTTGGCCCATCTCACATGACGCACAAATTAGCTGCTTTTCATATGAGTGAATTGCTTCCACAGATTCCTGACTGTGGGGTCTGTACACCGTGGAAAAAACTAATCTTAGCCAATCACAGTGCAAAGTGTAATGTGTATTGGATTAACTGCAAGCCACATTTGTGGCCAAAAGAGAAGTGGGAGGTTGCCAAGGTGAGTTTGTTATTCCTAATGTTGCTATGTGTATTCAATTTCATCACCATTCCAGGGCACATTTGAATGATCTAAAAACGAAGGAAATGTAGGAATGCAGCTCTGAATTTTTCTAAACTTTTTTACCATAGACATGGTGCCATATAGCATTAGAGGCACAGGAATGCCAGGAAATACTGTTTTTACCATGCTTCTTTAGAAGAATTTGTATTTTTCTTACAACAAAATAGTAGACTGCACTTTTAATCAGTTTGTATTGCTGATGTAATGAGAGTATATTCTCTCAAAGCCTAAATATAGTTTTTAATAAACATGTTTTCATATACAGTACATGTGGTATAAAATGGAGTCTTATTTCCCTCTTTTTTTTCTTCCTTCTCCTTTTAAAATCTATCTCAGTGACATCTTCAATATGTTTCAGGTGTACATGCCTCGGGGACACAGAGAGCATACCATCTATGACCATTTTGATATTGCAGCAGTACTTAACTTCATGAGCCAATGTAACCATTTCCGCAAGTATATTAAGAATCAGCAGCCAATAATGAAGGTAATCTAGAGAAGCATTCAAATGAGAACACAGGGCAGAGAGCTTAAATCACTCATTTAAATGTTTTTACAGTTACATATTATTCTTGTTCTTCCACTTAAGTACAGTCTGTATGATTTTTGGCCTTTGTTCGCCCAGCCAATATACATTTCAAAGTTGAATTAGATAGTCAAGATTAGCCGCAGACTTTTCACTAACTGTATATTATTGATTTACTGAAAATATGCACTCAATTGCAACCATAGTCCACTCCCTCCCACACTGTCTTGAAGGTATCATACCTAACATTATGTGCTTATGCATGTGTGTGTGTTTGTATGTCTGGTTTCCTTTGTAGGTAATTACGGTGAGAAACTGTGCTATGCATTCTCCTGATCTCACAGTAAACCAGAAGGACTTTGAACAACACTTGCAAAAGATGAAAGATTTAGCCCGGCTCTTGGAACAACATGCCCATGACTTGAAGTCAGTGCCAGATGAGATTGACAAGGTAAGCAACCAATCAGCAAACTATGCAGACATCTGCCTCATTAAACTCACTGCCAGTGTCTTATATAAATGCATATGGTGGTCAAGACTGGCTGCTGAGGTTTGATCTTTGGCTTAGGCTTTTTGAAACTACAGGTCTTCTGTACTGTCAAGATATGTTTGTGTACTTGAGACTATTGGATGCCATCGGAGGTCATTGGAGAGACTTCCCAGCTAAAATAAATAACTAGACATTTTTTTGTAAGAAAGCAAACATCTCCTGCACCCGATTTCACCACCGACTCCAGTTAGCCCACATCCCAAAACGTGGGGTGGCCACCTCTGCCCCTCACAGTGTACTAGAGATTGTCTATCTACCACTGCACTTCCTACTGTACTAGTGCCATGAACAGAAACTTTGAAAAAGATTGATCTCCAGCTTGTTTATTAAAAATGATTTAACATCCCAATGTTTTCTGTTACAGTTATGTAGTTCGATAGATGATGGATTTATTCCACGGGCTCAAGCTCTGGGACACAAGGAGGAAGAGCAAAAAGATAATCCTATGCTGAAATTCATGGAGTTGGAGCTGAAAGCCTTGGAAGAGAAGATTGAGTATATGAGCCAGCGATGTGAGGAGGACCAGGAAAGCGTCAAAGTAACGTATTCTTTCATATGCAGGGGGAACACAATCTCACTGAATTCACTTCCACCAGCAATAATAATTGTCACTCTACTGATTAATTTTATATTCTTTACTGTCATATTATTGCAAGTGTTAAACATAAGCTTCAAGTACACATTAAGACGCTACAATGATTGGTGAGGAAGATACTGATGAAGTAGAGTGAAATTATGGAGAGTTAAGGAGTGAGCCTTTAATCTGATGAAACGCATAAACTCTGACCGCGAGGCCATGGTGAGGGGGGATGCGGCGTGGTACCATCCACCCTAAAAAAGAGATATGGACAATCCCCACCCCCCCTTGTAAACCTACTGTTCCTTTTGAATTAATGATAATGTATTTTAGTTTTGCCTAATCGTGAACAGACTTAGCAGACCACCCCCCCTTGGATATTGCTGAACCAATCCACCACTGGCTATGCTGTCTGTTGATGCAGGAGGAGGTTCAGGGCATCTGGAACTTTCTTAACGAGAACACAGACCTGAAGCAGAAGCTGGCCCCGCAGATGGAGCAGCTGCAGAGGAGGGTGGACCAGCACGAGCAGCAGATCAACGTGCTGAATGAGCGAGTCGACCAGCTGGAGGTGAAAGTCACCAGAGGTGCGAGAGGTCCTGATTATGATCCACGCAACTTAACGGAGCACTGCTGCACCTTTGAGAGGGAGGAGCACCGTCACAAGAGACACAAATAATGATTGCAAAACTTAGGACATAATCATTGATGTAATCGTTGACACCACTCAGACTGTAGAGTTATATACTGTATACATACCTTCAAGTATGCTTATTGGCAAAACAGCACAGGCATGTTAAACTTGTTTTAGATAAGTGGTAGTTCACTGTAAGCAGAAACGCACTGAAACATGGCATGGCTTTACTGTAAAACAGTTACTGTAAGAGGAATAATAAGGATTTAATCAGGATACATTCTGTCAATAGCCAGTGTAATCTGATAATGGTTGTCTATATTATTTTATTGTTTTCATAGGACCTGAAAAAGACCTTCTCTTCCCTTCATCTCCTCTGAAATATAAGAACTACATTTTTGAGTTGGCACGGAAGTACGGCTGGCCTGAGCCTGTGTTCACTGAGAGTCTTGAGCAAGATGGTATGGCCTTTCTTCCTCTCTTTTTCACTGAACTTCTTACACATGACGATCTTGCATAACCCCATGGTCACAGACACCAGCTTCACTGCATCCCCAGGTTTTAGACTAAAGTATAACAATATGGGGTGCCCTTGTGGGGCCTCTTGGTACTACACTGATGATCTAACCTTAGTCACGTCTTTTGTTGCTTATCCTGTCAGATTTGTATTTTCACTGGATATTAAAAAGAAATCTAATTCAGATACAAAAATTATATTGTCAAAATATATTGAAATTAAATATCAGCATGAGAACATTTCAGCTGCAGCCTTCATGGAATATATTTGCGTTTCCTCATGATGTATTGTGAGCTCTACACAATTGTGTGATCTGTAAGTACAGAGGCATGCTTCTTAACACTCTTCTGGCTTGTTTACTATTCATCACAGGCTATAGGGGCTGCCTGGGAGTGAATGGACTCACATTTACTGGAGAGCGGGTATGCCTGAATAAGAAGCTAGCACATCAAGAGGTTGCTAAAAAGGCCATGGACCACCTGCAGACATTAGCCGCCAGTGCAGGAGAAGAAGTGCATATGAGGCCTGCTGCAGCGCCCTCAGAAAGCAGTACCTCTGAGGGTGATTATCATGACTGGCTGGCTGTACAAATGCAGATCATAGAAATCAGTCACACAACAACAAATATAGCAGACATTCAGGTGGATGTACAGAAATTAAACTTAATTTTACTACTTACAAGCAAGAGACAAGTGTTCTCATCTTGAAGTGATGAGCTAGAAGTCACCAATCAGGGGGTCAGTATAATATGTAACAGTGAAAGTTCATACTATCATATGTCTGCTTTCTTGCTCTCTCTCCCTGTTTATTTCATAAAAGGTTGCATGTCAGGGCAAGACCTTGTGAAATCTGTGTGCCAGTACTATTATGGAAGTGTGACAGTGGTTATGGACACTGAAGTTGGTTCTGAGGAGGGATGCTGTCATGAAAAGGAGGCCATTGAAGCTGCCTATATGAAACTAGCCCTTCTTTTTGGATTGGATGATGCTGAAACAGGTGGGTCACAGTTTATCAGTAATCCAGATGTTAGCGCTGGCTAATCATCCAATGGAAATTTGTTAAATTATTGTTTTTTATAATAGGGTCCTCAAATAAGGCCTTGGTTCTTGAGCATTTCCAGGTGCGTGCATTCCCTCCACCATTGGAGCACTGCAACAAAGGTCCTGACGAGAAGTTTTCCTGCAAGCTGAAAGTGTCTGGGCCTTTTACCTTTCATGACCAAGGTGACTGCCAGTGCTCTAATGATGTGTTGTCATAATTTTATCCAGTCATTTAATTGAGCTCTAATTGGCTGAAGCACAGCTCAAGAGAGGGTGTTTCAGAAGTTCCAAAAGTAGTATGCTTATTACATTTTATTTATAAAGAACTTATCAAGCAAAGAAGTAAAGTGCTTTATAACCCATCAGTTCATAATCAGATGATATGTTCCTTACTTTGGATCTCTCACAACAGAGTGGTCCACCAAAAAGAAGCAGGCAGAGCAGCAGGCAGCTAAAACGGCCCTCCAGCAGCTGTCAAGGGTCCTAAAATGGACGCCCAGTGGAGACAACTACAAAAGCGCCCTAAAGGAGAGACTGGAGGCCTTCGGTCTGGGACAGCCATCTTATGACGCCACAAAGAGAGAGGAGGCGTCTGGTGAAGAGCAAGGCTTCTCAGGTAAAGTTAAAGATCCTGATGAATATGTTGCTGATGTCCCAGCTTGTCAGTTGTACTGAGTGCCAGTAGTTTTATTCACATCTTTGTGATAAAGAAAAGACAAAGAAACAGTCAGGTGCACTATTTGTGTGTGTGTGTGTGTGTGTGTGTGTGTGTGTGTGTGTGTGTGTGTGTGTGTGTGTGTGTGTGTGTGTGTGTGTGTGTGTGTGTGTGTGTGTGTGTGTGTGTGTGTGTGTGTGTGTGTGTGTGTGTGTGTGTGTGTGTGTGTGTGTGTGTGTGTGTGTGTGTGTGTGTGTACTTTTGCTAGTGCATCACACATGGAGACTAGAGTGATATTACTGAATCCGTAACTCTACCAAATTGATTATTTGAGTATTTTGTAATATTTTACATTTGACTAAATCCTACTGGGAATGCTTAACATCTTAAAATAAATGACATCCTCATCCAGACCACAGGGCACTGGTCACAGTAAAGGAACCAATTGTAAACAACATGGAAGTGTGTAGCAGCGAGCCAGACACACACCATGACGTCTCTGACAGGCCCCTACTCAGAGTCTCAGGGGAGGGCGTCAAACCAGTGTCTGTCATGGAAGAGTCAACAAGTGCCTCTAAAGAAGGTGAGTCACGCCTGCCAAACCAGAATACTTGTTGTTGTGTTTTTTTAATTAATCAAGATGAATTCATTGATTAACCAACTAATTCGATTGGAATGTGAAAGGGACCAATGTAAGTGTGTTTATAATAATACTTAGACTTAGTATATATTCTAAAAAACATACCCATAAGGCCGTATTCTAAATAAAGTTGTGTTTTCTCTAAGGAAATCCTATACTGAAATTATTCTTCCTCCAGCATCAGGATCACTGTTCTATGGAAGTGTGAAAGTGACCCTGGACACTGAGTTTGAGGACCAGGAGGGGCATCTTCAAGAGGGAGAGGCCATTGAGTCTGCCTACATGAAATTAGCTGAAAGCTTTAGCCTTGAAAACACCAAACCAGGTAAGAATGAAGCTACATGGATAAAAGAATGGGTGATAAGATTTTATGATTTAGCATGATTTTAAACCTACATATTCACTGATTTTATGATTAAGCATGACTTTAAACTTACACATTCACAGATTTTATGATTTAGCATGATTTTAAACCTACACATTCACTGATTTTTTTAAAGTATTGTCTTTTATAATAGGGTCCTCCAATAAAGGCTTGGTTCTTGAGCATTTCCAGTCGCGTGGATTCCCTCCACCATTGGAGCACTGCAAGAAAGGTCCTGACGAGAAGTTTAACTGCAAGTTGAAAGTGTCTGGGCCTTTTACCTTTCATGACCAAGGTGACTGCCAGTGCTCATAATTTTATACAGTCATTTAATTGAGCTCTAATTGGCTGAAGCACAGCTCAAGAGAGGGTGTTTCAGAAGTTCCAAAAGTAGTATGATAATGAATGAAAAGTGCTTTATAACCCATATCATAGCATGCGAAAGTTATCGGCTACGTTTGTGTTGTCATGTTAGTCTATTAAAAAACGTAGAATATAGATCGTTGAACAGACTGGCCAATTGTTTATCAGACTGGCCGCTAACCGGTGCAGCTACGCTAGTTCCCATCAGATGATACATTTTCAAGTTCCTTTGCTTTGGGTCTTCAACCACAGAGGGGTCCACCAAAAAGAAGCAGGCAGAGCAGCAGGCAGCTAGAACTGCCCTCCAGCAGCTGTCAAGGGTCCTACAATGGACGCCCAGTGGAGACAACTACAAAGGAGCCCTGAAGGAGAGACTGGATGCCTTCGGTCTGGGGCAGCCATCTTATGACTACACAAAGAGAGAGGGTGTGCCTGGTGAGGAGTGTTCAGGTAAACATAGCTTGCCTCAAGTTATGATCCCAATCAATGTTCACCCTGCTTCACTTGGTGAATGATTTTTAATACTATGCACCTGAACCTTTTTTTTTTTTTTTTAACTTTGAACTCCCTGCCATTTCAAACTTGGCTCTGCAATCTTTCAGCGTTTTCAAGATGTCTTAAAGTCATTAATCACCTGTTCACTCTCAGCAGTGACCTTGTTTGGCTCCGAGCCTGCTGGAAGTAGTAACACTGACCCACCACCAGAGGTTGCCAGTCCTCCAGACTTCAAACTCAAATCGCAGCCCATGAGGCCAGCTGCTGCTGCTGTTGCTGCTCCTGCCCCAGAGATCCATACCCCTGAATCTAGCCCGACTCCTGTACACTGTAAACAGGCTAAAGTGGAGTTTCCAGGTACATTTAATTGTCTAGCATCTTTTTTTTTTTTAATGTTTGTCTCATTTAAATAATGTGTTAATTCACGCATGCTTGTTTTGCACTGCTGTGTCTGCACGTCTAACAGAGGTGGAGAAGTTGCTGGTGGTGTGGGGTCTGCTACCCCCTGTGGTCACATGTGAGAAGTGCAGTGTGGAGCAAAGGTTCATGTGCAGTGTGAAGGTACAGCTGGATGGATACACCTTTCAGAGTCCGGGCTCCTTCAAAGCCAAAAAGGAGGCCAGTCGCAAAGCCTTCCATTCATTTGCTCTCGCAGCAGAGATTTGCCAACCAGGAGCAGGTGTGTTTTTTTTTTGAATTTTTTTTTTTTTACTCTTTTCATCTTCCTTCTGTCATTTTTTTTGTCCCTACTGAGGAGTGATATCAATCCTCTTTTTTTCATCTGACTTTTTCCCCCCAGATGAGACTGGTTCAACCCAAGCTGTCAAACAGTACTTTGCCAAGATATCCAAGCCCTGTCCGAAGGAGGAGTATGGAAAGAAAGAAAAGGAAAATGCCTTCTCCTGCTCACTAACAGATGTGGCATGCACTTTGGCCTACGAGGGACAAGGTCAATAATCAGCATTGTTCATTTACATTCTTGACATTGTATCTTATCATATGAAGATACGAAGTATCTTGATATTGACCTAAAATTAAAAGGGTTTCTCCAGATAGATACAGTAGATAGATGGATAGATAGATAAATAGATAGAAAGATAGATAAATAAATAGATAATTCTGTCTAAATCAGGCTCTGTCGGTGAACAGCCAACATGCATCCATCACTGGAGTGTAGTGGTCTAATGCTAAAACACTAAAACTATAAGTATGGGAAGCGAATGGATTAGAATTCTGGTTCCAGTCCTCCTACGTAATTCTCTAATGGGTGTCAGGTGCTAGCAAAGATAGCAAACATGTCTGATCAGAGACTTCCTTATTCCCTCTATGGAGACTGTAAGAGTGAGATAAGAATGAACTATGTATACAGAAACAGAACAGTGTGAAACCTCCATCTTTTGCCACTGAAGTGATGTTCTACTTATTGATGTTTACCGTTTGCTGCCATAACATGCTTGAAGTGCCAGTTGTTCATGGTTATTTGACATGGTTGCATATTGACATGGTTACACATTGACATGGTTACATATTGACATGGTTACACATTGACATGGTTGCACATTGTCATGGTTACACATTGACATGGTTACATATTGACATGGTTACACATTGACATGGTTACACATTGACATGGTTACACATTGTCATCGTTACACATCTTCAGGTTCCTCTGAGGGAGAGGCCCGCCAGGATGCCTTCCTGAACGCTTTCACCAAACTAAGCCGCCTCTTCAGCGCCTCTGGGAGCCCTGGGGCTCTGGGTGTAGTCGACGACCGGCTGACCACCCTGCTGAAGCTGGCCGGCCAGGCTGAGCCGGTTTACTCTCTCAAAGCCCAACAGTACAAGGCCTCCATTCAGCTCTTGTTCTCGGGCTACAAACTGGAGAACAAGAGCACCACCAATAAGAAACAGGCGCGGAACTACCTGAGTGCGCGCATTCTCAAGATGCTCGGCGTTGATACAGGTGAGCCCACTGCCCAACTAGCATGGAGTCAAAGGGGGGGTTTTCTTGAATGTTTATCGAATAATGGATAAACAATGTTTGCAACTGAGTTAATTAACTAATTTATCAGAGGAACAATGCATTTAACTCATTTAGATGAAGAAATAGTTGTTACTGTAGCTGTTGTGTGCATGGTTGTGCACTAGCAGTAGAGGGAGACTGCTTAGCCTGCTCTAACAGACCCTGACAAGCAAGGTTTATATCTATTGAAGAGATGTATGATTATGCGTTATTGCTGGTATAAGAGTTCTTTTTTCATGGGTGTTCTACACACTGAAAAAAAGGGGAAAAAATGGGATGTAACATTTTCTTAACTACCTTACATTTGAATTACCCAAACGATTCTTGTTTCTCTTTAAAACATGATATCATTGTGTTGAAACCACCTCATTTGTTCACCTCATCCAATTCAATCATGTAAGGAAAGTGGAAAGAAATGAAGGAAGTTCACAATGATGATCACATGGGTTCCCTGGAGAACTTTGCTGCCACCATTTCCTTGTTAGATGGATTCCTATCGGCCTTTCCAAGAACATTGAATTAATCAAGTTTAAATGTTTATGTGTGTTTGTTAACGTTGTTCTCAGATACTAATACTATATAGGACATAGGTGCCTTTATTTTTTGCCTTAAAATGTGCCAACCTTAGACAATCTCATTGGAATTATTTTGCCAAGTAATGACAGCTTTATAAGGGACCCAAATCAATTTTGAAAATTGAAAGAGAAATGCTTTGAGAAATTAATTGTTTATTATTTACTTAAGTGAATAAGTCTTTCTTGTGTCAGCTTTGAATAAACTTAAAAAGTAATGCATTGAATTGTAATGTGGACATCGGTTTCACATGACTGAAATGTGTCAGATCAACATTTGAAATCAACATCAGTTCGCAAAATTGTTTCATAGCCCTATGTTAAACAGACAGAACTTGACCAATGTCCAATAATATTGTTTAAATTAAATTGACAATAAATTAAGATGTATGGTATTATGTATCTTGATAAGCAGACAACGGAGAGCATAGGCATACAGAGGTTGTGCGAATAGAAGAATAAGTAAAGTTTCTTGCTAAAGTTTCTTGAGATGACACATTCTCATTGAGTAGTGTTGACATATTGAGAAGCATTCATTACAAGACAGAACAAAGGATTCACTTTCATCTTGAGAATTGTAAATACCTGACATACTCATGGTGGGAATAAAGCATGGCACATGTTAAAGCATAATTGAAGACACAACCCATCTCCCAAATTGTATTGGTTTCTGAGAACAACTTACGTTGACAAAACTAAATGAAAACTTTTGGCATCACTAATAGCTAAGGTTGATTTAATCAACGTTCTTGTAAAGGCTTATGGGTACTTTTTATGAGTACTTTTATTAAGAAAGTGGTGGCAGCAAGGTTTTCCAAAGACCCCATGTGATCAATTGCCTGAGAAACACTAGTCTGTGTAATTCAGTGTAATGTGGTTTAGTACATTGGACAATCCCACTTTCCCCTTTTTTCAGTGTATGGTTTCTGCAAAGAGGAGGCAAATGTCATGTGTTTCTTGCTAACTAAGCTCATGGTTTCCAGATGCGAGCACCAGCGGGTCTCTAAGGAATTCCCTAGACGAGTGGTTTATACGTCGGAAACTTCCTGGGCCCGACTTTGAGGAAATGAAAGAACCACTCGGAGTCCAAGTCACATTCTCTGCCCCTTTCTCCTGTTCAAGTCCAGGTAATCCACTTTTCCTTTTTTTTTTCTCTCTCAGATCCACACAGCAGAGTCAGAGTTTGTTTATAAGGCGAGCTCTATGAACAGCTATTAACATCTATAATTAGCCTATGTCTAACTCTATGAACAGCTATTAACATCTATAAAGAGCATATGTCTAGCTCTATGAACAGCTATTAACGTCTATAATACATGCAGCCTATGTCCAGTGTAAGCACTACTGTGGGGCAGTACACACACACACACACACACACACACACACACACACAGACACATTCTGTTGAAGAGAATGTACTACAAAACTATTCAGCCTTGTTTGACACCCCCAACTTTTAACACCCCACACATTAGACGCATTAACACATTAGAGAAGTGTGTATTTGTGCAGATCCCTGCGGTAGTGATCTGAACGTGTGTTTGTGATTGTGCAGACTGGGAGGACACCTGGGTCCAGGCCGAGAGAAGCCTGGTTCAGGAGCTGTGTGCACGCTTCACCTGGAACAAAGAGGACGGAGCCGCAGGAAAAGGCAGCTCAAGTCTGTAAACGGCACAGTACTAGCTACTATGCACCTGAACTTTTTGTTCAAATTTGAACTCCCTGCCATTACAAGCTTGTTTCTGCAATCTTTCAGAGTTTTCACGATGTCTTGAAGTCACTAATCACCTGTTCACTCTCAGCAGTGACCTTGTTTGGCTCCGAGCCTGCTGGGAATAGTAACACTGACCCGGCACCTGTAAACGGCACAGTACTAGCTGTGCTAAGATCCACGCTAACTGCTAAGATCCTAGCTGTGCTAGTATTAGCTTTGCTAAGATCTAAGCCAGGGGTCTCAAACTCAGGCCCGCGGGCCAATTCCGGCCCCTAAGCGATTTCATCCGGCCCGCAGACTCCTCAGAATAAATAATAAAAAAAAAAATCTATTAAAAACAAAAAAAAGTTCCATTGATTTCAATGGCCCCCCCCCCCCCCTACGCATTTGCAACGGGGTTTGTAGCTCTAATTCACGTCTTTCATATCATTCCACAAGAAGTCCAGTCATTTACAGAATGGAAACTGAATTGATGTCAGCAAGTAATGCGTTGCTAAGCAACACCAGGAGCTTTAAAGATCTACAGTGTATCTGTGTGAAATATGTCTTCTATCGTTAAAGAAAAACAGACTGGACGCTCATCAGCCCCCCGGGTAATTTGAGTTTGAGACCCACTTACACCTCTGCGTGGCTCTGGAGCCTAATATGAAATGTTTGTTTTTAAGGTATGGTTTTGCAGGAAACAACTTTTTTTATAAGATCCTCAAATTAATTTGGGTTGATAGACACATTCGACACTTCCTCAAGCTGTCCAGGCTAATAACTATGTAGTGCTGTGCTGTTGGTGTTCACGTGGAAAGTCCTGTTGTCCATGTTACCTTTTAGCTAGTTTTAGAGAGCTAGTTAAGAGCTAGGTCTCAAGTGCTTGTAGCTTGATTGTTCTTGCCTTTGTACGTCGCTTTGGATAAAAGTTTCTGCTAAATGACTAAATGTAAATGTAGTTTAAGATTTTAACTCCTCTTTTAACATAAATATTACAGGTAGCTGCTGGTCTGGTGTGTATTTCCAAAAGGCATTGTTGAGCAATGACCATGGTAACTGAGAGAGAGAGGTAGAGAGAGAGAAAGGGAGAGAGAGAGAGGGGGGAGGGAGGTAGAGAGAGAGAGAGAGGGGGGGAGAGAGAGCTAGAAAGGGAGAGGTAGAGTTTAGAATGATAGTCTCTTTATCATTTTACTATGGTTGCTGTTGAAGAGATCAGGACCAAACCCAGCACAAAGGTAGAGAGAGAGACAGAGAGAGAAAGAGAGAGAGCGAAAGACAGTGAGAGAGAGAGAGGTACAGTTTAGAATGATAATCTCCTTGTCATTTTACTATTGTTGCTGCACAAGTGATCAGGACAAACCCAGCACAGAGAGGCAGAGAGAGAGAAAGAGAGGGAGAGAGAGGGGGAGGGAGGTAGAGAGAGAGAGAGAAAGAGAGGGAGAGAGAGGGGGAGAGAGATCAGGACCAAACCCAGCACAGAGGTAGGTACTCTCCAGCTTCAGCAAGATCCTTGTTAGATAGCTTTCTGTGAAAAGTGAAGTAATTGAAGCCAAAATGATGTTTACATCACTGTGCATGCAAGTGTGTGTGTGTGTGTGTGTGTGTGTGTGTGTGTGTGTGTGTGTGTGTGTGTGTGTGTGTGTGTGTGTGTGTGTGTGTGTGTGTGTGTGTGTGTGTGTGTGTGTGTGTGTGTGTGAGTGAGTGGTTGGTTGAGGGGTGGGTTGGTGTGTGTCAATGCGTTTGTGGTAACCCGTCTCCCATCTTTGAGTGCTGTTTAGCCACATCCTGATTAAAACAGACACTTCTAGCAGGTGCAAAGTCAAGTGTAAACACCAGGCATTGTCGTGTGAGAAAAACGGTGTGAAATGGAATTAAAGCACATCAACTAATGCATATGAGTCTCATGTATAAATTATTATTATGAATGCAGATGGTGAAATCCTGAAAAAATGCTGCTCATCTTTAGCAGGGATAAAAATGCACTGTGGTTTGGACTTGGATTTAGTATGAAAAATGTAGTAAAGAAAAAACAGTAATAAAATGTCTTTAAAGTACTTAATGAATGCAGATTCTTCAAATCAAGTCAAATCAACTTTATTTGTATAGAACAGGAGCTCTACCAAAATGCTTCACAGATATAGATTACATTTAGACAAAAACAAATGAAAATGATCAACTGAAACAGATAAAAGATTTAGAATGAGATGCAATGAAAAATAAATAAATAAGTACAACCATAAAAAAACAGATAAGTTAGGGAAACAACCAATAGAGTAAAACAAATAAAGACCAAGAAATGACTTGACCAAAACCATAGAGCCTCAGACAGAACTAAAAGCACAAATAAAAACACAACCTCAGATGGGACCAAAATGCACAAGAAAGAACCAGATCCAGTGAAATGTAAATTTGTTAAAATATTCTTCTATTCTAGCTTTCAAAGTCTCTATGCAAGCAGCAGATGAACTGCATCATGGGAGGCTATTCGATAACTTTCGACCAACAACAGTAAAGCGTGACACGCTTAGATTTTAAACAAGACAAATATAAGTTCATTAGAGGATTTTGGGGCCATTGGCAGAGCATAAGGGGTCGATAGATTTGAACTTTTTAAAAGTCTAGCTGATATATTTTGGACGGCTTGCAGTTTATGAAGTGATACCTGGCCAACCCCTGAATACATTGCATTACAGTGGTCCAGTCCGGAAGATATAACGGAAGGTCTAGGAGTAGCCCTATGAGTCAGCAGTGAGCCTCAGCTTGTTTGCAACTGATGTAAATCTTATGTAAAGTAGTATTTATTGTTACACTAGGTCTCCATTGCTCGTAGCTTGACTGTTCTCTCCCTTGTACATCGCTTCGGACAAAAGCGTCTGCTAAATGACAAAATATAATGTACTTTCAACAGCGTAGACTCAATGCAACCCAGATTGGCACTACCACGGATGCTATTCTCGGTTATATAACCTTGTATTTGAATAAAATCAGCCTTCTCAAGTATTTTTGATAAAATTGCAAGCTTAGATATGGCTCTTAAATTAGAAAGGGAATCAGGATCCAGGTTAGGCTTTTTCTAAGACAAGGTTGCAGTACTGCACCATTCCTGTCTTTGCGACTGAGTGGTTGGACTTTGGTCAGCGTTAGTGTGGGCGCTGTTGAATGAGCACCAGAACTTTCCCAGCCATCTCAAACAGCAAACAGGTGAAGATGGCCTTTGTACTGCGACAAATGCATGTCAGTGAGTGGAAAGGGTGGTTGGTGGATGATAGTCTGAGGTTTGGTTGGTAAAGGATAGAGGTCACTTGTGAGGTACTTTCTGTAGTCGAGCAGGTTGGACACATGACATTGTATGGGGTTTGAGTGAAACTAGACATGAGTATCAACTCAGTGGTCATGTTAGTATGTTGAACATTTTCATATGCAGACAATTTATAGGTGAAATTCGAACCAAAGCCATTTCTGTGTTAGTGCAGTCGTGTTAGTGCATGACTGTGGATAAGAGTGAAATCGGTAACAGTGCAACACAGGCCTGTGTGTGGCATACAGAGTTCAATCAAACCAGGGGCGTTCACGTGGCCCTGGCTCTGGCGACACACAGACACGCTAGTTTGCTGAACTCATTGAAATTGACGCCACTGTTGCGCCATCGACAGGATGTTTCTCTGTTCTCAATGGGAAATCATCAAGGCAGTGTTATGAAATCTCGGCTTCGCCAGAATTGAGAGTTTTAGAGTGACACAATAACAGCAACCACTCTCATGCTGTTCATCAACCCTCTCCAACCCCAATTTCATACAAAAAAAAACAGAAACTCTTACACACACCAGGGTACTATTCATACTTTACTACTCTTCCTACTACACACAGTATAAATAGTAGGGTTAATCCAGGGAACTGCTGTTTACTGGGTACAGGCACTTCTAAAGCTGCACTGCACACCAGACCAAACCGGACCATTTTGGGAAGAAGGCTTCGCCAGCCTTTTCAGTCCCAGGATCACCTCGCTTGGAAAGGCGATAAAGACCTTCTGTTCGAAACATTCTTTCTTTTTGAGAACCCTGCATTAGTGTGCCTATTTTGTGTGTCTCTCTCTGTCTCTCTCTTTCTCTCTCTGTCTCTTCACATGTATACTGTACATATACTGTATGTATATATATATACAGTATATATACTTCACTAAAGCATGGTCGCCTCCTCTCAACTGACCACAGGCATTACAGGAAAACCTATATAAGACCACCTGAGAGCTAGGCCTCACTTAAGACGAGCAATTTCAGTGTGAAGATGACCATTCTGTGGAAGGACTGCATTCTCACACGTTTTGTGTTTAATAATAAGCACTAGTCACATGAAAAAAGCCATACGTGAACTGAACCTAAGATGCAAAGCACAAACTCATGTAAGAACTAGGGGTGTAAAAAAGAATCGTTTTGCATCGATGCATCGATCCAACAGCCGACGATACGATGCATCGACTTTTTGTTGCTAGTGCACTTTGATGAGTATTTTTATTTTATAGTGAATGAAGTAGGCCTACAGGGGTATTTTTTGTTACCATTTGCTGCTACTAGTGCACATTTGCACTCATTGCACTGATTTTGTGGAGCATTGTCATTTTAAATTGAATTAACTACAGGCCTATTTTTTGTTATCGTTTGCTGCTAGTGCACTTTTGCACTGATTTTGTTGAGTATTGTTATTCTATAGTGAATGTGGTATAGGCCTATTTTTGTTACTTAACACTTTGTACTTTGTACAGTACTTTTTGATGCAAGGCCTTTCAGATCCTATAACAGGGGCATTATTATTTTTCAGTGAATGAGGTTGTCATAGGCCTAGGTGGAGTACAACTTTTCTACTTCTGTTATTGGCTGTTGTTTCTCAAATAAAATGCATAACGATATAACAGCTTTCATTGATTTATTTCAAATCTGAAACATTGTCTAGCCTGTAAGGTAAAAAAAAGAACAAATTAATCGAATCGAATCGAAATCGAATCGTATCGTATCGTAGTGTATTCATGAGTATCGAAAATAATCGAATCGTTGGGTCAGGAAATCGATACTGAATCGAATCGCCATGATGGGTGTGATTTACACCCCTAGTAAGAACACAAATGTGACACGTTGCACGTTGGTTTGCAAGTGAGCCACGTGCATGCCACATGCAAGATTGTCCTACCTTGCTGACCTAAAGTAAATGTGTATATATTGCATCATATTATGTTTCAGCCGTGTATAAGTCCAATAAATTCAGAGAATAATATAATCTTGTGAGTTCAAACTCTTCTGACCAATGTGTAGGCAGAGCGAAGATGGTGAGAACAAATGAGTATTATCTTCATACGTGCGACACCTTGGAAGCGTGAAGCTGTGAGGTGTGAAAAGCCAGTTCCTGCCCTTGGTTGCGCCCTATTGCCTAGTGACAGCACACACACACAGACACACACACTGAGCAGTTTCTCAGATGCTGCAGAACTCCTTAACAGAAACCTGCTCAATGGCGTGTTGATGGAGTCTATTTATTACGGTAAAATCAGTAAGGAGGTGACGGAGAGGCTACTCCAGAGGTTTGGGAAGGATGGCAGCTACCTCCTGAGGGACAGCGAGAGTTTGACAGGAGTCCTTTGCCTGTGTGTCAGGTGGGTGTGACAAGTGAACTGTGAGCAGAATGTTTGTCATTGTAAAGTGTACACTTATGGTCTTTCTTTTCTTTTTTTAAGAGTTTGAATGTGTTTAAGTTAACTTAAAAGATACTGACTGTAAGATGCTGTTTTCTGATGCTGTACTTGAGGTCATTCTGTTAGTTTCATTTAACTTTCCATTCACGTGAACTTTTAAATGGGTACTTTAAAATCTCAAAGCTCTGGAGATCAAGGCTTCAAGAAATAAAATAAAAAGACTAAAAGAAATATTCTCAATCCAAAGTGAGTATTTTGCTTGTTCACTAGCATATAATTTTTTATATACACTCATCATGTATAATGAACCAGATTTTGTCCCACAGGTCAAATGCAAAATGTATCAAAGTAAAATTCACAGCAGTCAAAATCTTCTCTCCTGTAATAGCAAGGAGAACACTTTAGTTGAAGTGTACCTATAAGTATTTCATTAGACACTCAGCACTGGTGAACCTTTTTTTCTCTCCAAAAAAGCAATACTTTTGTGTTCTTAAAGCCTTGCAACAGTTATTAAAAAGAGGAGACGTATTGATATATGCCATATACATACCATACCCATGTCACCTCTGTAAAAAGTAAGCATGTATACACTCTATACATCAGGCTGATGTGATGACACAGCTATTGCGCAAGTGGCTTTTGCTTTCATATTATATCCCTTATGTCAACAAAGTGTAAGGTATTCAATTATGCAACTCATGCCATTTTGTGAATACTGATATAAAGTTCTTCATACATGTTCCAATGTTGCTTATTTAAACAAGTTGTTTAATGCTTAGGAATGTGTTGTATAATCCCTGTGTAGAAACCTTCCAAAAGGGCAGTGTTACTAGAATTCGATTCAATTCAATTCAATTCTTCCATTCCATTCCATTCAATTCAATTCAATTCAATTCAATTCAATTCAATTCGATTCAATTCAATTCAATTCAATTCAATTCAATTCTTCCATTCCATTCCATTCCATTCCATTCCATTCCATTCCATTCAATTCAATTCAATTCAATTCAATTCAATTCAATTCAATTCAATTCAATTCAATTCAATTCAATTCAATTCAATTCAATTCAATTCAATTCAATTCAATTCAATTCAATTCAATTCAATTCAATTCAATTCAGTTCAATTCAGTTCAGTTCAGTTCAATTTTACTTTAATAAAATTGTCTTAAGGTGCTTTAGGTATGTTAGAATGTTATGAATGTTAACATTTGCATGACGGCATACAAGAAAATGGTTATTATTTATGTCTGTGATAGCTGAGTTATTTACGAGATGAGATGATGTCTTGTGTCCAGGAAAGCGCCCTTCGTCCACACCTATCGCATTGAGCAATCTCCACATGGCTGGGCGGTTGAGGTGAGCTGTGTTACCCCACACATGTCACACATGTCACGCTAGTCTCACCACGTCACACATGTCCCACACACGTTAGTCTCCACACATGTCACACACGTCACACGCTAGTCTCACCACGTCACACACATCCCACACACGTTAGTCTCACACACGTCACACACGCCACACGCTAGTCTCCACACATGTCACATGTTCCATGGCTTTTCAAGGTGTGTCAGTCATCTCAGCACCTACATATTTCATGATTATTGTTAAGATATATGGGTTTGTTAGATGGACCGTAGCAAATGTAGAATGCCCTTGAATTTGATTTGTTCTTTTAATTTGACTTTTATTTTGGCTGTGCTTTTAGTTCTTCTTAATTTTTGTTCTTTTGTACTTGTCTGCTGGACTTATTTACGTTTATGTTGTACAGTATATGAGTATATGAGATCTTAGTAGATGCAAGTCGATCCCATCATATCCTATTCACGTGAATATTGTTTGAAGGTTTCAGCAATGAGACGATTGGTAAAAGCATATACGACACAGTCTGACTGCCGTTCTCAATATGTTCATACTGCCTTTCTGCATTTCGGCAGTTTCTTCCTTTTTTTAGATAACTAGTGACCTTTATCTAACATTATTTGACTTAACTATAGTACGACTTGACTTGACTTGAGATGACTTGAATCTGGCATGATTTGATATGATTTGCCCTAACTGATCTGAGTCTGACTTAACCTGGGCTTGGCTTGACATGACTTGACCTAACTGCGCCATGACTTGACTTGGCTCTGATTGGATTTGCTTGCAGAGCTTGTCTGCTGTCTCCTGGTGCCACATTCAAACCGATCACCCCCAGCAGTTTACTGAGTTTAAACATTTGGTCCACTCAGTTTTAACCTCTTCTTGTGTGAAGCGAAAGCACTACTGATCTTCGTCCCCTATCTGTTATGGGGGGGACAAACACACTCACTATTCACCAGGGGAGAACTAGCCACAACACCCTTGCTTAGTTCGTGAGCACAATTTCCTGCCGTAGATGGTGAACTAAACCAAACCCAGCAGTGGAACAACAACAAGGCTTCACTTCTTCCCTAGTTTCGCTGCTGCAGTGGTTTGTTGAGAGAGGCCTGTGGTTAGTGCACACAAAACCATGTGCTCTGCATACACAGGCTACACAGAGCAGAAAGAAAAGCCATACAGACACGTATAGACACCACAAAGCTTTTGTTTTGTTTCTGTTTCTCTCTTGCAACCTGCTTATCTCCTTGTCTTTGTGTCTATCGCTCTCTGGTTAACTCTTATCTTTCAGAGCGATGGAAACAAAGAGAAATAGATTAATGATCCATCACCACAATTTGAATTTGAGTCATTACGGTTCATTTGGCTGGGTTTGTGGTCATTGGTGTTTGATTATTTGATTTCACACTCCATTGACTTCATGTTTATCCTCTTCCACTATACTTCGTCAAAATCTGCTCCTAATGATCCAAACTTGAGCGTGGTGGTGAGAGTGAATCATTGACAGACAGCACGCGGTTATTTCTGTCCTGATCATCTATTTACTTGTTTTATATATCACAGTGTCATTTCAGTTGCTTTGGAAAAAAAGTTCAAATGACTACTGTAAATGTCCTTCTAATAAATAGAGATTCAAACGTCATCCCACAAAATGTAAATGTAATATAAAATATATCTAAATTATAATAAATGTAAACTAAGGATTTAAAATGTATATATATAATAATAATATATATACAATTTAAATGTAAATCATTAAAAATGTGTATACAGTATGTGTGTGTATTAATATAATATATATATATATATATATATATATATATATATATATATATATATATACATATACCTAATAATATAGTAAATGTAAGTCAGTGGTCTTCTTTCTGCTTGCAGACAGTGAGTGGTCAGCCTCAGTATTTCGAGAGTGTGGGTAGACTGGTGGAGAGCTACAGGGCCATGACCCCACGCAACATGGAGCCGCTTCTCTATCCTCTCGAAAAAGACAAACTCAGCATGGAGACTGTGCAATGCAAAGGTACCTGAGAGTAATACTTTGTGTGTGTGTGTGTGTGTGTGTGTGTGTGTGTGTGTGTGTGTGTGTGTGTGTGTGTGTGTGTGTGTGTGTGTGTGTGTGTGTGTGTGTGTGTGTGTGTGTGTGTGTGTGTGTGTGTGTGTGTGTGTGTGTGTGTGTGTGTGTGTGTGTGTGTGTGTGTGTGTGTGTGTGTGTGTGTGTGTGTGTGCGTGTGTGTGTGTGTGTGCGCGCGTGTGTGTGAGAGAGAGAGAAAGAGAGAGAGAGAGAGGGGGGAGAGTGAGTGAAAGAGGGAGAGGGGGGGTGAGTGAGAAAGGGAGAGAGGGGGAGGAAGAGTGAGAGAGGGAGAGAGCGGGGAGGAAGAGTGAGTGAGAGAGGGAGAGAGTGGGGGTGGGGGAGTGAGTGAGAGAGGGAGAGAGAGAGAGGGTGGAGGAAGAGTGAGTGAGAGAGGGAGTGAGTGGGGAAAGGGAGAGGGGGGGGTGAGTGAGAAAGGGAGAGAGGGGGAGGAAGAGTAAGAGAGGGAGAGCGGGGAGGAAGAGTGAGTGAGAGAGGGAGAGAGCGGGGGTGGTGGAGTGAGTGAGAGAGGGAGAGAGAGAGAGGGAGGAGGAAGAGTGAGTGAGAGAGGGAGTGAGTGGGGAAAGTAAGAGTAGAGTGTGTTCTCATGGAACCATGAATGTCTGCTGCGTTTAATAATCAGTTTTTTCTTTTCTGTTTAACAGGTCCAGACTATTGGCAAATGTGACAACACGACTACATGATGTTTGTGTGTGCGTTTGTGTGTGTGTGTGTGTGTGTGTGTGTGTGCGTGTGTATTTGTGTGTGTGCGTGTGTGTGTGTGTCTCCCTCTCTCTCTCTCTCTGTTTGTGTTTGTGTGTGTGAGAAAGAGAGGGACAATTTGATTTCATTGACTTCATTCATACATTTGTTTTGTAGTAAACTGTAGAATAATAATCCTCTATTAAAAGATAGATATGTAACTGAATTACTATACTGGCACGGATGTTTGATATGTGAAACATTATTATTTCTCTGTGTTTTGAAAAATCTGTTGTCTGTGAAAGAAATTAAAAAGCTTAACTCATAATGATAATTATTCGCCTTTTTCTGAATTATTGTACAAGACTTACATATCCAATATGCTTTACTGTAACAGGTTGCTACCACTAAGTGGCAGTAGAAACAGTTTTAGCAGGGGAGCGTAAGCATGTTTCACATTTAGATCCAAAACCTATCTTTAGTTGAATACTATACTATATAAATATAACATACTATAAACATACACAATCACTTCATGATGTTTTTTTCCCTCTCTTTTTGTGAGTCAAAAATCTTTTTGTTTTGTATTTTACAGTTTTATGTGTGAGGGAAACACTTACCAAAACACTTATCAAGAGTCAGTGGTGTAGTCTAAGTCTCCTGTATCCTGCCTTAAGTAATTGTGTACTATTTCCTTTAAATTTGCCATCGCAGGCATCGTCAGTCATCACGTTACCAAATAGCATTTTGATGGAAAGTCCCTTCCCCCGAGCTTACTCAGGCAATTTGTCAGTGCAGGAAACAGTTTGTCAGTTCTGTAAATGTGTGGTGACCGAACATAACACGATCTATATAGATCACCAGTCTATATAATTCTGATAAGAGGTCATAGAAAGGAGTTTCATGTGTGTCGCCATAGATATATATAATAATAATGATCATTATATGTATCTATGTGTGGCACCCTTAATGTGGTAATTTTATTGCACATAACTTTAGTAGAGGTGTCTTTTTTACAGAGTGCTGTGGAGGTGTTATTTTGTAATGCAACATGACAAGATCAGTGTAATTAAGTCACTCAAACTGCCATGATATCAGAAGTTCGCCTGGTGAGTGCTCAGTCCTGTGACTTCTTTTGACAGAGCTTCAGATTAAACAGATAGATATCGTATCTCATTGTTCATTTAAAAACGACTTGGTTTCATTTGTTGACACAAGAGGAAACCAGTTAATGTATAACTGGGTCGGCACTTTTTCATGACATGTGGGGGGCGGCACGAGCTCTTGAAAAAAAATCATCTAGGCCGAAGCAGTTTTCTTTTATCTATCATATCACTGTGGTGGGCATTGGCAAATTGGCGCGCCCTGCAGCTGCAAGAAGGTGCCGTGCACAGATGCTGTGTGAGAAGGGGGAAGGGGAGGGGGCGCAGGGGACAGTTAAAATGGAATGGACAAGGGGGGTAAAAGGGGATCCACTGTATAGAGCAATACTCTAATAAAATGAGTGGGCTAAAGTCACTCACACCTCGACATTTTTCCAAATAACGCACATTCATAATATTATAATTACATGCCTATAATTCCTGCATGCTTTGTATTTTGTGAAATGGCTAATACAAATATATAATACAGAACGATTATGTGGTCACCAAGGGCAAGGTGAATTGGTTTAGTCTTAACTTCTGGACGAGTGACAGTGTTGGGGGACGGGAAATTAGTTGATTGCAGAGTGCCAAATAAGCACAGAGATGGACCGGAAAGGCCAAAGCCATCAGGTGCCCAATTTAGAAAAAGAAAAGAAAAGAAAAGAAGAAGAGGATAAACAAGCTAAACATAAATGTATGCCACCATGTTCTCTCTGCATGATTACGGTATACAAGTCATGAATGAAGGGCTAATGTTAAGGGGGTATAACTGTTACGTTTGTTAGCCTTCTTGCTATGATGCTGGCTATGCTTATTCAACAATAATGGTTTTAACTCAACAAACACGAGACCTAATTTCACCATAAGATTGTGCTTTGCAACAAATTCTGCGTTTAGAGATGGTCTCCCCCGGGGTGTAATTCCATGTAGAACTGACACTGATTATATTTGTCAAAGATGCAAACTGAACAAAATGCAGCCAACACTGAAAGAGATTCTTCTTTTTGGGTGAAGCATATGAAATAATATTTGATTGTTAATCAGTGTGATTTGATGTGATCAGTGATGAGGTACATCAGAAATTAAGAAGAGTAATAAATAAGTCAATTAAGAATGGAAGCTTTAGCAAAAGTTCTGCTGGGAAGACTCGAATGCTATATCATTCATTCCTTAATCACTCCTGACCAATCACAGGTCTACTTTGGAATGTCCGGACTGACATATCAGACCTGCTGATTTGGGTGCCGACATTTCGATGCTACTCCTGCAGCCCTACCATTTACACAGAGGAAGGAGCTACTCCTGCAGCCCTACCACTTACACAGAGGAAGGAGCTACTCCGGCAGCCCTACCATTTACACAGAGGAAGGAGCTACTCCTGCAGCCCTACCATTTACACAGAGGAAGGAGCTACTCCTGCAGCCCTACCATTTACACAGAGGAAGGAGCTACTCCTGCAGCCCTACCATTTACACAGAGGAAGGAGCTACTCCTGCAGCCCTACCATTTACACAGAGGAAGGAGTTACTCCAGCAGCTTCTGCGCCACCAGCTCAGCCCAGTCTCGGCCCATAGCCTCCCATGGCATGGCTGCCCTGGATAACTTGGGCAGCCATGCTTCAAGTCAAACAAAGCCCACAGAAACTGTCAAAAGCTGGCATGGGAGGTAAACGGGTGCCATCAGCCTTTCCATCAATAACCCATTTAAATATTATAATGAACTCCATTGCCATGGTGAAAGCCACCGGCAAAATGGTGCATCCAGTCATGATGATCCAGCCAAATGCTGACAGGATATGGTGTATTCACTTGTGTTGCAGTTCAACTGAATATCCTCAAAATATGCTTTGACTTAAATCTTCTCAGGGACCTGAAAGTAACTGAATACCTTCCACAACAGACTGAGTGGTGCCATTCCAAAGGCATTAGAAAAGTCCAAAGATACCACATGGAGGTCTCTGCCTTCTGTCTTTCCTCCCTGCATTTGATGCCAAATCATGCTATTATACCAAACTATGTTCAAAACATCAAAACAATCCTGGGATTCCTGCTATCGAATATCGAACTATTTGCCTTCAAATTGGAGACACACCACCTTCCTACTCCACTAAAGATATTTCCTTTCAAATTCAGAAGACTGAAATGTTGAAATTAGCCTATGGTCATGGAGTTCTTCTTTTTCGGAATAAAAATAGCACCTGCCCATCGCCACATCCTTGGAATCGTTTATTTTCTTCATATAATCACAATTAGCTTCCATAGATACTTCAAAACATGCGGCACTCCTCCGTAGACACGATAAGGATACCCTGTGAGGGCTGGGAGACAATGCAACCCTTGCTTACTGAGCAGTGTAGCATGGCACGATGCTTGTAAGGTTCTTGTCCCAAGGAAACACTTTCACCTACTGACTGCTTGTCTGAGAACAGGCGCAGCTTACAGTTCCTAGAAATCAGATGTTAGATGTTGCAAATCGTTGCGACATGTCTTCTTTTTTGGCAAACAGGCATGCCAAAGAAAGCTCCTGGATGCTCAGAAGCTACAAAAGGTTATTTTGTGGTGCAGGGCCTCGTTTCCAGAACGCGCACTTAGCCTAAAAAGGACTTAAAATCGTTCGTAAGAGGAATCCTACGTTGCAGACCGGTTTCCCGACGCGGCACTTAGCTTAAGTTTATCTTTCGTTGAGAAGAATTCTACGTGTGGTCAGGACCAGTAGTAACTTCACACTTAGCGATGCAATCCAGTAGTAACTTCACACTTAGCGATGCAATCCACCAGGGGCGTCGTTCGGCCTATTATAGAAGAAATCCAAACGATGTTCCTGTGTATAGCACATCATGAGAATGTCATAGTTTCACCTGCCTATTCCCATCAAAATAGAAATAAAGAATATTGAGTATTTGAAAATAAAGATTAGGCTATACAAAACTAGTGCAGTGCCTGTAGGAATTATGCATTCTGTAGTGTTAGCAGACGTAGAGCTGTTGGGTAGTGTAATGGCAAGACATATTTGCACTCCACATAGGTACAGGTTACACTGAAGTATTATTGTGATGCATGTTTCCTTTTCATTAAGCAATGTGTTAATGGTAGCCTTTTTGGAGAGTTACCAACAAATAAAGTTTGAGATTATGTAGTGGATGCAGTTGAATATAGATGTCAACGTTGCTGTCTAAACTATAAACTAAATGTCATAAAGAAAGAAATTATTTAAAATGAAGTTATGGTTGAAATAGGATCACTTCTTTATTGTAAGGGTAAGTGTAGGGTAAGAATGGTCATGCAGTTGGACTCAAATGTAGGTTAATTTTATTGAATGTATGTAGCCTACTGTACTGTATGACTTCGATGATGCTAGCTTTGACAGCCCACTCTCAGACAGATCGTAATAAATGTCCTTACAATGGGAACACAGTTTAAATACTCTGCTGGAGATGACGTTACTATCCCCGCCCCGAATTCAGTGCACAGTGCACGTTCGATGCACGCATAGGCTAGCTAATTTCGCAGCAATTAACGTAAACAGCTCCTAAGAGATACTTAAGAACTCGTGCACGTTGCGCTCGTGCACCTGACTTTAAGATGATGTTCGGGAAACGCTCGTAAGTAGAAAGCGTTATTGAGTCTACGATGTCGCCAAAATCCACGTAGGCCGTTAAGATACGTTGTTATCGGGAAACGAGGCCCAGTACAGTGACCTCTAAAATGGGTTTTTTCAGGTTGTGAATTACAATAAAAAAGTGTTTTGCTTTTACAGTTTGCTGTTTACTTATAGGTATTTTTAAGGCACGATTGTACATGCATGGGCAGGCCATCATTCATTGGTGATGGTGAACCTCTGCTCTGTCTGTCTGATTGTCAGTATGTGCCCGTTGAAGACACTCTTCCAGGTCCTCTCTCTCTCAACAACTCTCAAACTTCCTATTTTCTCTTGACAGAAATAATTACTATCAAAACAATTTGATTTGATATTTGATTTGATAAAGTGTAGCACTGTAAACTCAAAACACAACACTTCAATACAATAAACAGTAGTCTATTATTGCAGGAATGTAGACAAGAATCCGGCCTGGCTTTTAACCTCCCTGAAAAAAGGCAGAAATGTGTGTTGACAAGGGAAGTTAAACCGCCAAAGTGAATTAGTTCCTTGTTTGCTGTATAGTCAGCTCTCTTCACTACAGTACACTGTGTTATTGCAAAATACACTTTTTGTTCTGACCCCACGTTTGAAGCACACTAGAAGCAGTCATTGTCCTTTGGACTCCCCCTTCCCTTCATAAACAAGTTGAATGTGTATTTGCTTTATATATATGAATAGCTCTCTGTACACAACAAAATGTGTCCAGCTTTACCAAATCACCACACGTTGTGGTTGCATGTCTTGAGTCTGCCTGTTCACTCCCACAGCTTGGTTGTTGTTATGAGTGTGTGCGTGAGAGGAGTCTTAATTTGGTCACAAAGTATAGGGGTGTTGCATGCTCAAGACCTGTGGCGTGCATGGGACGCATCACGACACAACGACACAAAGACGCTTGAAGTTAACATTTGTGTGAATGCTTAACACAAAAGAGTGCTGAAATCATCTTTATAAATGCTGTTGTGATGTGTATTGCTGGTCAATGGTCAAACAACACAGTGTTTGTTCATAAGACCTGTTTCAAACAGTCTCTTTAAAGATGAGTTACATATTAGGTTAAATTACCAAGGTAACCGGCAGTAAAGTCCAAACAGAAATTCCAAAGAGTGACCAAAGAGTGATGACTTCAGTGATCTAGTCGCTTCAGTGGCTCTCAGGCGGTGCTACTAGCAGGCCTTTCCGTATGGAGGATGCAGCTGGTCAAAGGAACCTAGCATGCATGCAAGACTGAAAAAAAGTACCCTCCGTCTCAGTTTGCCCTCCCACTTGTGGTTGACATATCACAAACCCCCAAACACACGACGGCGTCCCTCTTGCTGCTGCACAGCCATGTGTTAGTATCAAATTAATACATTAGAATGAAAATGTCAGCACCAGCCTGACTCTGTTATTCCTTCAGCAGTATGGCCTCCATGGTGTGGCCAAACCTGGACTGGTCTTTTAAGTGAGGAGTTAGTGTCATACCTATGGAACTCATTACCACACCACATAAAAAATCCCCCACACTGTCATCATTCAAAAAAGCCCTCAAAACCCTCCTCTTCAGCCTTGCCTTCCCCAATTATTTATTTTTATTTTTACCTTTTTTCTGTCTTTATTACAGAGTTTATCGTTTGTTTTATTTTATCCCACAGTATGTAAAGCATCTTTGAGAACTTTGAAAAGTGCTAAGTCTGATGTATTAGTATTATTATTATTTTACCTGAGGAGTTAGTATTTTACCTGAGGAGTTAGTCTGTTACCTGAGGAGTTAGTCTGTTACCTGAGGAGTAAGTTTTTTACCTGAGGAGTTAGTCTGTTACCTGAGGAGTTAGGCCCAATCTCAATACTTCCCTTTACCCCTTATCTTACCCCTTACCCTCGAAGTTGCGCGTTCATGTGAGAGCTAGTGGTGTCTCAATACCCAATTTGATCAAGATTAAGGGGTAAGGTTAAGGGGTGTATGGCCCTTGTTTTTAAGATTATCGTTGAGCTCACTTGCTCCTCCAAGGGCTATCCCAGAGCACACAGCGAACCCAGCTCGGGAATTTTCAAAAAAAAATGGCTGCTTGAAGCGAGGAATATTTTACATGAATAAAGCTATCTACACAACTTTTTATATGTTTATAATGACTCGGTTTGATCTGAAATGAACGACACGAACGATGCATAGTATTGTAGGTCTTAACTGAAGCTTTCAAACGGTAGTTTTAGGTTACAGCTAGCGCGTATGCCACCACTTCATTGGGTTATATGGTAGCTTGCTAGGACTAGTCTGACTCCATGCATGTGTACAGATAACTTTATTATCCACGAATTACGTTTGATATCTGTGAATGACAGCACTTGCTTTGGAGACATCGATCCGTGCTTTACATGTACCGTCCACAAAACAATTACGACAGTCTAGTTTTGTGCTCTATACAGTCGTATATATTTGCAACCATAATTGAAACTTTTTTTAAATCGCTAGTTTCATAGCTCATACAGTCACGCATGTCTACAGATAACTTATCCTCGAATTCCGTTTGATATCTGTGAATGACAGCACTTGTTTGAAGACATCGACCTGTGCTTTACATGTACCATCCTGTATTATCCAGGGACGCCAAGTGACGTACCCGAAACCGAGTGGCGTCTCATTTCATAGGGGAAAGTTTTCAGCCCTTGGACCTTACTCTTGCAAGTGCTAGGGTTAAGACAAAGACAAAGACAAAGCAAAAGGGGCAAGGGGAAGAATCGAGATTCGGCCTAAGTCTGTTAGACTGAGGAGTTAGTCTTTTACTTGTCTGTTATTCTATTGTTTTGGTGCTATATGAATACAATTGAATTGAGTTGACTGTGATCACACCTACTGTGCAGGTGCGAGACATGTGGGCAATGCCTGTCACTATCGCTGCTCATGAACTGGGTAAGGTGGGTTCACGGCAAACCACAGAGGAGGAAGTATTCAGCATAGCTGCAGCATTCTCTACACTAGTAACAGCAACAGTAACAGAATGCTAGTGTTCACACAAGGAAGGAGTCAAAAGCTTTTAGGGATACTGGTAAAGGAATTCATTCCTTCACATACTTTATACAAAAGATGTTTCAATTACATGGCAAAACATGGATCACATGTGTGCACTGTGATGGGCATCATGGCGCCATGGCAGCGATGGGCAGGTGGGCTGGCAAGTGCTAGGGTGTGAAGATTGTTTATAGAAAGGTTGTGACTTTCCAGAGGCCTGTAACATCAAGGTTTGCCCCAGCCTTTGAACGCCATATAGAATCAGAATCAGATTTTATTGGCCAAGTAAGTTTGCACAAACAAGGAAATTGACCTGGTGAACTGGCTCTCAATGTGCTTACACAAAATACACATAACAACATAATACAAAAACAAACACAATATAAAAACAATATAGAGTGCTGATGACCGTATAAATAAACAAAAACATACAAAGAACGAGAGAGCCCAACACCGTGTCAGCCATCCACGGCGCCATCTTGGTGAAAGATGGGGTACCCAGGTGGAAAACAAACATCATTTCTAGCTTCACCTCTGTAGAGAGGGGATGGCTGTGATGAGGAACAGTCCACAATTTCTCAATTTCTTGGAACCCCTTAAGACACATTTACAAATGTACAAACTTGAATTGTTTTGCTGCTCAGATAAAACAGCTTGAGTCAACAAGAGAAAAGACGCTCACAGTTGCTCAAGTTTAGTCGGAAAAAGGAAGTTTACAAACAAGCCTCTAAAAAAGGTTTCTCTTTGGGCAGATTAGGAGTGACAAAGCATTTCTGAGGAAACAAGACTTAATTATAAAGGAGGTGGGGCTGTCCATATTTAATTAAAGGTTGCTTCTACATTTCACTCAGAGAAAACTATTTGGGTAAAAATGACCAATGAATTTAGATGTAAGTGAAGAAATTGGTGCATGAATAGAGAAGTGAAAAGATATGGAAGAAAGAAAAGATGACGGGTAGTAGAGCATGGAGATGTGAATCATAAAGGCTTGACTGAGGTAGTCCCAAGGTGCAGCTGTCAAAGAACTTTAGTTCAAAAGACCCTATATTTGCTACAGACTATTTTTAGATATTTCCGCGTCAACATCAGTACACTGTAGCAACACAAGGCCAACTCTAACATCCCTTAATGAGTGTTCGGATAGAAAAGGAAACTGGCCATTAAAAAAATCAGAGATTACAGTGAGCAATTTAATTGTTATCCGGAACCATAGGCACTATTGTTTACACATCACGCCTGATACTTGCTTAGGTAAACGCCCCTGTTTGCGGTGCTTGACTGGAAAAATGCAAAGTGCTAAGTGAGCAGAGGCCAAGTGCCTCAGGCCATGCACTGGTCCTTTGCTAAGCTTACCCACAGAGTGGTCCACTTCCTGACCCCCGCCACTGCCCTGCCTCCAGTCCACCCCCAGGGCCAGTTGTGCCCCCCTGCTGGGAGTTCCTAAGCAAATCAGGGCTAATTACGCCCAGACGATAAACAGCAGAAGTGACACCTGCAGGAGCCCACTGAAGCCCGGTGGGACAGGTAAAAGCTGACAATTCGAAATTCAGGTGTTTGGTTCTCTAAGAAATCTAAAAAATGGAATGACTAGAACAACACAAATGCCCACACTAGGACTCCAGACTAAGAGAAAAGCTTACAGGGCTATTCTTGGTGTGACAAACTCCTCAAGGGCAAGCTGTTTATCACACTTATGGCATGTGGCCGACTGATCAGCTTTCCAAATAACAAGACACAAGCAAGTTAATGCTGACCTCTGTGGGTACGGTCAAGAATCTGTTACAAGTCCACATGTCCCGTCACATGTGAAGCTGTGCTTTCTGTGACTCCTCTGAGAGGACATGTTCTGAAATTGAAACTTAAGCTTTACATTTTGTACTGTTAGAACATAGCATTATCATGCAGCAATTTGACACCTTTTGATTTGGTATGTTTTTACAGGCAAGTTTTTTTGGTGCACTCTTCAAATTCATTTTTATGGTATATGGCCATGTGAAGGACAGATAAACCTGCTATTTCCACTAGCCGCCCAGGCTATGTACTAGGTAGTTCTGTTGTCATGGGGTCGGAACGCCTCATGAAAATGAAATGTAAGCAGACACAGCACTATATAGCCAAAAGACACCAGCTTTTATCAGTGCCAACTGAGTTGTTTTCAAGGTTTCGGCCTTTTGTCATATTTCGGTATGCCATGGTAATTAGCTGGCCAGTTTTAGACCAAAACTCCATAATACTGCTTATGTGTGTGTGTGTGTGTGTGTGTGTGTGTGTGTATGAAGACATGCTGTTAGTGTGTGTGTGGGTGTGTGTGTGTGTGTGTGTGTGTGTGTGTGGGGGGGGGGGTAGTGTGTGTGTTTGTGTGTGTGTGTGTGTGTGTGTGTGTGTGTGTGTGTATTTGTATGAAGACATGCTGTTGCAGGTTGTTTTCTAAGTTAGGGTTCAGTTTGAGGTTAGGGTTAAACACTTAGCAACAGTATTTAGGAATACTATCTTAATAATAGTCTATTCTTACATATGTAGTTTGTTGAATAACTATTTCAATTTAGTTTATATATTGATATTGTCTCAACTCACTTCACTTCGCAGAGGTCAGGGGTTCGGTGAAACCACTGAAAGCAAAAAAAGGGGAAATAGCAACAGGCAGGACAAACTTCCCTTCTCACTAAAGGAAGAAAGAGGGAGTCATCGTGTTGAAATGTAGAAAGAGAAGGGGGGGCAGAGGGAAAGTACACAAAGGGTAGTTCTCCAGAAATGAATAGTTCTGCCATTAACCAGTAACCTCATGTCATTGGCCACTCTTACAAATGTTCTTTGGTCAGTGAAGCGCAGTATGAGTTATTTCCTGCTTTGCTCTTTCTTTCGTGCTCAAATGTCTACGTTCAACAATTATTCTTTGAGATGGAAATACTTTGTGTGTAGTAAAAGGTAGTTTAAAGAAGCATTCCGGATCAATTGCTATTCGCTAACGATATGCTAGCGGCTAAAACTAACAAAATCTCTTGAAATGTGCTGACTTTGACATTATGACAAACTAGTTACTCAACAACTGTCCTAACACAGTCAAACATCAAGCAAGTGCAACACAAGACAAAGCAAGACAGCAAATAAGCTACTTACTCGTTCGTCAGACAGTAGAAAGCCGGGTGGCGTCAGGCAATTCTACATTTAGCAGTTATATGCCTATGGACCCTGGTATGGCAATGGAACGGAGGCGATTCTCCATATTAAAAGTCATTGTAGCGCCCCAATTTTTTTCAAGCTGTTATTTTAAGGTAAAACTGCTAATCCTAACCCTAATCCTGAAGTATAATTGTTGCATACTGTTACTTTAAGAAGAGAAGAAACTGAAACTATTCGGAGCTCGGACAACATGCATCTTAACACCACATTTCGTAACCGGAAGTCCGAAATTGGACACCATTTACTTCCAAACACTGAAGGGTGATCTTCTCAGTGGATGTGGTCCCTAGTAGTGAAACAACTTGACATTTAAAAATATCAGTGCAGTTTATTTTTATGAAGTCTTCAAGGTGCTAAAGACACTTTAAATAAAGATAGCAATACAAATAAAAGATACATTTGGAAGTGCTTTTCATTGTACAAAACAGATTATCATAAACATAGATCAAATTGCATTCTACTTTAACAGTGCAGGAACTTTTCAATAACTTAGCTTTTATAATTTGAACATTCTTTATGGAGTATGCCATTCTGCATACTTCACACAATAAATAGTTGAGAGCTGTGAATACTAACACTCGGATGCCCACTGCAATGCATTATTCAAAGCCTATTTTATAACACTTCACACAGGTCTTATGGTCAAAGGGCACCAACTAGGCCATCACCACTTTAGCATGCATACTGAACACAGGAAAAAGCTGCATCACAAAGTTTGAACACAGTGTAATCCATATTTTATGCTCATAGAGTACTAAGGGAGCTACTTGAAAGATAAACAAAGATGTATCCATTTCAAGACACATATCTTTGGTATACGGCAGGTCGTTGCATCACCCTGCCATGCAAAGACAAATCAAAAAGTGACTTAAAGGCATATCTCCCTCTACTCAACAGGATACTTCAACGCCGTAATGCAATAAAGAGGTTTCTTATAGAAAGCATTCACCAACCTAGGCCTACTATGGAATCCTTGATAATGCAATCTAAATTATTAAGTATGTGAAATGTATGTGTGACTTTGAAATATAACCAAGGTCATATTTCACCCCGCAGCATTCCTAATTAAGGACAAACTCAACACATGGCTCAGATCCACTGCTACATCCTGTCCACTAAATATGGTGAGGGAACAGCATTTTGCTTAAGGACTTGGCAACATGAAACTAAGAGGTAGTCATCGCACCATGGGCGACCGGGCCTTCTCTTCTGCAGCGCCGCGACTGTGGAACAGTACCACTTAATGGCAGCACAGAGACTAACTAGACTGTTTTAAGACTGGCCTAAGAACCTTTTTTTTCTGAAAGGCGTTTCCTACTTTTTAAAAACGTATTTTTTTTTGCTTTTGTTATGAGCTGTTTTTATCTATGTAGCACTCTGAGATTCTGTTTGAATATAGAGTGCACTACAAATACAAATAATAATTATAATTATTATCATATCAAAAACCGTTGAGATCCAAAAGGACTCATCTACCAATTAAACTGAGTTTGAATTAATCATAATGGTCATTGTCATTGTAGATTGCCACTAGATGTTGTTTCATAATCACCATCTGGAAATCTTCAGTTTTCGTTTGAACGTATCTCATGTTATCTAAACCAGCAGTGCACAGAGAATTGCATGTTGAAATGTCATCGGTACTGCAGAGCATTTCCGTTTCAACTCCATGACAAATACACGTGATTGTAGAAAGTTGTCAAGGGCAGCACAAAAACTGCCTAGTTTGCGGTCCTCAAAATGCAAGACAAAGAATAAAATAACATACATGTGAAAGTTTAGAAAAAGACTTGGCTCGTTGTCCCCGGAGATTCGTCCCTCTTCCAACTGTATTCTTGTCCTTTACTGGAAGAAACCGCTCCATTCTCTCACAAGTGCCTTTTCACAAGCGCTCCTCCTCATTTTCATCTTCATCATCTTCTTCTTCCTCATCCTCTTTCACTTCTACCTCAGAGACCTCTTCTACACATTTGTGTGAGATTATCTGATGGATAATGAACATGACAACATAAGCAAATTTAACCAACCAAGTTAAGCCAACATTACATCATTGTTTTACAAACTTAAAAGTAGAAAGAAATCTGTGAAATCTATGTGTAAATCTATGTCTCTAAAATCTACAAAAGACAAATGAATGGCATCAGTGCTGGCATTGACTAAGGTAGCAAAGATAGAGATGAAGCTAAGATTAACTGGCTAACCAGCTACAGGCTACACTATTGTTACGCCAGTTTTACATCTTAAACCAGGTTACATTTAGAATGTTGAGAATTAATAATGTTAAAAATGCTTCATTCTTAAGATATGCAATCTGACTAAAATGTGCCTGCGTGAATTTGCTAAAACAGGATGTTGAAGATTATAAATTGGGAAATTGAAATGATTAACCAATCTGTGCCAGTAAACGTAGCAGTGAACGTCTTCCTCCAAGCCCAAGGTTGCTCCCCTTATCGTTCCCTTTTTAAAGCAGGTGTGATCAAGATGGAGCGTTAGGTCCATGAATAGGAACAGAAACACTGTAAGCAGTATTCAGAGCACTAGTGTTGGTCATTGGTAACTTGTTAAAAACAATATTTACTTTTGTTTGCCTTAGTGTGTCTTGCCATCTCTTTTTCGTTTCGTCCACTTCTCTACTTATCTACATGTAGATGCCTGCTACACCGTTTGGTCTGTTGGTTATAGCTGCAGTTTGAATATTAAAGATTTGGTTCTGAATGGTGTAGAGTAACTGCCCTGTATTATCACTCTGTTTGATGATCTAATTTGCGTCTATTTCCTGATCACTGAACTTTTTATTCCTTTTAATGTCAGTAAGTAGTTCCATGATTCCATTGAATTGCGGCCAGTTCAGTTGCGGGTGCCGGTCAGAGGGCGGAGACATGCTTAAAATGAAAAGGCACATTGTGAGCTTTCTGTGGACTGGCCAAGTTACTGCATGTGCTGCCTTCGCAACCTTCAGAGTGTTTCTGAAGGTTGACCTTGACAGCCCTGGAAGCTAAGAGTTACTGCTCCAATATATCAAGTCAATCACGCAGAGGGAATCATTATGCCAAGATAGCATACAAGAGGAGGCTTGCAGTAACAATGTATGGCAGGTGTGGCAAGGGGTCCAACACATCACCAACTACAGGTCCAGCAACTTAACTGCAGCAGACGGTGATGACTCGCTGGCTGAGGGGCTAAACTGCTTTTTCACCCGCTTTGAGGTTGAAACACCAGATGTGACCACGCCACTTCCACTAGACCAGAGTAGCCACACCCTCACAGTGCATGAACAGGAGGTAAGGCGGGCGGTGAACCCAAGAAAAGCTGCAGGACCAGACGGTGTGACTGAGAGGGTGCTGAGGGACTGTGCAGACCAACTGGCTGGTGTGTTCACCAACATATTCAACCAGTCCCTATCCCAGTGCTTGATTCCACCCTGCCTGAAGACCTCCACAATTATTCCTCAACCTAAAAAGACCACTGCCAGCACCCCTAACGACTACCGACCAGTGGCACTTACACCTATCATTATGAAGTGTTTTGAGAAACTGGTCCGGAGTCACATCACAAAAAGCCTGCCACCCACGTTTGACCCCCACCAGTTTGCATACAGAGCAAACAGGGCTACAGAAGATGCCATTGCCACAGCTCTCCACACCACACTTACACACATGGAACAGAGAAGGTATTACGCCAGGCTGCTCTTCATAGACTTCAGCTCTGCTTTTAACACGATCATACCAAGCAGACTGGTCACCAAACTGATGGACTTAGGGCTCTCACAGCAAATCTGCTACTGGATAAAAAAAAATCCTGACAGACCGCTCCCAGAGTGTTAGAGTAGGATCCCATCTCTCACCAGCTCCCCACAGGGCTGCGTGTTGAGCCCCCTACTCTACACCTATCTATACCCATGACTGCATCCCCTTCAACGGGAGCAAAGCCATCATTAAGTTTGCAGATGATACCACCGTAGTGGGGCTCACCTCAGGAGGAGATGAGACTGCATACAGGGAGGAGGTGCAAAGGCTGTCGACATGGTGCACCTTGAACAATCTTGTCCTCAACACCTCCAAGACAAAAGAGCTGATAGTCGACTATAGGAAGAATAAATCGGACATGCAGCCTATTGCCATCAATGGGGAGAGAGTGGAGCAGCAGTGGAGCAGCAGAAAGAAAGGTACTCCAGAGGGTAATTAACACAGCGCAAAAAGTAATTGGCTGCTCTCTTCCATCTCTTGAGGACATCTATAAAACACGCTGCCTCAGAAAAGCCCACAGCATCCTCAGAGACTCAACACACCCTGGTCACCACCTATTTGAACTGTTGCCCTCAGGGAGACGCTTTAGGACCCTCAAAGCCAAAGCCATCATAGCACTTAACAATGCAAAAAACTGACCTGTATTTGTCTCTCTGTTGTGTTATATGTCTTGTGTTGTTATAGTGTAAATATGTATATATATATGTTCAATCTATATTTGTATTGTTTTTGTGTCTGAGAGCTGCTACCTTAATTTTGTTGTACTTGTGCAATGACAAATAAATATATTCTGTTCTATGCACCAACTTTTCAATTCATGTGAGTCAGTTGCCAAACATGGGCTAAGCAAACCTTTGATCCTTTGAGGCTGAATGAGATCATATTTTTTTGGACACTCTGTCACGTCACTCACAAATTGAAGAATGGAATGACTGAAGGAAGGTGAGAAACCAAAAAGGTGTTTGTGTTGCATCTGTACTTTCCCATTGGTTAAGTAGCAAGCAAGCAAGCAGAATCACAAATTTGTACGAGCTGAAGAAGTTCTTAGCGATGCATGGTTCTGCGGACAGTATGCGCAGCTTCCTGAAATTCATGGCAGACTTATGCTTTTATTCATTGCAGAAGTCAAGTATGCATTTGGGTTGTCTCTTGACACCATTTTAGACCACAGACCATGACAAACCAGTCTATCTATACTCCAGCTACTTGTCTTCCTCACCTCCCCCACAGTCACAGTTTGAGCACAGAAATGTTTTGTTCCTTTTCAGTCTCATTTCAGGAACTGTACTTACTTTTGCCCCATTTTAAGAAGGATGTTTTTTTTGGTTCTTTTTTTTTTGCCAGCTGTAACCTTTCAAGACCAACAGTAACTTTTTGTCTGAGTCTTCTGGCTAACATAAACTGGTTTGTTGTGGTTAGTGGTCCCAGTGGTGAGATTCAGGTACTACTATAAAGGGAATGACCCCACTGTTGAGGCAGTTGTAGAGTGACATTATAAGTACCTGGTAAAGTACCTGAGATGTTATGTCTTTCTCTAGTAGACCTTTAATCTTGATGGATGGGCCTGGGATAGGTGGGAACAGTTTATAAAAAATCCTGCCAAAACAAAACTTCAATTAGTCCACAGCATTTGATTACACTGCATGTAATCAAAGGCCATAGCTGACACCTTAACCCATAACGCTGCAGAAACTGTCATTTCTAAATTGGAGGCCAATCAGCCCAACACTGTAGTGATAGGAACGAATGTGTGAGCGAACAACTTAAGGTTCCATCTTTTTCTGTGCCTGCAAGTTCCTGTTTTTGACTGTTTACGCTATATGAAATGCAAGCAGTGCTATTTTAGAGACTGACAAACCCACAACAGACACACACTCACACATTGTGTGGATATGTGTGAAATGTCAGATACACAAAACTTCTACCCAGTATCATAACTGTTCTAAATATTGACAGGGGCATACTGACATACCTAATACTTAAAGTAATACTTAAAACTTAAGGCAATACTTTATAGTTAAGGTAATTAGTATGGTATACTTCTTCTCTATACCCATATTAATACAAACTGTACTTATATACAGTATATATATATTTAAGTGTAAGGTTACACACACACACACACTTATTTGCACACTGCATCACTCTCTCAGCGGCTGTCTGATAAGAGTGCATTTGTGTCTAAAACTGAGACTTGTTTCGGTTTCAGGATGCCTAATATGGGGGTAATACAGAGTGCCTGGTCTTTGAGTATTCAGTCACAACATCTAAATCTTTTCCTCTCAAGATGTTCTCTTTTTATGAAACCAACCAATTACGTTCCAATTTCTCACTTTCAACTACATTTTCATAAGCTTCAAGTGACATTATCATCTTAGCCTGTATCAAGAGATCAAACCACATAGTGCTAGTTACCTGAATTTGCAGAGTAGTAATATAGCCAAGAGGCTCATGGGAAGTCCAAGAGCAATTGTGACCATCACCCCGATATGGAAGTCTGGTTGGAGAATCAATGGGCCCAGGTCTAAAGGAAAGATATGACACTAACATTCAATGAACTGACAGTGTACTTCAACAAAACAGTACTACAGTTTCACAGATTCACAGGTTTATGTGTTTGACAGTTATATGTTACAAATGGTGACAGAATGTCCTGATGAGCTGGCAAAATGTACTTGGGGTAAAGGCCATCTTACTTAGAATAGAAGTCCAGTCACTCCAATAAAGAGAGCCATGGCAGGCGTCAAGCATCTTTACTCTCATCTGGATTTTGTATGTCCGGGTCTGATCAATGTTCGGCTCGGAATGGCTCAGTTTTTGGCTCAAATTTCTGACCTGTGGATAAGATAATACATCCAGGGGGCACACACACACGCACACACACACACACACTTATTTGAACTGCGTCAGAGTGTATACTCTTGCACACTCAAAAACCCATATAAACAAAAGGATAGTTTTTACAAACTACCTACCTCATCATTAATCCTCAGTTCATAGCTGAAGCACGAAGGATTTTCCGTCCGTGATTTACTTTTGGGCAGATCCCATTCCAGGTACAACTGATCCGACTGAATCGTTGTATTAATGAATTGAGGGGGATCCAGTTTTTCTGTGAAACAGAACATGAAGAGTGAGATCCACCACCATTGATGATATCATGATATCCACTATTACCCGCCACAGGCTTAGGGTAGCAGAAGAAGGCAGAAGGTTCATGCTGAGTGGCTTCTTACCGACTCTACGGATGTCCCACTTCTGAGTCTGTATGTACCAGATGCCTGGGAAGTTTACATTCAGTCGCAGAATGATATGATCTTGAGGCACCTGGTTGCCAAGCACTGTGGAGTAAACTGGGGCAGGAACATCTTCCTTATGGCTCACAAGTCCCTTTTCAGGTTCCGTGTCACTACAAAGTCTATGGCACAGAGCAAAGCTGTGAAAGAGGCAGCGTATAGAGGCACCTTTCTCTGCTGTTCCCTGTACATTCAACTGAACCATTTTACAGAAAGGAAGCCTTAACTTGCTCAGAACTAGTAGTTTTGTAGACAGTTGCAATAATGTACGAAATGTACAAAAAAGTAGATAAAAACACATGACAAGAAAAATGAAACTGTTGAAAATGCACCTGAAAACAATGTACAGTATTCTATGGACGGTCCCTCCTGGAATCAATTGATCCTTGACTTTTTTTATTCCTTTAACTTGTCTGAAGAGAACTATTCACTAATCTCAAACAACAGCCTTCAATATTCCTTGAATACCAAATAACCACTTGGCATCACACTGAAATTGAGTCTTACAGATAGGAAATGGAATACTGAGCATGTTCCGGAACACCGCTTGTATCCCAGCTGAAGTTAAGATGGTTCTGCATGTCCACTATGCAGCTGATATTTAGAGGCAGACGGCCTGAGAAAACTGGAGAAACGGAGAGAAAAAATAAATAGTTGGAGAACTGACCCTTTTTAAAGGCTCTTATAACACCTGAAAAACAAAATCCACCATGGCTGAAGAAAACAGTCTGCGATGAAGATCAGCACACCGTCTAACAGAGCTGGTATGTCCTCTTCAATGCTATAATCGGGGTGTTCTACGATGTATGTTGAGTCCTTGTGTTCCATTATTCCGTTGCCATTCGTCAAAAATAAACTGATTCCCTGCTGGTAAAGGAACATGTCATCTTGATGAGTCAAAAATATTCTAAACTTTATCAAAATATCATCAGGGAGTATAACTTGTGATAATTTACCTGATAGCTCAAGTCTGTGTTGCTACATTGTTGAGAAAAGTTTTTGAGACTTTCATAGTCACCTATGGAATATAAAACAAGAAATGACACACTCAACAACACTCAAACAACACAAAACTCTTGGTTGAATTGGGCATGATTATATATGTAATGTATGTTTGTGTGTGTATGTGTGTGTTGTGTCTGTTTGTTTGTGTGAGTGTGTACATTTTAAGTCACACACCCTCCTCTGAACCAACATGGACGGAGAAGATTACCCAGAGGCCCAGTGCTTGCCATAGTGGACACACACACATGATGCTGTAAGAAGACAGAACAAAGGAAAAAGAAGTTAACTGTCAAATTAATGTTTGGGATAGATAGATAGATAGATAGATAGATATCTAGAAAGATAGATAGAAAGAAAGATGGATAGCTAGATAGATAGACAGATAGACAGACAGACAGACAGACAGACAGACAGACAGACAGACAGACAGACAGACAGACAGATAGATGGATAGATAGTTGCTTACTGTAATGCGGTTTAAACATAGTCAGTCAAATTCAAGTCAAGTCTTATCTGAGTCAGCTGAGTACTATCATACAAAGTATTATCAAGTTTTATAACAGTATTTAACAGTAATTATGAAAGCCAAATGAACATCAGAAAAATACATGTATATAAGGACTGAACAATTTAAACAAAATACCAATGATATACAGGGTATACACTCAAACACACAAATACACAAATAAACAGACACAGATAGATAGATAGATAGATAGATAGATAGATAGATAGATAGATAGATAGATATAGATGGATGGATAGATGGATAGATAGATAGATAGATATCTAGAAAGATAGATAGATAGAAAGATGGATAGATAGCTAGATAGACAGACAGACAGACAGATTAGCTACAACTAGATTTTAGATTAGGCACCTGAGTCAGCTGAGTACTATCATACAAAGTAATACCAAGCCATATAACAGTATTTAAAAGTAATTAGGAAAACCAAATGAATATCAGAAAAATAGATAGGGACTGAAAATGTCTAACCTTCACACTGGGTGTCCACTCTGGTCATAGAGCTCAAGATGGGCCACATTGATGCCAGCCCCTCAGACTCAAACTCCCAAAAGAGCTTTGTGCTCAACACGCGCGCGCACACACACACACACAGGCACTCAGCACCGAAGGGGAAGTTCGCTTCTTTGCCACTTACTGGAAAGCAGTACAACAGGAAATGGCATCACTGCTACCAATGAGGTGACTGCAAGAGACCAGAGCAATCAGAGACAGGGACACTGCTGTGACACATACCCATGCTATGCATTGTAAATATTCAGGTGATTTGTTTTTGATTTGTGATGTTGTATTTGTTACTCTGCTACAGTAGAGATCTATCATTTATGGACAGATGGAGTGGGATCCTCAAGAACTTACACAAACAAACAACAAACAAACAAACAAACACACAAAACTAAGATAAAACGTACAACTTCCATGAAATATGAGCGCTGACTGAGAAATAAATCTCTGGTGGACAGTTTCAATGTAGGTTTACAGTACGTTTCCGTTAGCATGTTGGGCTACAATTGTAATCTTTAGTGTTTTGTAGGCTATTAGATAATGTAATAACCTGGTACTCAAATATTGCTATTCAGTATGTAGTCTTTGAAGTTTGAAAATACACTATGTTATTTTGTGAAAATGCAAGAAATGGTTTTACAACATAATGTCACCAAATATATTGCCAAAATACATTTGTTAAAAACTTGCTTTCTTGTAGCAGTATCAATGGTGGTGTTTGTTGGTGTTTGTGAAGCAAGAGTTGAGGTTAGCTAGTAAGCTCAAAGTCTTGAGTACTGTATAATACCTCTTGAGATATTGTAGAGAAATACAATGGTTGTAATACAGTTGTGAGGTAAACATGGAGCAGTTTTGCAAAAACAAGTGTCATGTAAGATCATGCAGAAAGGCCTGTTTTCTAAAAAGATGACAGTGCAGTTTCTACAGGCGCGGACTGTAAGGGACAGCCAAGTATGAATTAAAGGGTTTCTGCATAGGGGATGCAGATTAGTCAAGGACAGGCGAAACCTCCCAAAACAAGTCGTAAACAGAGTTTTTAGAACATAGACCACACACACTCTTACAAGTCACCGTTTTCTTCTTAGTGAAGAGAATATTTTGATTGGCTCATCTTTAAAAAGTGTTTAGTTTGCGATTGGAAAAGCATAGTGATGAAAATGTAGTACAAAAAGTAAGTGCCCTGATTTTTGACATGGATGCTCCATGCACCACCACTGAAATTGGATTGAAGTCTGCAAGATTGGATAAACTTCAGTTCATTGTATTCGGTCGTCTGCCTCTTCTTGGTACTAACTTTAAGATTTGAAGACTAGTTCGCTACAACAATCTCACTGAGAAACACGGCACACGAGTCCCCTGTAGTAGAAGGGATACTACTGCCCTCTAGTGTTTCAATTTACAGTAAAACTAATTTACTCAGTTCAGTGTTGACCAAAATGCTACAAGTACATGCGTGCTCTGAGAGAATTGTCTCAGTCAGGTCAGCATTTCCATGCGTTCTTGGAGGTGATATGTACTTAAACGTAACGTAAACATGGGTTTGTGACAATAGTTTCGAAAGAATACAATCCCCATATAGGTTCATTGTTTTTCATGTATGTGTTATGACATGGGAACTGAAAAATGAAAATATAAAGTTATTTAAGTTTTATGATTGTCTTGTTTGTTTTGTTTTGCTTTTCTGTCAGTTGTCCCAGGCTTATCCCAATAAGTAATTACAATGTCAACATTCCTGCTTTCATTCAGTTTTTCTCCATTGCTTTGGATCATTTCACGAAACAGAAATTACATTCTCAAAGCTTTTAATACATTTGCCAAAATAAGCTAGATGGTTTAGCAAAACACTATGGCACACAGACAACTCATCAGTCAAAACTAGTTCCTTTTCTCATACAAATAGTCAGTTCCCCCAAAATAAAACCAATGTACCTTTGGCATTGTTTAAACACTGCAGGTCAAAACGTTTATATGTTTTTTCAGTATGGCAGTGGACCATAAAAATATCCCTCATGTGCTCCCTTGCTATGCAACAGGGGAAGAATTGTGTGCATGCCGCAACCATCCCTTACACTGATCTGCTGTGACATCGACACAAGCAGCATCCATTGCCTGGAGAAGGGACCTTTGGTTTAGAGTCCGATGCTCGTAGACCCTCCACCTCCATGCAGAGAAAAATTCCTCGATAACATTGAGGTATGGGGAGTAAGGTGATTAGAGCACCATCAGCATCCTTGGATGGGCAGCGAACCACGCCCTGATGAGCGTCCCTCGGTGGAAGCTAACATTGTCCCACACAATGACAAATGTAGGCAAGTGAGGCCCTACCAAACACCCCTTATGTAGAGGGATAAGATCAGAGTGCAGGCGGTCCAAGAACACCAGGAGCTTCTGGGTGTTGTATGGGCCAAGACTGGGAATGTGGGTGACTACACCATTCTCTGAAATGGCAGCACACTTGGTGATGTTGCCCCACGTGCTGGCCTGAGACAGCCACCTTTGCTCCTCTTCCTCTTCTTCTTCCGCCTCTTCCTCAAGCAGGGAGTTGCCATTGGTTGTTTCCCTGGCCAGGTGCTTCCATGTTCATAAATTGTACTGAACTTGGTCAAGCTCTAGATATTTGATGGAAGCATTTATACTCCTGAATAGGACCTGTCAGCTAACTTAACTTACTGTGTGATCGGTGATCGGATGTGTGAATCTCCCCCTTGATCAGTAAAGTTCTAGTTGCACCTGAAAATGTAGCCGGTGGTCCAAGAGATCCGTATTACAGTATATACCATGATGTTTTTCATGGTATTAGGGTATGTGCCTGAAGGATTTTGACAGTGGGGTGAACTATTGTGCAGGTGATGATGTACACAAGGAAAGCATGTTTTGCAGAGAACGACGACTTGACTGAGAAGCAAGATATATTCAATTGGTAATTGGGCTAACTGAAGGCAATTGAACCTAACCATTTTCAAAGATGTGCTAAATCATTTGAAATATGTGCAAACTCTAGGCAATTGTACTTGTACTGTCATTTACAAGAATGTGTTAATGCAATTGCAATTTGATTAAAGGAATGAGAAATTCCAATCTGTTGTGAACAAGTGCCCAGTGGTTTTGAGGTTTGCATGTGCTGTTTCGTGAAATGATCCAAAGCAATGGAGAAAAACTGAAACACAGTTTAAAATACGACAGACACAATCTTTATCAATGATTGAGAAAAGGGAACTCGACCAGTTTTTGTGTAAACTCTCACAAGTAAGACTCTCATTATAGCATCCCGTTGATTGCCTGGATACTGGAACATCATGAAAGAATATGTAAACTGTATTTTTACACTTGGTAAACATAGAAGACAGGCGGGGGTTATGGTTATTTGTAATTACATTCTGGTTAGTTTTAGAGCCCCTGTCAGTAATATATTTATAATCCCAAATTAGCCTGCTTTGTGGTCTTCTCAAAATGCGTATGCACTAGAGAACATAATGCAGACAGTCTTAAACTAGCACATGATGTGGATCCCACTACTGTGCTCTTTGTAGTGAGGCGTGTCTTTGCTGTGTGCAGAAGGCAGGCTCAAATATTCAGCTACGAATCCAGAGGAACTGTTGGCTCATTACACATCTTACAGGTTTAGCCAGATGCTTAAACACCAGGGAAATCACACAAGGGGATTTATACAACACACTCACTCTTCATTGCTAACTAAAAATACACGCAGATGAACAAAATGGGTAAATTCCACCATTCCAATTTAGAACATTAAAACACAATTCTGCAGAGATCAGCATTTGCAAATGGAACCTTGGGAAACACCGCATAATAGCAATAAGGAAGTCCACAGTTTCACCACATCACTCCCGCTAGTAGCCACACTGTACCACTGACTGCAGTATACACAAGTTATTGGCAAAAGGCAGTCTGCATATTCATACGTATTCCCTCTATTATGTCCTCAGTTAAGAGCTGTGGGAAAACTCACCTCCAGCACACATAGGGGATACTGTAACAGGATCTAGTCCCTGGGCCAATCAGGAACATAGCAGGAACAAGTGTTCACTTTCTGTGAGGGCAACATCAATAGCCAGAAATGTGTACCAGCATATGGGTAGTGCTCTGGTCAAGTCTTGTTTCTCTAGTAGGAAAACCATGAAATGAATATCTGTGTTCAATCGGATTTATTCCAGACATACAGATAAAAACATATCCAAGCCACAGTATGAAGTACATTTGAAGACATACCTTCAAGACAAACCTGACAGAGAATCATCCCAAACACATTCAGATTCTGGCAGTTGAGTTAGGGGTATGGAGGTACCAAGTTTGGACGGACCCTGAGTAAATCCATTGATACTTGTTCAGGCACGGTTCTTGAGACTATTTTATTGTTTGGGCGCTATATAAATAAAATGGAATTTAATTTAATTGTTTTCTTGCACTTAAAAATGTTTATGGGCAGTACTAAACTTGAATAGTTAATCAGGTTTTGTGACTGTAATAAACTGTGTGTACCGTATTGTTTCTACAGAGTCAGATATGTCTCCTGTCCACATATAGTGCATGTATAAAGGAAGGTGTGCTATAAAAAATAAAAAAAAGCTTAATATTCTGTAAAAAGAAATTCAGAAAGGGATGTAGCTCAAACTGCTAGGTCTTAAGACTACTAACACCATGTACTAACTACTAGCCAGTACCACCAGGGAGAGCTCCAGAGAATGCATGGTTGCCTAAAGGTTAGACCGGCCATGTATACAGGCAGGTTTGCTATGAGATCGTTAAATGTAGCCCATCACCATCTCTATTCTTAATCCTTTTTATAGTTTCCTGTACTGAAGTTATTCTGTAACCATTATATGATAAAACTTAAATGTACCAGAAAACCAGTATGTAGCTCTTCAACAGATGAGTCTGGATTTATTCCGGTTCCTGTCCCAATTCCTTAGCAAAGGACGTTGTCTTTTGTTGTTTCAAATATGTTTATAGAGAAACATGTCCTATAACAGTGAAATTGACAATGGACAATTATATGTTTCCTTTTCATTTTACAAAAAACCAACAAACAAACAGGGAAGACAAATGTGAACAAACATCACAATGTGAACAAAGTGAGCACACCCTTCCACCACAATCCCCCTCCCTGCCTCACCATAACCCACCTATCCCTCCCTAGGAGTGCATTTTACTTGGGTCTAGACCAAAGGTTGCCACATTTTCTGAAAGTCCCTCAGCTTGTCTTTCAGAATACATTTCATTTATCCGTCAAGTCAGTCAGCCAGTGTTTGAAAGAGGGCACCTCTTTCTTTTTCCAGATAACTTTTTCAAAAGTTTTTTTGCAGTAATAACACCATATGCCAGTGTCCCTGTGGAGGATTTTAAATTGTATTATACCTTAAGGACATCTTTTAACAGAGACCCATGTTCTGGACCTGGGTGTGGTGAGCGTCTGGAATCACAGCTGGCTGCTGTTGCATGTTGGGGCATGGGCGAAGTTGAGCACCTCGGAAGGAGTGAACAGTGTGTCCCTCTTGCATTTCCTGCGGAAGGTGTTGCGGAACTCCTGTGAAGCCAGGTAGTAGACAAAGGGGTCCACGCAGCAGTTGAGGCTGTTGATGCCGAGAGTGAGCATGTAGTAGGGGTAGAGGCTGCGCTTGGTCTTGCGGTAGGCCAGGTGCATGAACTGAAGTACCACGTTGGGCAGGCAGCATAGGATGAAACACAGTGCCGCCGTGGCACACATGATCAGTGCGTAGCGTCGCGAGTGGCCCTCGTCGCATGTCGGTGGCGAGCGGCGGAGCCCTCGGGTCACAGCCACGTAGCACGCCATGAGGATGACCAGTGGCGTGACGTAGAAGAGCAGGGCGACGGCACCGAAATAGAAGTAGGGGTGGCTTGCGAAGGTCCCGCGTGGGATGACGTCCCAGCAGGTGGTCAGGTTGAGCTCCTCCACGCGCAGTGTCAGGTCACGCCGCATCATGGGCGTCTGCACGGCCAGAGCCAGGCCCCAGATCAGCAGGCACACCAGGCCGGCACGCCATGGCGTGCACCAGTGTTTGGCCTTCATGGGGTGCACCACGCCGACGTAGCGCTCCACAGCGATGGCGCAGGTGATGAGAATGGAGCATTGCATACTGCAGCGGAAGGTCACCGTGGTGATGCCACACGCCACCGCACCAAAGCGCCAGTCATTCCCCGAGAAATGGTAGAACACCTGTGAAAGACATTTTTTAAGATGAAACACATGGGCATGTTGATCCAAGAGGTTTCTATGTTTTAGAGGACTTTTTAAGCATCTAGTTTCCCAAATAACAGTGGTCTCAGGGAAGAATCAGGTCCAAATCCATTTCTGGAGTAGCTTATTTTTAAAATGGTACCTGGACCTGGTTATACTATCATGTCAGAGCTCAATGTGACCCATCAGTACCTGGAGTGGCAAAGACACACTGTAAAGGAGGTCGGCCAGCGAGAGGTTGATGGCGAAGATGATGGTGGAGGTTTTCTGCTTGATGCAAGTACAAAGTAGGATGAAGCAGAGGAGATTACACGGGGTGCTGACCAAGAACACCACTAGGTATATCACAGGAAGAACCACAGTGGTCAGTGGATTGACCAGATCCTTCAGAGTGGGATCGTCCACATGGGCCACAGAGATGTTCATCCTGATATGTTTCACCGTGACCAGATGACGAGCGATGGTAAGAAGCGCAGATCAATTCTGGTTAAGAAGAATGGCAAAACATGAAATGATCACATTACATGGGCAGCTGAATGGAACCTCTGTTACTGAGCACAACATCAGCATAAAAATGGCCTCTTCATCTCACACCCTGAACTCTGTGACTGAGTACTACACCAGCATAAAAATGGCTTCTTCATCTCACACCCTAACCTCTGTGGCTGAGCACATCACGACTGAGGCTAACCTTCTCTGACCATTTTACCTCTTCTACCTGGTTGTGCTGCTTTGCGCTGTACAACATGAGAAACATGTGGCCCTTCCTGACTCACCAGAACTCTTGGTATAGTTATCTCCTGCCTTCACTAACAACTCTTTATTTATTCTTACTCTCAGCATGTCTCTAACATGCAGTAGCTTGATTATTGTTTCTCAATTGTAAGTTGCTTTGGATAAAAGTGTCTTGGTTTAAAAAAAAAAAAAAAACTTTTCTGTGTAAAGCAATGAAACCTGATAGATTTGTACAACATTCTTCTGATTGGTTCTGTGTTCAGAACAGACTGCAGTCAAGAATTGATGACTGCCTGAGAAATGGTTTCCATTTCTGTTCTACAAATGATCTCATTAACGCCAAACCAGTGAAAGTTCGTGGTTTTCTTGGGGAAATGAATTTACATGTGATGCACACACATTCTGAGACTATCTCTACCAGGGTGTAGTTATGTTCTCTTGAGAGAAATTCACGTGTCTTTTTTTCAAATGAGGAAGTGAGGACAATTGTGTGAAACAAACACGCGCTGTTACATATGTGAGAACAACATGGCAAGATACAATATGAAGCAACTACATTTTCTTTCACTCCTTCTTTTAAAAAATCGATTTCTCCCTATTTTTGCTTGTGAGAAAAGTACCTAATTTCTTTGTCTGATACAATGAAAGTGTTCTTTCAAGATCACAACTAAAGACAAATACGTACGCACATTTCCAAAAATGAATTTGCACCAAAGATTTTGCAACACCCTGTCACAGTCATAGTAAAGTAGCATAGACACACACACAGTGTATTTTGAGGTGGCTTTTACAGCATAACTATATTCTTAAGCAATGCCTCATCGGCACATCGAGTGGCAGAAGAACTTCTGATTGACAATACACTGATACTTTGTATTGACATGACATTTGGATTAAGGTGAGACATAGGGTTATGATGATGGATGCTCAAGGTACCAAAGTAACAAGGGCACTGTGTTATAAACAGTTGCCTTCTCCTCTGTCATGTATATAACATGCGAAAACATACTGTTAACACAAAATGCTGTTTATAAATCAGTTCATGACTTTCACCTTTAAAAAATCCAGAAAAGAAAAAAAGTATCCTTACCATTTCATGATCACAGTGAAAAAACTCATCAATTAACCCGTCTTCCAATAAATGTATAATAACACGTCTTTTCAATCAGACATTTTCGAAAGAATGTCAGCAAAGTTTCAATGCAACGTCAACACCAAACCACAGCAGAGACGAGCACAGGAGAGAGAGAGTTCTGCTTATGTCAACTACACCCACAGGCAGTTTCTATGGTGACATGGGAAATTGAGTCATCTCTTAGACAATGTTGGTACAGGGTATATGCTAAAAATAATTTTTAGTGGCCACACAGGTGCAATACAAACCCCAGGATATATTAAACCTTATATGTGCTTAGCTTAGTGGGTATGGAGGACCAAACCTGCCATATTACCAAATTAATGAATTAATAAATAAATGTCCACATCCATGCATTTAGACAGAAATAAATGAATAAATGTATTAATTAATGCACAATTTTCAATCAATAGTTACTTATAATTTATGTATGTATGTATGTATGTATGTATTTATTTATTCATTCATTCATTTGTAAATATGGCAGGTTTGGTCCTCCATAAGTGAGAACCATGCCAGTAGGGTCTTAGGAAATGACTGTTGGATTGGACAATACCCAGGTACCCCCAGCTGCAGCGACCAAAACGGCAGAGACTAGAGAGGGAGGGGACATGCCACCCATTAGTTTCCTCAGAATGGAACTCCAACTGCCTGTGGTCTGAATGCCGTCACAGGAAGGGGTTACAACAGAACTATGCAAATCGATTTCACCACCAAAATGATGTGGGCTCTGTATCTGTATCTATTCGAATAGAAGACAGAAAGTGGGTGTTAAGTGGATGTTAAATCCTTAATGTATTGATTTATTTTTAACTAAACTAAGAACTGTCTGAACCTGTCTGAATATATTCGGCTGTTGCATTTCCTAATCATTTTAAGTGAAATCTTGTGCAATGCATGTGACTGAAGATTCTTGCACAGAGCATCGGTGGAGCCTTGGGAAGTTGTTTGAGCTGAAACAGTTAACACATAAAGGGACTTCCATACTTTCAATAACAGCAAATTGTGTTTGTGTTTTTAAATCAGTTGACAGCAGTATGATAATTATAAAACGTCTTAATAATAATGTGAAGCTCTTCACATAATTTAAACTTTCAAACTATACTTTTGAAAACAGTGCTCCTGGTGTTCATGGCCAATCTATCCCGCAAAATATGAATATCCAGCTAGATTCATCTTCATTGACCCTAACTAAAACTGCCTGAAACTTGAGTGCTATGATTGTCTATAAATACAGATTATATTTATTATTTAAACCCATGATCGTGTTGTTAGTTAGTCGAGCCACAAGAATCATACATCAGTAAAGCCTAGAAACACCAGCTTATGGCTACTGAATCATAGGGTTAAACTGAGGGCTACTGCATCATATCAGGTTAATATATCAAAATATGAATATCCAACTAGATTTTTCTTCATTGAGCCCAACTAAAACTGCATGAAACTTGAGTGCTATGATTGATGGCCAACTTCATTTCTCTGTGCATGTAGCTTCTGTCTCGAGGTCTTGATTTGATTTGGTTTGATTTGTCAGTTCACACGTTGTTGTTTTGAAGAAAGCAGAAGGCTGCAGCACAACGTCCTTGGTTTCAGATGTCAGTACAGGGTTTTCTGGTAAATCTAAAGTACGCTGCTGTTAATTAAACCACACTTAAAATAACTATGTTTTGTTATACTTCTAAATCACAACTTCATAACAAAAATCACAAAGTAATGTATGATTATTTACCATGCAGTGTGTGGTATCCTGTTGCATCCCATATGTTATATGATTTTTTTCCACCAAACATGCAACACCTTCTGATGCCACTTCTGGTTTCGTATGTGCTAGGTGAGATAAGTGCATTGCAGTGAGAAGGTGAGAAAAAATGTCTGATGCATGGCCTCAATGGCCCACTGAGACTGTGGAGCACAGACAGAAGCACTAGAGTTTCACAAGAAAACTACGAGATGCCTTCGATATGGTCACCTCTCTCACGCTCTCTCTCTCTCTATCTATCTCAACAAGACAACAGTTCTCACACCTTATTTTCACAATTTTTTTCTTTAGAACTATGAAGAGTTAAAATGCTAGTACTAACAACTACTTCTTTACCCTATTCTAGGGGTCTCAAACTCAGGCCTGCGGGCCAATTTCAGCCCCTAAGTGATTTTATCCGGCCCTCAAAGTTCCATTGATTTAAAAAAAAATATATATAAAAGTTCCATTGATGGGCCACCCCAACGTTTACCGTTAAAATCTGGCCCCCCAGTGACCAGACTGGACACTCATGGGCCCCCGGGTAATTTGAGTTTGAGACCCCTGAATAGAGTCTATTTGGATGCAGACGAGGACATGAGAGCAGGATTCGGTGATGTAGCATCATTGAAACACTGCCGTCAAGGATCGGTCAAGAATCCTTCCTTGACTTTGAAAAAAACCTGGCAACAACCCTCGGACACACAAATGTTCAGTGAGACTAAGTTTGTGTACCAACAATGTACAATAAAATAAATGTTTGATAGCTGCCAAAGACCCTTTGTTTAAAGTCCTTTTGTTCAGGTGTGTTCATGTTTGCATGTGTACAACAAGCGTGTACGTTTGTGTGCATGTCAGTAAGCTTGTAGGCAAGTCCACATGTGTTTGTATGTGCTAGTAGTGTGCTTACAGGGCAGAACAGAGTGGGCAAAGGATCTTTCATGTGTGGTCGCTTGAAATGTTCCACATACAAATTTTGGGGGACAGGCGCTTTCCCTCTGTCCTGTCTGTGGTGAAGCACTCACATCCTTTCTATCTTCAGTTTCATCAATCCGTTTGTCTTGTAGACAGGCTTGCCTACCACTTGTTTTTACAACATGCCACCTTGTGTCTCATCAAGCCTCCTTGTGTCTCATCAAGCCTAATTGTTATTGTTTTGTACCTCCATGTTACCACTTTAGCCTAAGGCACTACTTCTCATAACATTTTCTATTTTCACTTACCCTGTTTGAAATCAAGTGAGATTTTAGTTTCAATGGATTTGGGGATTTACCAATCGCAAGGTATTTCCCATGGTGACGTACAGAGACTACACTTTAAACCACAGTATCCACAGTTGACACAAAAACATGACTGAAAGAGGTACCCTGATTGATTTGGTCTATGTAGACTTCTACTCTTCAGCTTTTTTAGAACAGAAACAAAGTGGGGACTAGAAACAGAATTGAATGGAATTGTGCTACAGGTGATGGCTACTCATAACGAGTTTCTCTATGTCATGTAATCTCTTAGACTCTCTTAAAGACTACTAATGATACATGTGAAATTACATGATATGTGTGGCGTTTCTGTAGATAGTCTAACACCAAAATATATTGTGTTGTCATTGTCATAGGCTTAATCTTATTTATCACATTACCTGAATTGCATACCTGGCACATTTGAGCACACGCTACACAGTGTAAAACATTATAACATACTGTAGTTGAATTTCGTCTTCATACATATTCAAACAACTAACTTGTCTTAAAGCACGTAAAAGAACCCAAGGTTTAGAATCCCCTTGAGCAAGCACACAGTGTCAGGGGAAAACCAACTGCTTAACTGTTTGCTTAAAAAGGAAGCAAAGTAATAATGTAATCTCAAAGTGAAAAATGGAAGACTGTTAAAGGAAAGGCACTTGTGGTTAATCAAGAGGATCTGAAAATGAAAAAAAGAGAGTCATATACATACTCATTTGTGGAAGTGTAACATACAGCCTTGCATCAGATGTTTGGCTCTTCTGACTGTGGTAGGACCAATTCTGTTTGTGTTTCTCTAACTGCTGCCCATGCTGACCTGACTACTCTCACGGCTTTACGTGCAGCAGAGAATCCGCAAAAGAAGCCAAAGCAGAAGTCAAAGCCAGAATAACTGAATTAACTGACCTCTTGTCTCTTAAGTTGCTCTCGTTCTGCTGATAACTGAATCAACTGACCTCTCACCTCAAGTTGCTTTCGTTCTGCTGATAGATGCATATTTCCAGCACACGTCTGTTAGCATGAGTCAGACCAATAGCTTGTTTGTCATTTTTTTTCAGCAAGCTCATCGTCCATGCAGGGCCTACTGCTAACTGACTGTGAAAACTAGGCAACTTCAAGTGATTCTACATTTCCATGGCAATGTGGACCAGTTGTGAGGGTGATATTCTTTACTGAAGTGTTCTGTCTATTTGTTTAGTCGTTCTATTTTTTTAATTTTTTTTTGTTTGTCTTTGCCCTATGTAAACCGTCTTTGAGTATCTAGAAAAGCGCTATATAGAGTAATACAAATATAATATAAATATAAAATAACTATAAAAATAATGTATTATTATTAATATTATTATTATATTTATAGGATTTTTAGGTCATGGACACTAACAAGCCCTCATTGATCTGAATTACCTCGTCTAGTATGAAATGAATTACCAAGATTTCCTAAAAGACAATTATGTGGCATGCACCAGGAGTGATGTATGTGTGATTGCCCGCACTTCAGGCAAGCTCAGTTGTGCTTGTGATGTGAAGAGCTCACAGTTTTCGTAGCGTGTAGTTTTGTTTTGTAGTTTTGTGAGTGTTCATACCTGTACATTTGGTTTTCATGTTTAAATGTAGAGTGTTTGTGTGTTGATTTAATGCCCTAGTGGGATTGTCTAGTGTTTTAGCGTCTTTGTGTACCCTAAGCCTGTAAAATTAGACTCTCTACACTGGCTCCCGCTTTGTTTTAGAATAGATTTTAAGATTAGCCTGATCACTTTATGGCTCTTCATGGCCTCACTCCTTGCTATATCTCTGTTCTCTTAGTATTAACTGTTGAATCTTGCCACCATGGCCACTGCTTGTTTTGTGGTGCCCCTCCCCCACCTCCCAACATTAAACATTATTGTAATAGTTTAGTGCAGTCAAATTTAATATGTCCATTTTTGCAATTAAAATGATATGCCTTTCAAGCTGGCAGTGAATTTTGATGGCCTTGGAATTTTTTTTTGCGAAATCCTTAGTTCACAGGAGATAATCTGTGTGTTCAAAGTTAAGTATTAGTATTTTTGTGTTTATTCTGCATTCATTTTGTCATTTTACATAAAAATATACATTATTACAAACTTCAGTATGAAGAAGCAAACAAGCTATAAAAAACAGCAATTTGTGTTTTGTTTTTTTTAAATCAGTTGACAGCAGTATGATAATTATAAAATGTCTTATAATAATAATAATAATAATAATGTGAAGCTCTTCACAAAATGTAAACTTTCAAACTTACTTTTGAAAACAGAGCTCCTGTTATTTCTAGCCAATCGTTCTATCCCACAAAGTATGAATATCAAACTTGATTCATCTTCATTGAGCCCAACTAAAACTGCATGAAACTTGAGTGCTACGATTGATGGCCAACTTCATTTCTCTGAGCATGTAGCTTCTGTCTCAAAGTCTTGTCAGTTCACACATTATAACATTTACAATTTCAAACCCTACCACACAACATGGGTTAAACAACTTCCTGTGTAGGCCATGATCATTTATAAACTAGGCCACTGCAATGCAATGAGTAGCAACACTGTTGCAGATGATTCAAAATGCAGCGGTGTGATTGGTCAGCCAAAGAGGACACAAGTGTCTCCTCTGCATGTCACCCTTCACTGGCTACTCGTTGCTCCTACAATTACATTTCAATCTCTCACTCACGCCTTGTAGGCCCTCTCTCAGCAGCATGAAGTCGCAGTGAAGACCTCTGGGCCCTGTACCTTAATACTCAATACCTTAACTATAACTTTAACTATTTAAATGTATTTATTTTTTGGTGCCCTTTAGTTCACTTGGTACCCTACGCACAGCATGTGTCCAGCCTGTCTCCACAGGCAATACAGTGGGTATGCAGACAATACAGTGGTTAGTTATGCAGAAAAAACAGTGGTTATGCAGGCAATACAGTGGTTATGCAGACAAAACAGTGGTTATGCAGACAATACAGTGGTTATGCAGACAATACAGTGGTTATGCAGACAATACAGTGGATATGCAGACAATACAGCGTGGAACCTCTGTAGTGAACCTCTGCAATGGATTTGTTGACTATCATGTCCGATTCCCTGACAACCTGTAACGCAGCTCACCACTCCAATTAGAAAAAATAACTGTCAAACTTAAATTGTCTTTATTGTAGTTACTCTGCTTATTTTACTATTGTTCTAAGTAACTATGTCTCAATAATTATCTTCAGCAACCATATGTTTGATTGGACAAATGTTTGCCATATGAGGCTTATAACTATCTGCACTCACCACCAATGACCCACACCACACACACACACACACACACACACACACAAACACACACACTGATGATTTATGGCATGCTAGTGAGCCCGCAACAGGGCAACCATGGCAACCATAGACAGGGTTAGTCCCGCCCCCAGCAACGATTGGTGTCTCTCCACAGGAGGCCAGCTCTGATCCTCACCATGACGCAGCAGAAGAAACGGAGCACCACCAGAAGTGACACAATGAGAGAGTCAGTAATGAGTTCCCCCCTTCCCTCCCTCCCTCCCTCCATCACCCACCCACCTGATAATGACCTGACCGCACTCTTTTCACACAAGGCCAGGAAACACTGCATCATCGCTTCCCAGTCAGTTAGCTTTCTGGCACTGATCTAGCCCAGGTCAAGCCCAGATCTCACACTGATCTAGTCCTGATCTAGCCCAGATCTAACACTGATCTAGTCCTGATCTAGCCCAGGCTTAGTCCAGATCTCACACTGATCTAGCCCAGAACTCACACTGATCTAGCCCAGGTCTAGCCCAGAACTCACACTGATGTGGCCCAGGTGTAGCCAAGGTCTGGCACTGATCCAGGCCAGATTTATCTCAGAGTCACCTGATGCCTGGCTTATGAGCTGCACCTGTGTGACACCTTGAGTTATGAAAGCAGCTCACCACAGAAAGAATTGTTTGTTCGTGGAGAAGGAACAATAATCGAAAGGAGAATAAAACTGACTAAACTGTTAGTAAGTAATGCTGCAGCTCAGACTTTCTTTCACATGCAGGCAATGGTTGACAAGAATGAATGCAAAAGTAACTCTCTCTAAGAGAATGATATATACAGTAGAAAAGAATGAGAACATGAAGAACATATTGTTAGAGGATGTATATGTTTCATTACATATTTTTCAAACAAGAGGAGAAATAACACCTATGATCATTGAGTTAACAAACATATAAGAACAAATATTTCCTTATTATTCAGATAGCTATTAGAAAATCAAAAAACTCAAAAAATACCACATATTTGTACTTATAGCATTAAATATTTAGACGCTAATACACATCTGGCAATATATTATTCAACACAAATCAAAATCCCATCCCAGTATTATGATGAGTGAATGACAAAGATGCATTAGACAAAATGAGAGATAATCACAAGCTATTCCCAGTTGGAAATCCCATGAAGAGACTTCGTGTCAACAGCGCTCTGACATCAAACACGCCAGGTGATCCACACACACAACGAGGCAGTGATGACAAACACACTCCCCGACAGGTGTTCCCCCGATCCCACCGGGGGTTCTGGAATAGCCCCGTCTGAAAGCACACAAGACTTACTTTTACAGACACTTTTAGTTTTTAAGAACTTACTAAACAGTTATTATTATCATCATTAGTACTATAACTATAACTAGCTTTTATTACTATAACAACAACACTTACAATGATAAAACATTATTATTATTATTGTTATTGATTAACACAGGGGGGTTATATGGGAGGGGGTAAATATATTTCAAAAGCTGAAATGGGAAGAGATGGGAGAGAGCTATGACCATTCCCCTCCAAAGTTTGCGTTATGCTCTCTGTTTAAAGCACTATAGACTTTTTTATACTTGTTTAGCCTGGTTCCTCTCAGGCAAGGCATGTACTGATGAAAGTACAGCATACCTAAGAGTAGTGCAGATGACTTGATTTCTGTCCAGAACGTGGCTTTGTCCTTGACCACTGTTGCCCTGTTTGTAAAGAAAGAGATTGAGTGAGAGTAGTCCACCCTGTGTAACTACATTATGCTAAAGGTTCACACAAAGCAGAATTCACCCTTATAGATGAATGTATTCTATGGAACTAGTCAGTGTTAAGTTCCTCTTGGTTTTCCAGCTCAATTGAATAATTCATCATTACAGCAAATGCTTCATCACTTACCAGAACTCCAGCACCTGTGGAGCACCTGTTTTGGGCGGCAGCCAGGTGAAAACCAACTCCCTGCCAACCTTCTCTCTCCTGGAGTTATGAGTCACCGCACTGGCTGGCCCTGAGCCACACTAGTTTTCCAACAGAAAATATGCAGACCGTTACACAATTATGTCATTGTTGTACACAATGCAGTGGTATGCGCCATTCAACATTAATTTGAGATAATACATGATTTACGTGAAGAGGGTGTTTACATTCAAAGGCTTGACGTGTGATGGGAGAGTTACCCAGCTCCCGACAATTGCAGAGGTGTTGGCACTGCGGGCTTGCAGGAGGATTCCCCTGTAATTCTCTGCAGATCCAATATAAACTGCCCGAATGTAAAAAAACAACAACATAGAGTTGCAGATTAGGTACACTGCTGATCAGAGATCAGTCCCAGATATAGATGATGAGATAAAAAGTTTATGCCATGAACAGAAATAGAACATGATGAGGACATAAGGAACGTACAAATTGTCTTAATGTGAAATATGTCATGCATTGGGGCAAGTCATAGCATTAACAGTGTCGTTATCACACAATTGATGAAGCTACAACAGTGTGAATTAGAGAAAGTGCAACAAAGACAGAATGCAAGCCAATGTATTATTGCTTTTTACAGTACTTTCTTCATGTTACAGATATTTACCATAAACCATGACGTACTGTGACACTGACTCTAATGTTTATAAGTCATATTACAGTACCATTTGTGTTTGGATATTAGTAATGTTGTGCGAATACAGACACGTATAATACACGCACAGAATTACCTTCAACTCTTTCCCCATAGCGATAAGTTGAGCTATTGACCACGACGGTGTAAGGCGAGTCTGTGTTCTGAGGTCCTACACCGTGTTCGGGTAGCATGGTTGCACACGCGCTGGAAGGCCCTCCGCCAGGATATGCATTCAGACAGCCTTCAAGAGCACACACCAGAAACCAGGCGAATGCAAAATGTTGTGATCTTTTATTTTTCTCTGGAGCCATACTCGAGAAAAACGGACTCCACTCTGCTTTCTCTTTGCGTCATACTGCCACGCCTGATTCTTTTTCACACCGACCCATGCCAGGAGAGACACACCTGGTCGCGCAGGATCAAAACGGCGAGTAACTGAATAGCCTGCAGCTCGCATACCCGACAAGGGGTCAGATCAACTGAGCCTACGGTATGAAGTTTCACTGCTAAGTGTCTCTGCTTTAAATACGCATTTATTTATTTATTTAGAGACGAAAATAATTTCCATAAATAAGTGGTAATTCCCACCACTTGCATAGCCTGCCAATTTTTGTGTATTTACAAAAGTGCATTTAGAAAAATAACATACATCATACGTAACTCATCAGAATTAATAAAACAAGACTACAAATCTCACTAATTGACTAATTACAGACCTTTAAATTGTTGCACATAACACTGTACCATCAAATTCAGTTAAAGAAAAAAGGAATGTAAACTCAAATTTAAAAAGGGGAAAAACTCAAATGTTCCTCACACTGAACATTTATCAGACTTTTAAGAGCCGTAATATTTTGATATTCTTTATAAATATTCTGCTTATTTGCTGTATTCCTCTAGTCTGGGAAGTCCTGCCCCTCTTCTCCGGCCAATTTGATTTAGCCTCTGAAGGGGGTCTGGCAAACTTAGGATAGCAGTACTTCAAGATTTCCAGAATCCTTGGAGCCAATCACAAACTGGCTTTTGGCTACCTGGCGCGCCATTGGCGGATTTAAAATAACCACGTCTACCGTAACAAAAGCGAAACTTAAGAGAAAAGCACAGTAAACTATATACTGCTCTCGCGGCTGTCTTGGATGATTTCAAAGGCAAGTTTTCTTTGAAAATAGAACAGAAACCTGCTCTGGAACAATTTGAAAAAAGATGTGTTTGCTTTATTACCGATCGTTGTATCGTTGTATAGTATCGTTGGTCTGATTGGTTAAAGGCGTGTCCAACTACGTGAGTGAAGTGGACCTCCATTGAGGAGTTGGCCAGACTAACTGAGCAAATGAAATGCAGTGAAGGGGCGGGGAATTCCCAGACAAGTATTCCTCTAGATTAGATTCCTGTCATTCTGGTGATCCACCACTGGGGGCGCAAGTTTTTCAAACACATTCAGGTGATCCATTGGCAGAAAGAGTTGATGGCATGAAACTGAACCAATCATGGATCTGCGTTGGCCTGGGCCGGGGTGCTCCAGGCTGGGTGCCCAACTTCACTAAAATCCAGAGAGGAATGGGGAACAAGTGATGGGGTCCTGAAGTGTTCAGCCGTGAAGGTGCAGGGCGCAGGCACTGGACACAGGCGCTGGACACAGGCGCTGGGCACAGGCGCTGGACACAGGCACTGGACACAGGTGCTGGACACAGGCGCTGGACACAGGCGCTGGACACAGGCGCTGGACACAGGCGCTGGACACAGGCGCTGGACACAGGCGCTGGACACAGGCGCTGGACACAGGCGCTGGACACAGGCACTGGACACCGGCGCTGTGCAGCCTAACGCAACAGACACACTTGGGCTGGCATGCAAAGCGTTGCCAGGTGCCACCCGCATTGGCTGTGCCAATTCTGCCAGGCAGAAGGGCTCTGACATGCAGCATTAGGAAACAGGCCGAACCGGAGGAGGTTGGGATGCGGACAGCCAGACATCATGGCCAAGCCAGCCACTCAGACAGATGGACAGCTGGACAAGGAAAGAGAGAGAGAGAGAGAGAGAGAGAGAGAGAGAGAGAGAGAGGGGAAGAGAGAGCGAGAGTGAAGGCTGGAGAGATGCAGCAGTGACTGTTCAGGACACATTCCTTAATTCAGAGCTCCTCTTCACCCTTCCACAGTTTTTATAGAGTAAGAAAAGCGAGATAGAAAGAAAGAGAGAAGGAGAGAGAGAAAGGGGGAGTTATCATAAAACAGATAAAACTTTTCAACTTACAGCATTTAACAATCAATGGAGACATGGTGCAATTATTTTAGCGTGGAGAAATGTTGCATATCCATGGTAATTGAATGCTGTGTGTGTGCCTGTGTGAGTGTTTTTCCGTGTGTGTGTGTGTGTATCTTTATATTTCTGAGGCAGGTGTGCATGTGTGTATGCACCTCCAGAAGCCTAAATTAGAATTTCTCAAGGAGCGCTTGGCGTGTCTTCTCATCAAAGACTCATCATCATCATCATCTCCCCATGTTCTCCCAAGTCAAAATGTATTAGACTGTCTGATTGTAATTCTCTCCATTATAATAATTTTGCAGTGTGCCCATTGCCACTAAATACGTATGTATATTTCCAGGTTTTACAAATGTTCAAATAAATATACAGTTGGTTAAGGGAAAAATTAAAGTTCAATGAAATGAGTTTTGTATTGTAGCTTGTTTCTGAGTCTCTGGAATGAATCATCCAGGGAGGACTGCACTGGCTTATTTACACCAGCAGATGTCACTGTCTAGTTCTGTCTGATGTTTCAACAAATCTACCTTCAAATGCCATAAAAGAGCATTAGCCTCACAATATTTGTCCTGATGTTGTGATCTAAACAAACAACCAGTTTAATACCAGTTTGCCATGGTGCTAAAATTTTAAGTGTAATAAAACCAAAATAAACTAAAAGTACCATGGTTTCATTGAGAATATTGTTCCATTTCTGTATTATAACTAGCCTGACCATGTCATACTCATAATTCTAGTCAGAATATGAGTCTGAGACTGAACCATTGGGCTGTGATTATGGGGCGTGTTTCAACGAACCAGGAAAGTAAATGCCTATTCGCTGAATTGGATACCTAGAACCAATCAGAGCAACGTAGTATTACCATCTGATAGATTCAACTTTTACCTGATCCCGTAGGAAGGACGGCAAAAACATCTTTTCAATCGACAAATGCCTTGATCGCGTTTCTCTGTTCCTCTTTCAAAATGAATGCGCTGTCAATATCTGTTGAGATATGCCTGCTCACGTTACTTAATTAGCACTCAAGGCTAGAAGGTACCATTTGTTTCAATGTTTTTTTTGTCTACGCGTTAGCATAACCTATCAATAATGGTCTAGAGTGCTTCAGTTAAGAGCTACTATCCTCGGCAACATTCGTGTTGCACATACACAACTAACCGAGTCAATGTAGACATAAAAAAAGTCGTGTAGATAGCTTAAATCATATCAAATATGTCCCACTAAGCTCCCGAGACGGCGCCATCTTTGTTCGATGTATATTCTATCTATCATCAGGTCATCTGTCCATCAACGTATAAAGCCCGCCCTTACAATTTGATTGGTTTAGATTGCTTTCTCAACTTTTTCGAAACGTTTAATCCCTCCCAACTAGCTCGACTCCAGACTGAATCTCCCAGACCAAAAATGTTGTGGGCGGAGTTCAGGCTGGTATCCAGGCTATATTATAACATGATTCTGTGCTGTTCATGTGTGTGTGTGTGTGAGTGTGTGTGTGTGTGTGTGTGCGTGTGTGTGTGTGTGTGTGTGTTCTAAGGTGCTCCTGGTGACACAAAATAATTTGCATGCCGCCATGTGACACAGCACTTTACAATGACTGCCTCCATGACTGGCGGCAAAGCACAAATGGGAGAGATTGATTGGGTACGCAGTACTGTTCTGTGTGTATGTGTTTGTGTGTGTATTTGTGTATGTGTGCGTGTGTGTTTCTGTGTTTGTGCGTGTGTGTGTGTGTGTTTGTGTGTGTGTGTGTGTGTGTGTGTGTGTGTGTGTGTGTGTGTGTGTGTGTGTGTGTGTGTGCGTGTGTGAGTGTGTATGTGTATGTGTGAGTGTGTGAGTGTGTTTGCATTTTTGTATGTGTGTGTTTCTGTGTTTGTGCGTGTGTGAGAGTACGTGTGGTTGTGTGTGTTTTATGTACTTGTGAAACATATCCATAGAGAGCAAATTAAATCTACCTTTGCCTGCAATGACTTGGCTATTTGTGTATGTGTGGGTGTACGTGTACAATCATCTCTCACCGTTTTGAGTATGTACCCATATGTGTGTACGTTTACAATCTTCTCTCACCGGTTTGTATACAAATTTAAACTGGGTGATACTGTTTGTAAGGAATGATTATGAAGGATTCTGACTGAAAATGTATTCATGAATTCTGACTGACTATAGTTTTAATACCATGATAGTATATAATACCAATACGTCATCATACTTATCATAGCAGTTTTGCTGTATACCAAATGCTGCGAAAGACTTTTACGCTCATTCAAATCCTTGTTTGTTCTTCTCTGGCAGAAACGATAAATATGGAAACCCCCTGCTGAATACACACAGATAGGCAGAGCAGCAGGAGTCACACGTGTGAGCGGTGCTAATAGTTCACTCAGTGGTGTGTAACCGCATTTGTTGATATCGTAATTACCACGCATGCAGACTCAAGGGCCCAGTGAAGGAGACTTCTAATGGCATCTATCTGGAGTAGCTGGTGAGATGATATCCTCCAAGGACCCGCTCCCATTCATCAGTACAGGAAACAGATCAATGAGGATCACACACACACACACACACACACACACACACACACACACACACACACACACACACACACACACACACACACAGTCCTGCGATCCCCAAAGGGATCTGTAAGGATCCATTAACACTGATGAATTAAATATCTTCACAAGGGTGAGCTGACACCTCTGGGCTTTCTAGAGAAGACCTGCCACTGACATTATACTGCTGCTGTTCTTCCCTTCAGAGGAGAAACTGGACTTAAAGGTTCACCTTCACCTAACTTTACTTTTTTTTGAATGAAGTTGGTGGCCACACGGTATATGGCCACACGGATGTGTTCCTGGAAATATGCAATGTTAGAGGTGCAGTCTGTGAATCTAATCTAATACACTTTAAACCAAATCAAATGTAGTTAATTGCTCCTCATGTTCGTTTTGGACTGTGCCTTTAAGAAATATCTGTCTAAGTCTCCCGTCTCCTCCCCTTCTCTGCCAACCCTCCTCATTGTATCTCTTTCCTTATGCAAATGGGCTACCCTTCTGACCTGGGTTCTGCTCAAGGGTTTATTTTACTGTTAAAAAGAGACTATTTCTATGGTTTATTCCTCTAGCAGTGTCAATGGTGCCATGGAAGTCAAACAAAAAAGTACAATGTGTATGGTACTATAAGACTTACATTTACCATTGCACTGTATTGTATGAGCAGAAAGAGGCAGAGCATGTATAAGGCTTAGGAGAAGCAGGGATTGGATTTCTATACAACTCTAGTTAATTGCTTTATCCGCCATATAGCAGCAAAATTCCCCTAACTGAGGAAAACATAAATTATGTTTTACAACTCCATTCCAGCAGTTACAGAGGGTCGGACTAATAACTCATAGATTTTATGAAGCATGAATTAAATCACACTTTACACTGTGTTACAGTGAGGGTGATCCTATGAAGAAAAGTTATTCATGTCTATATTGTCATTTGCAGTCACTCTCATCTTACATGAGATCATTTTATTGTTTAAGTAACCATTTGAGCATGTACAATAATCCATTCCCTGTTTTCAGAAAGTGCTTTGACCTGTTGACTGCCTCCCACACCGTTGTGAAGAGCCTTGACAGACGTTGCTGTGATACCGCGGGGCTTTGGCCTTTCAAAATCAAAATCAAATCAAGAACTAATGAAAAACAGATCCTCGGAATAATACTGTAGTATATTCTTCCTTTTGTGCTTCTGAACGCCACCTTTAACCTGAAAATGTCAGGGTCAGTTTTGATTCTGTTATTTCAGTTATCAAAACACAAGTGTTTGAATTCTTCTGATCAATATTAATGGTGACGCATTATGTGAGGAATGATATTATGCCATTAAGACCAATCCCTATTGCAGTTCTGAAAACTAAAACATATTTTTACAACACTTAGGTCCAAGGTAGTTTTTCATCCAAAAAACTATCAGTGCAACAATCAACCACAACCTGATGTCTGGGGAGACCACACACTCAACACTTGCGCACAGCACTTGAAAAGTACCGAAAATAACCTTCTCCTTTCATCGCTACGTTCCCTGGAGTAAGCCGGCCCAGCGCGACAGCGAGGTGGATGGCGTTGCACCGATGACCGCCGGGCCCGCAGGTGCCCTGATGGGCACAGATCCGGCGCTGTCTGTGCATGGATAGCATAATGCAGTGAGACAACAAGTCCGTGAAAGAGCGGTGAGAACTTGTTGATTTTGACAACGGGCACACACCGCGAACACGTCGAAGTCTCGTCGGCTTGGCAGGCGCCTACCTTAGGACTGCAGCTGTTGCTCTGGAAAACAGCTGGAATCACAGCGTCCGCTTTTTAAGGAACTCCGGGATGCGGGAAGGAATCGCATGCGTCGAAATGCCGTGATGCAATTTATACCTCGAAGCCGGCTACGAGATAACCCCAGCGCAATATTGAGACAGTATTGGGTCTTTTTTTATTCGTATGTTAAGGGAATCTCACTGGTGACGGTGTGTCAACCACGTGTCTACGTAATGGGAAGGCAATCTTTCGTCTCAACGCCCCCCCCCTACATCTATTTCTAACGTACAGGTCCAGTGCTACGTTGATGTATTTTTACCGGACGCACAACTCTTCTGGAGACGGGTCGTTGGCTAAGCCACATCACGTACATAGAAGAGGAAACAAAGCCGCGAGGACCGCATAAGGACAACAAACTTAAGTCTGGCGGGATACTGATGCACGGGATTTTCGAAACAGCCGTGCAATTCAAAAAATGAAGACGTCAGCAGTTGAAAATTGATCTGTCCCCCGATTTTAAAGAATACCAACGTGACGCCACTTGCTTTTGGCAATGTGTTTAGTTGGTACAACCGTAGCGGTCTCTGTATAGGATGCATCCTCCACTGGCTCTCGACGCTGTGCAGATCCACCCTTTCCACGGAACGACGAACTAATATGCAATGGTTTTCTGCTCTGAAATCCCTCGCGTTTTACCGTTATCCCGCTAGTTCTGTGTGTTTGTCGGCCACACACACACAACCGTGCGACAAATGCGATTTAAAGAGTATATTTTGGTTACTGATAACCCGGGGAGGCGGTACTATTGGTAACCTGCCGGATAATAACATAACCTTCATCATAAAGTGCAACGAAATATTTCTCCACGTGAAGGAAAGCGCAGCGGACCCCGGGTATCACCAATTATTTTCTATGGTACAAGTGGTAGCCCCGACCAGGAGAACTGATCCAATTGGGCTATTATGCAACCGCAAAGAGCTCTTCTCTATGAGGGTGTCTAGGCTGCTGGATTGCTCTTCGCCCAAATCAATGTGGTTTCTTTGGAACATTTTCAGCAAAGGATCGCATATGCTGCAGTGTCTTTGTGGCAAGAGTCTTAAGAAAACCAAGAACCCAAGTGGTAAGACCCCGTGTGTTGTTTTGCCTCCTGTGACTGCACTATTGCACATTGCTTACGGTGATGGTGTTAGATCTGCAATCGCATTTGTGCAGCAAGTGAGCGCATGGGGGGAGGGGGGAGAAAAGGGGGAATAAGTTATCATCGCCGAGCCACTGTTGGCGAGCCAGGGCGCAGCATATCATGCCACGGAATAAAGAACCCCTCTCAACGGTGGCCGCATGATCAGGTCGCGCAACTTTTTGTGCGGTTGGGTGGTTGGCTTCTGTACATGTGTTTATCTATTGACTCAAGACTTGGAGGAATGCGGTATTCGTTTGCGGGGCTTTTTTGTATGGTTCCCGCTATTCAGGCTTTGAGTGCTGGGTTGCTGCAGTAGCACTTCTGCAACACTTAGGGGTTACATGCTGTCTACAGTAGACTATGGCACAAGCAAAACACGCATTCTCCCTCTGACTTCAATAGCACAAGACGGCCGGTGGATATCTGTTGATATTGTGCATCCTACCCGATGTTGATTGCTAGTCACACAAGTAAACGATAATATAGGAACACGCTTTCGCCGATATGCAAATGATTGATGTGCAATGCATGTACTATGGCATAGTTTCAGTTGCTCATAACAAGCACACGAAAAGGGGACTACAATGCTGATGCGTCGAAAGTGATCTCTAAATTATACCCCATTGTTGCCGAGACAGATAACCTTAACAGGTTGCTATTGAAATCCCAAGCGTGGGTAAAAGGTGGGGATTTAGAAGACAATCAATTGTAAGTTTAAACTGTTCATCGGGCTCTAAGTTAATGTGGCCAACCGACGTGCTGAAGAAGAAGCCTTGTTTCCCTTATTCGACGCTGCCACTGCAGTGGAGTAGATCATCGCTTCGCCGGCACAGCTGACGCCGGGAGATCAACCAGCGAAAACGAGCCCTCCACATTAATTTGTCTATCCCAGTCGTTATTCATTTATATCGTTAATAGGAACGAATTCAATAAAGCAAAGAGAGGGTCCCGTGACGCATATGAACGGCTCTGTTGGACAGATGGATGTAGAGGGAGAGATGCGTCGGGCTGTGTGGACGCTGGGTCCGTTTCTGCGGAATCTCCCTCCTTGTCGAGAATGTGCTGCAGTAAAATCGCTAACTTCCACAAGTAGCTCTGTGAGGGCTTACCATGGTGAAATGGAAACCAGAGTAGAGGTATTCTGAGGCACATTTTAAGATGTTAACAACCAGCAGTGCTTACAAGTAGGCTGTACATGAAAGTACAATAGGGCCACCCGACCATCAATGGACTACAACCTGCACACACAGTCCCTGTTGTCCCTTTCATTGCAGGGGGTTTTGTGTTCATCCTGGTCTAAATTATGGCTCATTTGGGCCCTGACTTGGTGCAAATCTCTGGCATATCAGGGCCGGATCTTTTATGTCTCTCCTCCACTCTCTGGCACCACTTTGACTGTCATAGAGGGTAATGAGATCGGCATTAACTTTGGTGACAAGCAGGCAGCCAGTGACTGCTGTTGGTTTATGTAAATAATGTGTATGCATATCTGTCAAATACATGCCATTATACAGACTGCAGTGAAGAGTCAGCACAACGTAAGAGTGAAAGTTCATGAGCGCTTCTATCAGAAGAGGAGTTTCTGTGGTAGATAGTGATGGCACACCCTATGTTGTAGGCCATAGGCAGTTGGTAAAGCTGCTACCCTACGTGCGTGTAATGTTGGTAGGTTGCAATTTTTAATGCAAAATGGAAAAGGCAGTCAAGTTCTTTGTTAAGCCACTTGTGTGTGTGTGTGGACATGCTCTTGCACGCATGCTTATGTGTGTCTGTGTGTGTTCTTGTAGTTTTAGTGAATATGAGTGCTCTGACCAGTGGCACAAGTGCTCACAAGAATTGTGAAGTTGAGGTTGGGCTAAATCTAGTGCCCAAGCAAAAGACTCCCTCCTCACCGCCATCATGTGCTCTTGTGAAACCTTGAAAAGTGTGCAATCAGGACAAAAGTCAAAGGCTCCTCTCTGCAGAGTTCAAGCATACTGACACAGACATGCCATAACAATCCATCACGAAGGAGACGTGTTGGTTGTGGCACAGCTGCATATAGTTGGCAGTCACTCTTGTCACGTTATTTGATGGCATGCCTTGACTTGCATCTTCAGTAGGGTAATGATGATCATCTAACTCTATTTTGATATCCTGAAGACATGTCATGTTTGTAGGATGAAATGTATGAATGCAGGATGCAGCTGGTAGTGAGGCTCTTTCTAGAGCCATTTATGTGTGTGTGTGTGTGTGTGTCCTTTTCAGCATTTAATCAGAATGTCATCCCATTAAGTCCTTCAACTCTGTGGTGAGATGCTCCCCTCCAGTCCCCCAAAGGGTCTGCCTGAAATGCCGTGGTGGGTCGACGCCATGTGGATAACATACGGCACACATGCTGATGCCGTGACCTGGATTGAAAGCGAGGAGTACAGTAAACACACCTGGGCGGGTTATTTAGAGCTGCGTGGTGCCAGTCTCACTCACACAATGTCATTGAAACCTCATCAAAAGCCGCTCGAATGACAACACAGCCAACTCCGTTAGCTTGCTGCTACACAGGCTCTGAGACCAAGGGTTTGAGGCTGGTGCAGAAATGGAATGCCTTATTTATGCCACTGTCATGCTATCCAGCTTAATTCAATTTTATTTATATAGCGCCAAAATAATACAATTGTCTCAAGGCACTTATGCAACAGCTGGCAACACATAAAGAGTGCTTATATACGGCTAGCAGTTTCATCTGTCACAGCATAACAAAGTTAGAGTTTGTGAACGTAACCCAGGGAATATTCACTGTATTTCACAAACACGTTCAGCCAGGAGGGCGGTTTGGTGTTAACCCATAGGCTGAAAGCAACCAACCTACCAAACGGAAGCTTCGAAGAGACTAGCGTGACATTTTATGCTTTCCATGTTGTACGTTTTTGAATGATTTGTATCACATGAGGTTACACAATGGTAGCTGTACATTGGCGTCACATGGTAATTAGTCTGGAGTGACCCAATTAGCAGTCGGAGCTGATCTGTCCCTGATATGGCCCTGTTGGACGCTGTTCGGTGCCATCTGTGCTCCTCAGTCAGATGTATTCATGGAATGTAAACAAAGCTGGATTACTAAATGGGGCTCAATTTACTTAAGTGTCTGATTAGAAGTTGTTGTTGTTGTTCTTGAAAACATGGGAATTATGTGACAGGATAAATCAAAAGTCATACAAGACCACAGTGCTCAAGGTAGTCAGAACACATCAGTGGGGATAATTTAGGTGTGAGGTGATTTGGAGAATAATTTGACAGTTAGCTCACAAGAATCTGGGAGTTGGGCTTAGTTGACATGCATGCTGGAATTTTGTGGAATATTTGTAAATGGTTACTAGATTGTGATTGTTAACTGTCCATAAGTGGACATTCATTTACCATGACATTCTTACCCATTTTACTCTAACTCAATATATAAAGCAAAAATGTTGTTCATTGAGAGGAGATATTCTTAAGCGCAGTAGAAGTATTTATGACTGTTGGTTTATGAAAGCAGCAATAAGGAGTTATGTTCCAAAACTAGCAAGCTAACTAACTAAAAAGGCATGCAAAAACCTGGCAAACATCCCCTAAAGCCTAGTTGACACTGATAAAAGCTGTCATTTGGCATTATAGTTGGCAATGTCACGCTGTGGAAGCTTTTCTTCCATTTTTGCAGGATATTCCAGCCCGGTACAAAGAACTACATTGGGCATATTCTGGATAACTAGTGAGAAAGACACAGGTGTTTCTGTCCTTCACATGACCATATGCTATCAAAATTAATTTGTGGATGGTACCAAAACTAGTTGCCTATAAAACCATACCTCAAAAAGTGTCAAATTGTTGCATAGTGTTACTTTAGAATGTGTTACTACTTCATCATACGTTCTATGTCTGTATTACAGAGGCCCTGCATTATCCACTAATTACAAGCTAATTTATGATTGGCCATTTGGACTTCCCAACTCTCAGCTCTCGACACATACATTTCCAACCCTAACCCTTGTGTCATGTTGCATTATAACACAGTAGCCCAGTCATGATTAATCATTTAAAAACCTAATTAAATATCAATGTCATTTTTCAGTACTCTCCATTAAAGGAGCTCTATTGCAATATCTTGTCTTTAATTGACATGTAAAATCTTTTGAAGAGAATATTCAAAAAAATAATGAAATTTTGAGATATTTTGCATTTTCTGTCTTGATGCTATAATCATGTCTGTGTACGTGCAATCATACATTTTCCATTTCATTTCTAAGATTCCCATTGCAGGCCTGCATTTGGTTGGGGTGATTACGTCATCCTTGCTTCATAATTTGTTTTGTGGACAAACAGTTCTAATGGATGCCATGCATAAACTCCTGGGAGCAAAGGGCATTTTACAACATGTCTCCCATTTATTGCGCACATAGCAGGATTTTAATCCTATTGACAATTGCCCAAAATGACTATTTAGCTTTAACAGAACTGGACAACCAGCCACTGAGTTTTTTTTTTTTTTTTTTTTAAATATACCTTTAAATGTCTGAGTCTAATCAAGCTGTGCCTTCAACTGTGGATTATCTATCCTAAAGCCTTTCTTAGCTCATGTGTTGCTTGGTAGATGCTTAATCATACTCCGTTTCGAGGTCATGACATTTCAATGGTCACTTTACAGTAGTGAAGCACCCTTTCCAGCCCATCCTAATTGATTACATCAGACAACATAGAAGGGCAGTGATAGGTCATCCTCGACTCATAAGTTTGACAAACAGAAATGTGTCACTAGCAGTAATCTATGCATTTTTTTAACTCACAACTGAGTTCCAGCTCGGTTAGTAGTAGTTCCCCAACCTTTTAAAGTGATTAATACCTCATGAACTCATATTCATATCATTTCACAGTCATTGTTTGTGGGTATTGGCTGTGGTTATTAATGTTCAAGCTCACCATCCAAACAAATACAGCCTCTCCTTGAAGAGTTCCCTTAAATACAAAATTCTTCAGGACACATGGCACGGCCTGCTTTGGCGCAAACATGCTAGTGCTAGTTATGCTGAAACACAACTGGGTTGCGGATTTATCGGAGGCCGGAAAATAGAAAGACATTGTAATGTGTAAGGTGTTCAGTAAGCTGGACCCATATTAAACATATTATGTAAATGTTTTACCAGTAGAAAGTACAGTGGCACAGTGGAAGGACAGTGAGAGTCATCTGATGACAGTGTAAGCCTGGCTTAAGAGAAAATGTAAGCGCTGAGTGAGAGGTCAAGATTTAACATCATTAAATTGCCATCCATCCTCGCTTGCATCAATCAGCCTTTCACTTTCAATCAATGGGTCAGCCCTTGATTGGAGGACGCGTCCTTAGTTTCCATCTGATCATCCCTTCCTAGCACAGGCTTGCAATAACAGAGGTTAGTGCATTGTGTGTACCGTCACCAGTAGTGAGAGATGTCCAGGTTAGTGGAACAATATGTCGAAAGGAACTCCTCGTCAATTTCCCGACTGCAATCGTGTGTATACAGTATGCTCTGGTTTTCAGTTCCAACGACAGGCAGGCAGACCCTGGTCTCTAGGGGCCGGTACTTAAACAGGCCTTCTCTCTGGAAAAGCAACAAGATGAATTTGATCACAACCGATCAATAGCCATAAATAAGATGAATAAGATCAATATTCATCCATGCAAACATTACTCCACCCCCCCCCCCCCCCCCCCCCATTAGCTTTTAAAATGTTACTCTAAACAGACGCCTGTTACAAGAATGAATTTGTGTTTGCGGTGGGGAATGCCTATGTTGATCTCATTTCAGGGCTGTTGAACTCTCATCTGTGGATGTTGTTATGTGAGCTCTTGATAGTACAGCTTTAAAAATTCTGTTGAGAGAGGAATATTGCCTGCGGGAGTGTTTCATCCACTCCAGGCTCAGCAAGTGAAATCTATACCCCCCCCCCCCCATAACAGGCACTGTGCTGTCACACTCACACAGGGTCCCTTAAGCTGATGTAAACAGGTTCCCTGTGGCTTTAAGAGCAGAAACGCAGAAAGGTTTCACCATTGGGAGAGTATACAAAAATCTTATAAGGTCTTTTTTTCCCCTACCAAAGTGGAATTTAAATTGTGTAACTTTTGTTGTCTCTCTGTTGCCTTTGTTTATCTCATTTTGTTGTATTTCCTCAACACATTCTATTTACAATTTTTCCATGTGTTACATTGTGTGTCCATTGCATGCCTGTTATTGCATTTTTTAAATGTAAACAAACATATAACAACAAATACAAAAGAAGACACTAGAAACATAGAACGTGAATTGAAACTCTCCCAAGTGTGGAACAGAAGTACTTCTACTATGATGGTAGAATTTCAGGCCAAAAGTGTCTGTGTGGAAGCAGCTGCAGCCAGCCTCATCTCTCTCTCTCTCTCTCTCTCTCTTTCTCTCTCTCTATCTCTCTCTCACTCTCTCTCTCTCCCTCTCTCTCCCCCCTCTCTCTCACTCACTCTCTCTTTCTCCCCTCTCTCTCACTCACTCTCTCTCTCTCCCCCTCTCTCCCTCTTTCTCACCATCTCTCTCTATCTCTCCCTCACTCACTCTCTCCCTCTCTCTCTCTCCTCTCTCTCACTCTCTCTCTCTCTCCCTCTCTCCCCTCTCTCTCACTCACTCTTTCTCCCTCTCTCTATCCCCTCTCTCTCACTCACTCTCTCACTCACTCTCCCCCCCTTCTCTCTCTCTCCCTCCCTCTCTCTCTCACTCCCTCTACCTCTCTCTCTCTCTCTCTCTCTATCTCTCCCTCTCTCACTCACTCTCTCCCCCCTCTCTCTCACTCCCTCTCTCTCTCACCTCTCTCTCTCTCACTCTCTCTCTCTCTCTCCCTCTCTCTCTCTCCCCTCTCTCTCTCTCTCTCTGCTCTTGAGCGAGGCACAAACAAACAGAGTTGTGATCTGTCTCTGCGCGCTCCATGCTTTGGGGGGACGGGACTGTTGCACACGTGTTATTGACCCGCTGTGGAACAGGGCCCCATTGCACAAAAGGTAATCAGTTCGAGGTCACATACTCCCTTTCAGGTCACCGACATGGAGAGGAGAGGAAAAGGGACGCCGGCCCAACTGAATATGGAAGGTTGGACAGACAGTAGACCAGTCTGACGTGGACCTGGGCTGGATCTGGCATAGGACTCGGGCTGGATTTTGGTGCGGAGTAGGGCTGGATCTGGTGCGGAGTAGGGCTGGATCTGGTGCGGAGTAGGGCTGGATCTGGTGCGGAGTAGGGCTGGATCTGGTGCGTAGTTGGGCTGGATCTGGTGCGGAGTAGGGCTGGATCTGTTGCGGAGTAGGGCTGGATCTGGTGCGGAGTAGGGCTGGATCTGGTGCGGAGTAGGGCTGGATCTGGTGCGTAGTTGGGCTGGATCTGGTGCGGAGTAGGGCTGGATCTGGCGTGGGACTAGGGCTGGAGCTGGTGCAGGGTATGTGGCTGTCCTGAACAGGAGGCCACAGGAGATGCCTGTCTCTTCAGGGTTTGGATTTGGGGGAGGATACAGCACCGTTTGTTCAGATAAGCCTTTCAGTTTCATGTCTTTCAGTTTCAGTTTCATGTTTGACCCGGACGGAAGAGAAGTTGGATGCTTTAGTAAAAGGGTGAAACTAGTCATGCTCCTTTCAGATGATGCATAGAGAGATAGACAACATTCTATGACCTACCCAACTAACACCCAGTTAGTTAGGTATTGTAAGTGGTCCAGGTCATATTGCAAGTTAACCAAATGATGAGTTTCAATAATTATAAAACTTCCAGTGCAATTATTCATAATGCCCAAATGTTTGGAAACATCAACATTTACTTATTTAGTAAACAAGAACAGGTAAAGTAAACAGTTTTAAAGATATTTTGTATAATTTTTAATTATGCATAAAAATAGTAATTGTGTGAATATAGAGAGCTACAGCAGCACATACTATATGTGAAGAAAAGACTGATGCAGTTACGGGGAGTGGCTGTTGTGTTAAGGGGGCGTGTCTGTTGTGTTTGGAAACCTGTAATTTTGGCAAGGCTAATTTGTGTGATTGTAATTGTAATGTGAGCAACACTATACTCAGGATGAAGAATGATCAGTAAGCAGATTGGGTGTCATTTGTTGTTCTCTACTGTATGTCAGATGTTAAGATTACAAACTCAACCCAGTTCTTCTGTTTGATCAGGAATCAAGAGTGATACATCTTGACACGCATTAAACCTGGAAAAGTAAAAGTAATCATATTTTTGTGTGTGTTGGGTGTGTTTGTGTGGGTCTGTGTTGTGAATGTGTGTATTTGTGTGTCTCTGTGTGTGTATCTGTGTTTGTGTGTTTATGTGTGTGTCTGTGTCTGTCTGTGTGTGTTCATCTGTGTGCAGCTGCTGTGTGTATTTGTGTGTCTGTGTGTGTGTGTATCTGTGTGTGTGTGTATCTGTGTGTGTGTGTGTGTGTGTGTGTATGTGTGTATTTGTGTGTCTGTGTGTGTATATCTGTGTGTGTGTGTGTGTGAATGTGCCTCTGTCAGGTGTTTTATGCTCCATGCTATTTGCAGGTTTCCTGTGCCGTGCTGTACTCTGTACTCCCTGGACCAGTTAAAGTTCTGTAAGTCTTAAGTAGGGCTTCTCTGGGAGAAGAAATACAAAACGGACTCATTTTCTGTGCTTACTGCACTACTTGAGGCAAACCTTTGTGATGGAAAAGTCCTGGCCTCTCTTAGGGTTGACAGGCTGGCAGACTGTACTTAGCCTTGAGTCTCCTCGGGGAGTGCTGCTGCATTACACCTGGTCATCTGATTTCAGACCAGGAGAGGAGATGGAGGAGGGACTCGGGGAGCGATGCACAGTTTTGCTGACTGGGCACTTAGGCCTGGTAGAGGCGGGTAGCCTCAGGGTGGTGTGTGTGTGTGTGTGTGTGTGTGTGTGTGTGAGAGTGTGTGTATGTGTGAGCGTGTGAGTGTGGTACTGAAGCTTTATGTTGATTGGCAGGAATTGTTTATTGCTCAGTCCGATACACTATATTTATTTCCCATTTACAGGGCCAGGACTGTGTACAAACACTGAACTTGTCTTTCTTTGTTGTTGGTTTTTTTGAGCACACAAACAGCACTGTGAGGAGCAATCTGCTGAATTTGAAATTGTATTGGATTAGAATTATGGACTGTGCCTGTAACCATTCTTGATGCCTTTGAGCTGAGCTTGTCCAACCAGCAGCAGCACACTTAGGGCCTGATTTACTAATATGCGAGCGCTTCTTAATCTGCGTTCGCAAATTAACGCACGGTGTTTTTGCGCATTTTACTTGGTATTTATCAAGCCAGATCTGCGCTGGGCAAACTGTGCTTACTCCGCCCTTTAAAGAGCCTGATTTACTAAGATTGATTTGCGAACGCATCTTTGCCAGGCGCACATTAACGCACGGTGATTCCCCGCATTTTCCGTGATATTTATCAAGCCAGATACGCGCTGGGCAATCATTATTTAGCGCGCCGTTAAAAGACTGGAGAACTTGCCAGCAAGTTACTGCCACCATGGAGATTCGAGGAAGAAAAAACTAAGGTTCAGCGAATAGATAGCGAATAGATAGCGAGATAGATGTATTGGTTCACGTTCGCTCAATCACTGAACCTGATTCAATGGGTTATATTGTTGTTTTGCCCGCCATCATCTACAGCGAGATGTTTAAAAGAACACGATTATAAATAATATGCTATTGGTGGCATTAATGCATACACTGTCTATTATAACAATATATATGTGTACATGGCGAGATTAATACGTTCTACAAGGGACATGGGTTCACTACAATATATCCCCACTGAAACAAATACATTTACCAAGTAGACAGGCCTCTCCAAAATCACCGTTGCTCAATCATGGATAAATGACACTATTCCGAAAGATAAAACTGTCATGGACAGACCACTACCACGTAAGTAATGGTCATGTTGGCATCACATATGACCTGGACATTCATTGAATATGTGTGCTTTCTGTTTCGGTAAACGTGTTCGCGGATTGAAGGTGGGACTGTTTGCATGTGGGTGCGATCAATTTCTCCAATTACGTTCGGAAAGTTTAATTTCATATATATGAATATATGAATTATACGAGTTGAAACAAATATTTCTGTTCGCTGTCTCTGTCTATGTCTTTGCCTTGCTGCTGCCATATCAACGTTTTCAGACTCAGTGGAAATGCGCATGGTTAAGACGTGCTTTTATGAGGCGGAGAATTAGCGTGCAAATCAGAGATGTGCGCTCGCCGGGCAGTTTAGTAAATACCACGCAGTTCATCATTAGGCGCACTCCTCCCATTAAATAGCGCTACACGCCTACGTTACCACCCACGTTTCCGAACCATCCCACCTGTTTGCAGGTACACACCCTCAAAGCGTTAATATGCGCTGCGCCAGCTTAGTAAATACCGTTTTTCGTTACGACCGCTATTTTACGCCAGAAAATGGGCGCAATCCTGTTAGTAAATCAGGCCCTTAGGGTCAGATTGGGTTCGGATGTGGTCCCGATTTGGCAATAGCTGTTGAAGTCCTAAAATATGTCTTGCCCCTTCAACTAAGCTGAGAGTTGAGTCTAGACTAGAAGTTAAACTAGAACCTTCTGTGTCCACTCCTCCCACACTCTCCTCGCTCCAAACACTTCTCTGTTTCTGCTTCCAGATCTCCTCTCTCTTTCTGTCAGCAGCTCCGCAGTCCACAGGCGCCGGTGTCTGTAACAGCAGAGGCTTTCCCTCTTTCTCTCTCTCTCTCTCTCTATCTCTCTCTCTGTTGTTTGAGTTTGAGCATTTGTGTGGCATATGTGTGTGTGTTTTTGTAAATGTATTTCAGTATACAAGTATATGTGTGTTTGTGTGCGTGCATCCATGTGTGTGTGTGTGTGTGTGTGCGTGTGTGCGTGTGTGCGTCTCCGTGTGTGCGTCTGTGTGTGTGTGTGTGTGTGTGTGTGTGTGTGTGTGAGAGTTAGAGACCCGAGAAGAGAGTTTGCTTGTATGCCAGACTCTCTGTCCTGTAGTTCGCCATGGTTACTCATCATGACAATACAAACGTTTGTATTGATTATTGCATTGTTTGCCTTTTCCACCTTTTTTTAGCATCTCCTGCACTGTTGGAGAAAAGTGTCTTTTTGCTGTTTGAACAGACGAGCAGTGCCATTGTTCAACTGTAAAAGCATTGTACCGGTGTTGAACCCTGGCCACAGTCCATCAGATATTTTTCGTATGAATCACAACACTAGCGTACTTTCGCGGTGTTTGAAAAATGACATCCATCAGATATCTTGCTTTGTATATCTCAGTTGACAGAAAAAGGCATGTTCAAAGTCATTTCCTGCTTTTTAGTTTTTTGCAGAAAGATAGCATGTTACACGCCGTGCTGTTCAGTGCTGATGCTGCGATATGGTGATGATCTCCTTTGACATTTCGCTTACTGAATAGCACCTCATGGCAGCCTGAGACGGATGTGTTGAATCAACTCTTCTCCCCGCCTCTGTGTTCTTTGTCACTCGCGTTGGGTTGGTGCACTGAGGTGGCTGATAGATGCGCCATTGGGGGTCTATTTAGTCCAAGGGCCCTAATTTCATTGACGAGTCTGTCGCACATTAACTAAAGCTATCGTGTGGCGAGTGGCAGCATTGTGTTGACCCAACCAAGTGTGTGCTCAGGATGTTGCTCATGGTATTTAAATGAACACAATGATTTTGCCAAGTTATTAAATTAGCTTAATTTCAATTTGTTTGTTGCTTGGTTCGTTGCCCGTTGCCTGTCAATGAATATAGGCCTGGTGTTTTATTTGTGTTAGCAGCTGAGGCCTGAGAAACTGAAGCCTCCAACTGAAGCCGACTCTGCATCACCCCTGTCTGTCTGTGCCTTTTTTCCTCTGTGTTTTCATGGCTTTCCACTCTCTCCCTCTCTCTCTCTCGCTCTATTGCTCTCTCACTCAATCCCTCTCTCTCTCTCTCACGCTCCCTTTCTCTCTCTCTCCCTCTCTCTCTCTCTCTCCCTATCTCTCTCTATCTCTCTCGCTCTCTCTTTCTCTCTCTCTATCTCTCTCGCTCTCTCTTTCTCTCTCTCTCCCTCTCTCTCTCTCTATCTCTCGCTCTCTCTATCTCTCTCTTTCTCCCTCTCTCTCCCTCTCTCTCTGTTTCTCTCCTCCACTGCAATCTGCAGTCAGCCCATGATCCAATCCCTCCTCCCTCCGCAATAAAAACGCCCCCCCCCCCCCCCCCCCCCTTCTCCTCTTTCTCCTCCTGTGGAGATAACAACACAACAATCCGTAGCGTGGCCTACATTTTTCTGGCTGCGCTAATTGTGAGCTCCTGTTTTCGACTAGAATGATACTATGGAGCGTTAGGAATCGGCTCTTTTCTTAGAGTATACATAACATCATTCATTCATTCTTTCACTCTCTCCCATAAGGAACAGCCAGCGGTTGGCCTTACTCTAGAGACCTGATCTGTTCTGAGGTGATGTCCCCACCCTAGCTTATTTCTTTGAGTTGGACTCAACCAGATGGATCCATTGATTTCTTTTTTGGTTTTATTGTAGCGGTTACAAAGCAGCGAATACAGTGACACAGCGAGTATGTGTACTCAGTGCTAGTTTTTTCCTGCATAAGGGGACACGAGTATGTGTACTCAGTGCTAGTGTGCCTGCATAAGGGACACCTATCTAATCTGTATACTTCAAAGGACATTCCATCTCAGCTGGGCCTCTTGAAGTTATGCTCTAGCTCTTTCTGCCCATGGGCAAGCACCCTTGACGTAAACACGGACACTGTTTCAGGAAACGTGTCGTTTCTTCAGAGAATGTGGGGACAGATCGGAAAACAACATTTGGAACCTCACAAACTTTACACTGTATTTACTCCCACTGATGAGAAACTTAAAACAATAGCCATTTTAATCTCGTCATCTTCAACATCGTTGTTGTACATTTCTCTGCTCAAATGCAGTTGGAGACTTGAACGGTTTGGTGTGTATTCAGACCATCTGGTTTGTGTAAAGGATACTGTACCCTCGGTCCATGGTTTATGGTTCGGAACCACTTGTCCAAATGTGACCAATCCTGGGCCCCGGCGACAGGCTCAGGCCTAGAGTGTTTCACAGAAGACAGGCAGGAATGAATGCTCAATCTGAAATCTCTGTGGTTGCACTGTCAATAGATTTGTCATAAACATGACAGTGTTCATTTGGGTTGAAGTGATTGTAGCTACTGAGATGAGGACATTACCTAATATGTGAGGTTCTTGAGTTTAGTTCATTGATGACTAAATCGTTTTTTCTTCATGTCCTGTTTTAGTAAAGTCACGGCAGTTTCCGTTATCTGCTCTGCCTCTTTATGGTCTGAGTTTAGGCTCCGAAGACTCTGTCTATGAACTCCCTCGTCACCGTTGGCCTTCTGGCCAGCATGACTTTTCCTAAAACTATTCCGCTTTGAAACTGCGAGTCAATTGGGGATATTTATAACTCCATATGGGGTGGGGCCTCGGGCATTTTTAAAGAGACCGTTGAAAGGAAATCCAGCCATGGAGACATCAAGGTGCAAGCAGTCCTCACTCTCATGGATATAGACAGGTTGATCCAGATCATAGACAGGCGGATTTGTAAGGCTCTTGGTAAAGAGCTTGCAGGTACGTAGGGAATGATAATAGCGTTATGGTATGCCTCACAGTCCTGCACAGTTTCTACACAAAGTTTTCAATAAGGATACCTTTTATCTGTTAGTACACCCCTTTGATTATATGGCCGCTGGCACCATTAAATCAGCGATGATTGTACGCACTTAGGTCAAGTGCACTATTTTGAAATGGTCTGTTGCCCTGTTTATTGGATTTGTTGTAGCCCATATTCTAGCCCATATTTATTTGAGGAGTATTTATTTGTATAACTTAGTTTGGAGGCTTTTGCTTAAGGCTAATGCCAGAGAATCGTAGTATATTTGATTAACCTCTCCAGCAAGGCCCAGTGTCAGATCTGTGCTGGTATTTAATGGAGTAATGATATTTAAGGCTTGTTTGGCTTTTGTTCTGTTCAGTCTTAGACTTGAGTGTTCATGTTTCCGTGAATTGTGGCTTTTTAGGAGTCATGCCACCCTCAGCAAAATGTTCTTTTTTTTCAAAGAAAATTAGAGGTTCAGACTTGTTTGATATTGTGCTTTGACAGATTTGTTTTATATTGTGTTTTTGGTTTGAGTTGGGCTGTTAATTTCAAAAAGTTGTCACATAGAGGAGACACTCATTTGTGTGCACACACAAACACACACACACACACACACACACACACACACACACAAACACACACACACACACACACACACACACACACACACACACACACACACACACACACACACACAACCCCACACACACACACACACACACACACACAGCCTGGGGTGTGTGATAAGCTAGGCGTCAGGCTGAGGCCCTCTTGTCTGTGGGACTCTTTTGAAGCAAGCCTTTGAGTCTAGCCTGGAGGTGTGGGAGACGTCCACAGCTCCCCCTGTCAGGATGCTGGGGGCCAGAGGTGATGGGCCCCAGGGTGGGTGGGGTGTGTAGGGGACGGGATGGATTGGTGGAAGGACAGCTGCTTGCCTCACCGACCCCTTTGAGCAGAGTGAAGGGCAATTGTATCTCGGTCCACATCACACCATCTCTAGAGTGTGACATGTAATCTCTTGGGATGCAATCTCTGGGGGTGTGTGATCACGGCTGGGGATGTTCCAAGTAGGTGGCTTAGTGACGAACCGGGTAAATTAACTTAGAGTTGGTGGTAAACCTCCTAATAGAAGCGTCCTATGGATAGGTGAATGAAGGTGAATGAAGCCGTCTATTAGGAGATTTACCACTTACTCTGAGTAAACCTGATCAGGTTTGTCACTAAACCACGTACTTGGAGCACCCCCAGGTTTGTTGTTAGGTGATTTTTTTTGAGTTTCGTTGTTGTTTTTGTTGTTTATACCTTATCTTACTGAGGAAGAGGGGAGCACAATGTTTTCTCAGTTCATCTCACAGTGCTGCTCCTCTTCAAAGCAGCAACATTATACCTCCTCACCTCCCTGCTGTTATCAACTCGGTTCTGTTGTTTGGTCATTTTTAGTCATTTTTAGCTTGTGTTGTCTGTTTATCGGTTGTTTGAAAGCGTGTCCGACGCTTCGCTTTAGAGCAGTTGTGCTGTAACCCCCTGCTCTGTGGTTCAATGTGTCATCACGTCAGGCCTGTTGTTTGTTTGTTCTTTGTTTGTTGTTGTTGTTTGAAAGCGTTTTTATAACCCGGCAAGGAAGAGGAGAGAGCAACTATTTTTCAGCCCATCTACAACCACTGCTTTACTCTGATGCAGCTCCAGTTCACCCCTCTCCTTGAGGGACGAGAGCATATGTAATCACATCAGCTTTGTTGTTGTTTTGTCGGTTTTTCTTTGATGTTTGAAAGAATTTTTATTTGTATGTATTCCATATGGATGTCCATGTCTGCACTCTGCGGGTTAGATTATAGGGCAGACATTAAGTCTGCGTGTGATTCATTCTCCCAAGTCTTCTTCATCTTAGGCACTTTTTGGCCTACATTTGGAGTCTTAGGTTAGGAAAATGGACATTGGCCTGAAGGCTTTTCCATCAGAGGAGCAAACCCACTCAAACTGCTTTACTCAATGACCGCAGCACTGACTCTGGGTCTGGGTCTGGTGTGCTCCTGACCAAAGCAACACCTGTGTTCATACCTGTTGACTTGTTTGGATTTTCTAGAAATTATGCATTTTTTTTTTATAGTGATAATGCATGAACACACAAAGACACACTACTGTAAACAAATAACAAAACACGGATGCTTGTTTCCTGAAGTCTTTTTCTTCTTCTTCTTCTTCTTCTTCTTCTTCTTCTTCTTCTTCTTCTTCTTCTTCTTTGCTGTTTTTCAGCAGCCAGCATCCTTACTGTTGAGTCACTGCCCTCCCCTGAGGCTTATACAGGTGTGCATCCAAAGGGGTTGACAGTGTTTGTGTACTTGACTCCACAGGCTAGAGCTCTGGTCTGGATCAAAGGCACACCTGTTCCAGAGTTAGCTGATTAAACCAGGCCACGGTCGGAAACCTTTTAAGCACATTTTCCACAGGTATTCTTTTTGGCACATTCCTGATGGTAAAAAGTATCTGGTCTGGCTTTGTTATCTGTCTTTATTTTTAAACTAAGTGACTATTGGTCAGGAATTCCTTCGCGATAAGATTGGCACTGTTGCTACGGATCCATGTCAGTTGTTGTCTAGTTATCTCTTATGATTCATCTTTAAGTTGGTATAGATAAGGCCAGAATCAAATTCTGAAGCAATAGCACACAAACTATGGTTCCGGTTCCGTAGCCATAGTTCGTGCCTTATTTAGAAGGGTTTGACTGAAGACAACATGTCTGGAGAGTAACTGTTATATGAGATTCATCTGAGGCAGACTAGACATGCATGGGATCACTTTCGCTGTATAACACAAAGTTACTGTAATCAATGTCGACATGGAGTGCTAGAACCTTAAAATACGCTTTATCAGCATTTGTCAGGAGGATTAGCAGAATGTTATAGCACTGAAGATAAGGGTGGCCAGACTTTATTTCAGTGAAATGCCTAAACAGCAACAGAGATAAGTAGCATCATCCATTAGTTCCCCAGACTGAACGACTAAAGAGTGTCATTTCTGCTGCATACAGATAGGATGCTACTCACTGTAAACACCCACCACAGGATAAGACAAAAGGCCCCAAAGCGAGTGTTTTGTCTTAGTCAGCTTTGCTCTTTTTGTTGTTTTTGATGAATCTGCTGACTCTAGTATAATGGTGATACATACAGAGTGGGACATCTCTGTAACTACTCAGACATGCTGTAGGTATTGACAGGCTCGCTATTCGCGGTGCATTTTGCTTGTGTTGTCAACTCTCTGTACATTGCTCCTGAATGGAATTTGGTCGGTTTAATCTTCTCCAACCAAAATCCCATTTGAAATTAATCCGATGGGATTTTGAATGCTCGCTTAATGAAATTAGTATTTTTGGAATCTTTGAGAGAGAAGATTGAATTGGGTTTCAAATCATGGTGCACGAGCAAAGTTGTGTGTGTGTGTGTGTGTGTGTGTCTACCTGTGTTTGAGTGTGTGTGTGTGTGTGTGTGTGTGTGTGTGTGTGTGTGTGTGTGTGTGTGTGTGTGTGTCTCTCTCTCTGTCTCTGTGTGTGTGTGTGTCTGTGTGTCTGTGTGTGTGCAAGATGAAAAGAGTACAGCACACGATAGAGAGAGAGAGAGAGAGATTTAGAGAAAGACAGAGTGAGGGAGTGTGTGTGCACGATGAAAAGAGTACAGTACATACACAATAGAGAGAGAGAGAGAGAGAGAGAAAGATAGAGAGAAAGAGAGAGAGAGAGTTAGAGAAAGACAGAGAGAGGGAGTGAGTAAAAAATAAAGACTAACCTAGAGACACAGAGCGAGAACAGAACAGAACAGCGAGAGAGAGAGAGAGAGAGAGAGAGAGAGAGAGAGAGAGAGGCTGTTTGTTGCTACTGTTTTAGCTTTCAGTCCTAGCTACAGCCCCGGGAAGCATCAAAGAATGTGTTTTAGTGACAGACCTGGCAAAGTTAGCTCAGAGCAGGTGGTAAATGTCCTAATAGAAGAGCCCTATGGCTTCATTTCATCCTAGCAAAACAGAGCCGTAGGGCTCATCTATTACAGGATTTGCCACTTACTCTGACTTAAGTTAGCCAGGTTTCTCACAGCGGATCCTGGAAGAGATCAGGTCTCTATGCAGCATGAATCTCTACCGGATGAGGCGTAGGTCCAGGCAAGAACTGTACGGGATCCAAGCCGAAACGGCTGCTCTCTGGTGACTCACAGTCACGCACACACACACACACACACACACACACACATACACACACACACACACACACACACACACACTCACACACACACACACACACTACACACACACACACACACACACACACACACACACACACTCACACACACACACACACACACACATATACTCACACACACACACACACACACACACACGTGCTCACACACTCACACTCACACAAGCATGCACAGAGAGGGAGAGAGAGTGAGAGATCAGCTCCTGGTTTGAAGCGCACTTCCTCTTGATCCTCCCCAGTTTTAGCTTTTCTCCTTAATCCCCCCCCACACACACACATACACACACACGCACACACATTCTCATCCACATGCATTCCCACCATTGTGTTCCCATCTCAGGGTACGCTACGCTAAGCTCCAGCATCTTTTCTTCTTTTCCCCACTTTTCTCTTTTTCCCCCCTGTTCTCATTCTCACTATTCATCTGTATTCAACGGTACTCTCCTAACCAGTTGTCTCAGTGTCACAGGTTTCGAGGAAGCTAACCTTTCCCCTCCTCTGCGCCGCGAGCATGACGCTCTGTCTCAACCTCCTCGCTGTGATTAATGAACTGAGATCCTCTGAAGTAATTAAACACACCGACACTCACTTACAGTCGCTAAATGTGAGGAGATTATGTTCGACTGTGTCAGATACAAAGCTTGATTGTTATGCGGAGGTACAAGCACCCCTGTTATCTGAAGGCGGCGGAAAGCATGACGGGGCATCTTACAGTCGAGCCGACTTCATAGTGTGACCCTGCTTGGTGCTTAGTGTGTCAACAGCACAACAGGAAGTGTTTGTGTGTTAGAGAGAGCGAGAGAGAGAGTGTGTGTATAAATGTGTGTGTGTGACTGAGAGAAATGTATGTGCATGAGAGAGAGAGAGAGAGATGGACGAGACTGATAGAAGGTGACGGCTAGCTTGGCCTCTCGGGGACACCGCCCTGCTATTCGCAGTTACTGTAATGTGTCTCCAGGACATCAGACAGGTACTTGTGAAGGTCACTAAGGATGGAAATAGAACTCAAATTCCCATAATGCAGTGCCACACCTGAGCCTGGGCCACACCTGGGCCTCATCTGGACTGCTTGCGCTGAGGCCTCTGAGGACTCTGGGAAAGGTCGACTCATACCTCAAAGAGCCATTTTTTGTTTCTCAGCAATCATGCATGTAAGTAAGTAAGTAAGTAAGACTTTATTTATATAGCACATTTCGTACAGGAGTTGCAATTCAAAGTGCTTTACATAAAATCAATAAGAGCAAGCAGCAGGAGCAATAAAATATTGGTCAACATCGTATCAGAACCTGATGTTCCGATAGGCTTAAAATATTAAAATCATAATAAAAGTAATAAAACCCTTCTCCCTGGTATTTAGCGCAGTCGAAACCATAGTGCTGCTCCATAGATTCCGACCTACCCTGTTAAATATTTTCCCTAGCTATGTTTCCCCGGCCAAAGGCCACCCTTCCTTCTATACCCTTCCTTCAGAGGCCTCTTCGTCTTCTTCCACCGAACGCACTTCAGGGCTTCGGGAGAGACACTAGCTCTCTTTTACAGGCTTAAGGAAGGTGACTGCACCTGGGGGACTAGAACATTTGTTATGGAAATATCTCTGAGAATAATATGTGATATATTGAGCCACAATATGGTTTCCGACAGTGCCATGGTACCCTCAAAACAGGTTTACAGAGAAATAGTAAAAGTAATAAAAGTCATAAAACCCTTAAAACAGTTTCAAAGAGAACAGAGAAATAAAAAGTGCCAGATAAAATTAATAAAATGCTTTGGTAAAAAGATAGGTTTTAAGCTGCCTTTTGAAGGTGTCTAGCGTGTTTGCTTCCCTAATATTAACGGGTAATGTGTTCCATAATTTTGGGGCGTAGTTGACAAAGGCTGCATCT
>NC_137922.1:20789270-20811770 GCF_963457725.1 Sprattus sprattus | reverse complement strand
TTTGGTTTTTCTGTGTTTAACTATGCAGAGAGAGGTATGATGTTTTGTCAGGACACAGACAATTACAAAATTACATTCTGAAATTCTCATGAAATTGAAAGAAATTCTGAAATCACAATTTGCTGTTGTTTGTCATGCTTGATTGATTCACCTGCAACTTTTGTGTGATCAGAATTATATGTAATGGACAATCAATTGTTGAAAATATGACTGATGAATGTGGTGCCTTTCATAAACACCAGATGGCTGTAAATATCCAGGTCAAATATTGTGACAAACTCATTTAAATTCACTGAGTCACGAGCAGCTAATTAATGCTATTAGCAGATTGAAGAGCATTATGCAACTTGCCATCTATTCTCTGGATGTAGTAATGAATTGCTTTGGGTTGAATTAGTCAGATACTGTACCTCGTGACAAAATGGTTAGGGGGACCATTCAGTTCAGCTCTGTGAACAAAAAGTGCCCTGGTAAATCTCATACTGGCTTTAAGAGAGAGTCTGTTGAATGAACCATTTGCCCATTGTGTATCCCTCCAGTTGTTTGGAGTCTGTGGGCAGCAGAGAGTGGGACTTTGTCCTCTTCTGGCCTCTCATCCTTCATCTCAGTGTGACACTCTCACTGATAGACTGATAGAACAAAGTCAGGGACAGATGGTCCTGTTCACAAAAACATGACCTTTGACGAAGGTACACACAGACACACAGACACAAAGACCCCCAGACACACAGACACACAGACAGACACACACACACACACACACACACACACACACACACACACACACACACACACACACACACACACACACACACACACACACACACACACACACACACACACACACACACACACACACACACACACACACACACACACACACACACACACACACACACACACACACAGATTAAGTCTGGTCCTCTAGGCGAAGTTCTGCCTACTAACGATGTGTCAGTCTTGGAGCTGATGTTTGTCCCTGCTTATATTGTGTGCAAGTCATGGAACTGCTTGTGGCCCTGCTCATTGTACTTCCCAGTCTTAAGCAAGGCAAGGCAAGGCAAGGCAAGGCAAGTTTATTTATATAGCTTAGTACATCCATTGGTAATTCTAAGCGCTTGACAAATGAACACTTTGAGCTCTAGAGCTGTTAGTCCCTGTTCATACTACATGTCAGTCTTGCCAAGCAAGGCACGTTTAGTCATATAGCACTTTTCATATTCTAAGAGCTTTACCAATTAACACCTTGAGCACTACAGCTACACCTAGTCCCTGATCATGTGCCTGTGATCATAAAGCTGTCTTAGACCCAATCCTAGCCTCTGTTAGTACTATGTGCCAGTCTAAGACCCAATCCTAGTCTCTGTTAGTACTATGTGCCAGTCTTAGAGCTACTCCTAGTCTCTGTTAATACTATGTGCCAGTCTTAGAGCTACTCCTAGTGACTGTTAACACTATGTTCCAGTCTTAAAGCTACTCATAGTGTCTGTTAATGCTATGTGCCAGTCTTAGAGCTACTCATAGTGTCTGTTAATACTATGTGCCAGTCTTAGAGCTACTCTTTGTCTCTGCTCATTCTCCTGGATCATCAACTATTCAGCGATCTGTAGCATTCAGTGAGTGAAATATTTATCCTTTGGCCTTATGGTGGGGCTTGTTGTCCCTGGATTCCTCATAGGGGTTGTGCCAGGGAAGAACTGCATGTGTTATGATATTATACTGTATGAGTAGGGACACAAAGACACTGCTGGGGTTCCTGGAGGCTTTGAAGTTTCTACATGAAAAAAACCAACAACTTTAAACCTGTTTTGTTTTTGTTTTTTGGAGTCGATTTTTGTTCTTCTTTGTGCGGCTGGATGTAGAAAATGAAGAGAGAAAGCTAGATGAGGACTTGTTTGTGTTACACTGGTGCTGGCTGGTCTTGACGAGGGCTTTGATTTAGATGGGAGTGCAGCCTTTGTCCAAAAACACAGACCACTTCAGCTCTTCCCAGAATCTCTAAATGTTGTAGACATGTTGAATGCTTTGTTTGGCTTTTTCTGCCAAACTCAGGCTAAAATAGATCTCATTGTAAGTTCTCCCTGTTGAGGGTTTTTGTGTTTATGTTTGTGTGCATGTTTAGAGTATTTGGGTTTATGTTATGTTTGTTCCCTTGTTCCCTCACACTGAACAAGCCTCCAACCCAGGCGTGGCCCAGTACTGGTATAGGAGGGCTAGCCAGTGGCCTTGCTGTAGCATAATGTCCTCACATAGCTGCAGAAACCAGTGCACCACCATACTCATCTCATTTAAGAGGGAAATGAGGGATAGAAAGAGGAGCTGGGTAGAGGAGGGGTGGAGAAGGGGGGAGGGAGGGAGTGAACGAGGGGGCTGCTGCTGTCTTTTTTTATTTTTTCCTTTCATATATTTCCTTTCCTTTCCTTTCCCCTGCTCTGCTCTGCGTGTGCTCTCAATGCTGTTAAATTTATAATGGGCAGAGGCGCGTCTTTCTGCGTCACATGCTCACATAGATGTGGGGAAAGATCTGGATCCGGCCCGGTTCTTATGCAACTCAAGGCCGAACTGACAGAAGGGGAGTTTATTAAGCTCCTGGCTCCCCACTGTACCTCAGCTGACAGATGCAGAGGTAACCCTGACCATGAACATCACAGACCCCCTCTGTTAAAAACAGATAAATATAGAAGCCCATTGACGCAAAACGGCATATTCTGACTTCATCAAAATGAATAACCTGAATGGCATGACAACCAAACCACTGAGAATGGTGTGGCCAGACGTAGTGAAATCTTCACATCCAGAACACCATGGGCTTTGGTGAGACAGCCGGCATTTGCAGTTTAAATCAGTGCTTTACAGCCGTGGCTAGTGGCTAGTTGTACGTGCAGTGCGGCCTGTCTTAGAGTCATCAGTAGACCTGTAGACCTGTCTTAGAGTCATGTCCTCAGCCTCAGCCCTCTGATTCATGTAGAAGCTAAGCCTGGATTGGCTGTTTCATGTGTAAGTTAAGGATGGATTGGCTGTTTCATGTTGAGGCTAAGCATGGATTGGCTGTTTCATGTTGAGGCTAATCATTGATTGGCTGTTTCATGTGGAAACTAAGCATGGATTGGCTGTTTCATGTGGAAGCTAAGCATGGATTGGCTGTTTCATGTGGAAGCTAAGATTGGATTGGCTGTTTCATGTGGAAGCTAAGCTTGGTTTGGCTGTGAGGGTCTAAGGAAGACTCAGTGTATGCAAGCATGCTGTCTGACAGCTCTTGCTGTGGAGCCAGGTTATACACAGCCCAGTTTGCAAGGCCCTCACAAACACTACTAATCTACAACTGCCCAACGCTTCTGTTTTAGCAAAAAATGAATGCCATTCCTCATGTTATTGTGAACAGATAAAAAGTACTTAAAGTTGTGGGAACAATATAGATGATGGATGCAAACTTGCCAGGGGCCTCGGATCGTGTTTTGGACTCAAAAAGACAGTAAATTATCTATTAATCACCATATAGCTGCAAGCTAGCCTTAGCCCTCACCTACCTGTGGGCTAACCTGTGTACCAAGCCTTAACCTGTGTGTGGAAAAATAGTCTGTTATATTATGTGGATAGGTAGTCTAATTTAATGTAATGGAACTGCTCCATTAGGTGGTATGATCAATGGTTTAAGGTGCAATTGTTTATATCCGTGTTTGGTTGGCTGACCGTTGATCAGTCCGGTCTCTCTTGTCCGTTAGTTGACCGTTGATCAGGTGGCTAAGCCCCATGCCTGACCTCTGACCTCTGTAGGCAGGTGACACGACCTGACCTGTGAGCCAATGCCCATGCTCGCCCAATCAGCCGTGGCATTGCCTGCCGTGGCGTGGCCAGGGGAAGGGAGGGTGCAGGGACTGGCATAGTCTGGTGTGCCGTGGTGTGGCATGGCCTGGCGTGGCGTGGTGTGGTGTGGCTTAGCAAGGGCAAGGGAGGGTGCAGGGACTAGCCTGGTGTGGTGTGGTGTGGTGTGGTGTGGTGTGGTGTGGTGTGGTGTGGTGTGGCGTGGTGTGGCCTGGTCTGGCCTGGCCTGGTGTGGTGTGGCATGGCCAGGGAAGGGGAGGGTACAGGGCTGTGTCTCAGTGTTGGGTTTTCTGCAAACTTGCCAGGGGCCTCGTCCATATTTCATCAGATAGGAGCTAAATAATTCACAGGCTGCTGTGTGTGCTGTGTGTGCTGTGCTGCACTGCGAGCAGAGGCTGTTAGTGCTGCAGACCCCCACACAGGGTGGGGGGGGGGGGAGGTCGGGGGGGGGGTGGACTGGGGCAGAGGGCAGCATAGCTGCACCTAGAAGTCTTTTGTGTCTGTGTTGATGTACAGGTCTTATTAAGGTGTTATGTGTGAGTGTGTGTGTGTGTGTGTGTGTGTGTGTGTGTGTGTGTGTGTGTGTGTGTGTGTGTGTGTGTGTATGTGTGTGTGTGTGTGTGTGTGTGTGTGTGTGTGTGTGTGTGTGTGTGTGTGTGTGTGTGTGTGTGTGTGTGTGCTTGTGTGTGTATGTGTATGTGGGAGAAACAGGATTGTACTTCAATGTGAGCATTTCTGTGATTTCAACGTGTGTACACTGGTGAAAAAATGGAAAATAGATGTTTTGTGTGTGTGTGTGTGTGTGTGTGTGTGTGTGTGTGTGTGTTCCCTGTGTGTACAGTCAGTGTATGACCTTTGACCTTTGTAGATGTGAGAACGTTAACTGTAGGCTTCTGTTAGACAAGACAGCCTGGTGAAGTGAGCAAAGTTGACCAATCCCTGTCCTGACTGCTGTTCCATCATGTAATTGTGTGTGTGTGTATGAGTGTATATGTGTGTGTTAGTGAGTGTATGTGTGTGTGTGAGTGAGTGTATATTTGTGTGTGTGTGTATGAATGTATATGTGTGTGTTAGTGAGTGTATGTGTGTGTCTGAGTGAGTGTATATGTGTGTGTGTGTGTGTGTATGAATGTATATGTGTGTGTGTGTGTATGAATGTATATGTGTGTGTTAGTGAGTGTATGTGTGTGTGTGAGTGAGTGAGTGTATATGTGTGTGTGTGAATGTATATGTGTGTGTGAATGAGTGTATTTATGTGTGTGTGAGTGTAAATGTATGTGTGAGTGAGTGTAACTATATATGTGTGTGTGTGAGTGTATATGTGTGTGGAGTGAGTGTATTTGTGTGTGTGTGTGAGTGTATATGTGTGTGTGAGTGAGTAAGTGTATATGTGTGTGTTTGAACTGCCAGTGAGTGGCTTGGTGTGAGGAAGTTTACTAAAGGTCTCGTTAACTGTTCATTGACCCCTCTGCTGTTTCTTCAGTACCAAGCACTGAAATAAAAGACCTGGTGGGTTTTTGGCTCCTCATGATTTATTCAGACAGCACTCTTCTAGAACCCATGTTTAGAACTGCGCATGTTTTTAACAAGTACCTCGGGAGGGACCCCCACAATACCCCCCCCCCCCCCCCCACTCTTACATGAATGCACTAGTCTGTGTGTGTGTGTGTGTGTGTGTGTGTGTGTGTGTGTGTGTGTGTGTGTGTGTGTGTGTGTGTGTGTGTGTGTGTGTGTGTGTGTGTGTGTGTGTGTGTGTGTGTATGTGGTATATAGTCTGTGGCTTATTTATTATATAATAGCTCCTCTTTTTAAACTACTACCCCCACCCCCAAACCCCCCAAAAAACTTTTGGACTTAGTTTGGTGTTAACATCTATTTCCACACTCACTTAGCAAGTCCCCATGCACCCAGCTCACATCTGAAGGAAGTGTTATTTTAGACGCTCCTATTTTAGAGAACGTTGAAAACACTCCTTTATTCTCAAGCACTGTGGAAGGTTTTCTTTTCTCTAACATGTCAGTGTTGTATCGGGGCTAGTATAAACAGAACCGTTCCTTGCAGGACTCTTTCACCCGTTGACCTCCGCAAAGCCCTTAAAGATACAGTCTGCAATTCTGGTTAAAGGCTGTTGATGTTTGAGATATGTACCAATCAAATTATATTTCTCCCTTCCAGGTGTGTCGATTGGCTGGAATAGTGTGTTGCTCGGCCCGAGCCTCTATGTTTGTTCTCCGTTTACAGGGCTGTGTTGTGCAAACACCAGAGGTTTCTGAGGGTACAGCACTCAAGAGAACCAGTAGAAGCAATTTGTTGAATCTGACAAAAAGTGTATTGAATTGGAATAAAGGACTGCGCCTTTAAGGGACTTGGCTCTCTGTAACTAGGTACAGTTCAAATGAATACCATTGATTGTAGTCTCTAGAGAAAGAACACAAAGACACGGGTACTGATTTCTCCTCAATTTGGAATTGTGAGTGTGCTGTGTTAATGTTTCCGAATCGGTTGTTTGCCACAACTAAACGTGGCATCACAGGACAAGGCCATCTAGAGTTACAGGTTACTGTCACTGCTGTCTGTGAGGTGAATCTGGCTCAGCGGTTTTTTTTCCATTTCTTTTGCACATGTAGCAACACAGAGGAAGCAATGATCGCCACGGGGATGAGGATGCAATCTCCCCCCTCAAGTGCTCTGCTTTGAAAGTAGGCTGTGCGTGGATGGGAACACTGTGCAGAACTAGGCTATGCAGATCCACATTGTTTTCTAATAAGCAGAGCCAGGCAGGGGCAGTTAAGAGGCAGATTGGGCCGCTCTCAAGAGGCGTTGAAAAAAAAAGAAAAGAATTACACAAACCACCAAACAGTTTAAGTCCTCAATGTGTCTCCCTGATTTATGATGTCCAAAAGGCTTTACGAAGGCCTCCCATGGCACCTGTTCCTGCTGCTACACTCTGCTCCAGTCCTTTCCGCTCCGCTTTGCTCCGGTCCTCTCCTCTCCGGTCCACACCGCTCTGTTCTGGCCATCTCCACTCCGCTTTGTTCCGGTCCTCTCTACTCCGCTCTGCTCCGGTTTGCATCACTCCGGTCCTCTAGCTCCGCTCAGCTAGCTCCGCTCCGCACTACTGCACTTGCACTGCAATTGATGGGTCATGAACTGCGATTAGACAGGTGGGACACTTGCACAGTTTGCAACAAAGGCCAGAGTTAGCAAGAGGAGCAGGAGGAGCAGCAGGAAGAACAGGAGGAACAGGAGGAGCAGAAGGAGGAGGAGGAGAAAAAGGGAGTGACGCTCAGAAGCTTCCTAGACCCGAGTCCTGTCCTGTTTTATTCTACGCAGAGCTGGGTCCTGTTTTGTGTTGTTCTACGTTGAGCTGGGTTCTGTTCTGTATTTATCTACACAAAGCTGGGTCCTATCTTGTGCTGTTCCACCCAGAGCCTAGTTCTGTGCTGTGTTGTTCTATGCACAACTGGAATGTTCTGTGATGTTCTTAGCTCTCAGTTCTCAGGATTCTGTCCTGTGTTGTTCTATAAAAACTGGTAGGTTGTGTCGAGGCCAACCAGCCCAGACCACATCAGAAGTCAGACTCTCAGTGTGAAACAAACTTAAGAGCCAGTGGTGCGTAAAAAGAAACAGAAACACCAGAAGGAAGCATCAAATACATACATCATTCATACATCTTTGCTGTATTACTGTACTAACTGTACTTACACCTTACAACACTTACTAATCATTATATTACTACTACCTCATTCACTTCTCTTTATTTATGACCACCACTAATACTTACACCTGCACTTTATATATTTCATATCTATCTACACTTCCTTCCTCAATTGCTGCTAGTCCCAATTCTGTTCATATTTCATACCTAACTCTTACTGTAATATCTTATTTATTCACTTCTTCCACTTTACATATGCACATTCTCTGCACTTTTATTGCTATTTTGCACTTCTGGTTAGATGCTAAACTGCATTTCGTTGTCTCAGTACTTCTGATGCTAAACTGCATTTCGTTGTCTCAGTACTACTCTGTGCAATGACAATAAAGTTGAATCTAATCTAAATCTAATCTAATCAAAGGTCATGCAAATGGTTGCACTATAAAGCTGCACACAGCAAATCATACACATGACATGTGTGTGAGTGAGTTAACATATGTGTGTGAGTGAGTGCATATGTGTGTGTGAGTGAGTGTATATGTGTGTGTGACTGAGTGTATATGTGTGTGTGAGTGAGTGTATTTGTGTGTGTGAGAGAGTGTAAAAGTGTTTTTGAGTGAGTGTATATATGTGTGTGTGTGTGAGTGAGTGTACATGTGTGTGTGTGAGAGAGTGTATGTGTGTGTGTGTGTGTGAGTGTATATGTGTGTGTGTGAGTGTATATGTGTGTGTGTGTGAGTGTATATGTGTGTATCACACAATATTACTGTGATGCCCTTGAAAAGAGTAGTCCATAGATGTACATACCATAGGCCATACACAGAGAGTACACATTGTAGCAAGATTTACTATAAATTAAATGGATTCATTTCTCTTCTAGAAGACAACAGCGAGTGCGTTTTTTGAGTACTTGTTGCCCTGCCTGAGAGATGTTGAGCTGTTTTAATAATCTAATTTAAACAGTCAAAAATACACAGTCGACACTTTTTAATGGGTCAAACTGTCATCCCAGTGTCTGCGATGAACAGAATAATGTGGTCCGTCATGCCCCTTCTCTTGTTTCTGTAATCCAGCTGAAGATGCACGCACACACACACCAGCACACACAAATACACACACGCGCGCACGCACACAGATACACACACAAGTCCGTGTGGTCACCCAGAGGTCACCACCTCTCTCTCCTGAAAACACTCATCAGTCAATCTCTCTCCTCACTGTCGCCGTGGCGTCTCCGTAGCATCGATGAGCCGCCCTGCCCTATCCCCATCCCTCCACACACACACACACACACACACACACACACACACACACACACACACACACATCCCTCCAGAGGGTCTGCGGCGGGTGTCTTCCATCACGCGGGGAAATAAAGCAGCCCTGTCCATCCGTCTTCTGCAGGGCCTGTGTAGCGGAGGATGCGCTGCTGCCATGCCTCTGATGGGTTATTCATGAGCCACAGGACACACACACACACACACTCGCACACGCACACACACACACACACACACACACACACACACACACATATACACACACACACCCACACACCGACTCACACACACTCGCACACGCACACACACACCCACACACACACACACACACACACACACACACACACACACACTCACACATCGACTCACACACACTCGCACACGCACACACACACCCACACACACACACACACACACACACACACACACACACACACACACTCACACACACACACACTCGAACACGCACACACCCACACACACACACACACACACACACACACACACACTCACACATCGACTCACACACACTCGCACACGCACACACACACCCACACACACACACACACACACACACACACACACACACACACACACTCACACACACACACACTCGAACACGCACACGCACACACACACCAACGCACACACACAGTGGAAGTGCATAGCAACTTCATTATCGTCATGTTCAACCAACAAAATGATCTGTCTCTGTATCTGTATCTGGATAGAAGACCAAAAGTGTTAAATTGATTTAATAATGGCATTTCTTTAATTATGAAATATATTTCCACATCCTCATTTCCACATTCCACATACATACTGTACTTTTCATCTCTTTTTAAATTTTTATCTAAACTAGTTTGACAAAGTGTGTGCACGTGTGTGTGGGTGTGTGTGTGTGTGTGTGTGTGTATGTGTGTGTGTGTGTCTGTGAGTTTCTCCAATGTTAAGTGCTGCAGGGCGGTGTGCTGAAATTACATGTTTTTATGTAGGAAGTGGGAAATCCCTCAGTCATACAGCATAAACCAGACAGATGTGAGAGCATCTTCCAGTACATTACCACACACATGCGCACATCTACACACACATACACACACACACACACACACACACACACACACACACACGTACATTACTATACACCTGCTCATCTGGACCAGTGAGTTTGTCAAGTGAGGTATATGTTCTCAACATCACCACACACTACTATACCACCTCTAGTGCATTACCATACACCTGCTGATAGCAGGAGATCTATAGAAGTGTGTTTGTCAAGTGAGATATTTGCTCTTAACATCACAACACACTCAAAACCTGCTCAAAAACTATAGGCCTGCCATAGCAACATATCTCAGCTGGCCAGTAACCATAACACTGCCAACCATGTCCTGAACTGTGGATACAAATTGTTCCCATCAAACCGGAGATACAGGGTTCCACGATTTAATAAGGTTAGACTGAAGCACTCCGGTGTGAACCAGTCAGTCCTAAAACTAAACATGGAATCCCAGATCACATATACAGTGAAAGGACTTGGATGTTGTCTTTTTTGGTTGTAATGCTAGGTTAAATGTGTCTTTTCTGGTTGTAATGCTAGGCTAAATGTGTCTTTTGTGATTGTATTTCTAGGTTAAATGTGTCATTTCTGGTTGTATTTCTAGGTTAAATGTGTGTATTTTAGCTTATTGTCCTAATTTTTGTTTTCTCTGTGATGCTGCAAATGGAGCTGCTGTGATGCAAACACATTTCAGACTTGTCTGTATCATCACCATTATCATCATCATAGATTAAACATTCCCTCATCTACTAGTGCCAGGAAATATTTTATTTGTTCAGTTATATATTCCAGTCAGTTCAGTTATGTATATAACTTAGTCAGTTTTGTTATAAACTGTATGTCAGTCAGTTCAGTTATATATTTCAGTCAGTTCAGTATATGTAACTTAGTCAGTTTAGTTATATGTCAGTCAGTTCAAATGTGTGAGCTGTTAGTTGTTGTCTTTCGGTAAAGTATGCAGTATGTTTATCACAGGTCTGTTCATTTTGCACACACTATTGATGCACCTCATACACCTATTGAATACATACACAAACCCAAAAACACACACACGTACGTGCAACATACATAGGGACTCACACACACACACACACACACACACACACACACACACACACACACACACACACATACACATACACATTCACATACACATACACATACACATACACACACACACACACACACACACACACACACACACACACACACACACACACACACACACACACACACACACACACACACACACACACACACACACACACACACACACACACACACACAGATGTGTTCTGGACCTGATAGCTCTGAGTGAGACACGCGTAGGGGCTGACGTCTAACGAAGCACCGCAAAGTTTCCTCTCACACTCCAACAGGCTGCTCCGTGCAAGTTGGGTTGCCCTGGCAACACAGACGAGGGCGGGGGGATTGCATATTCTGCAGGAGGACTCTCCTCGGCGTGTGTTTGCGTGCGTGCGTGTGTGAGTGTATTTGTGTGTGTCTATGGGATGGGGTGTGTGGGTGAGTCAGCATATCAACATGCAGACGGGGTGCCGTTGCCCCTCCCTGGTGGAGCGGGGTCTGACGGTGATCCCTCACGCCCACACTCGATGGTGGGAAGGGAGGGGAGGAGGAGGGGAGACCCAGGGAAAGGCCACGGGGAAGCAGGCCCAGACAGACACAAGCCCACGCAGGGTGATCCATCCTCTGGGGAACGCAGGGCTCTGTCTCCCCTCTCTGTCTCCATTTCCCATCAGGGTGGACGACGTGACCGTGACAGGTCCCAGCCACATTGAAAGAGATTAAGTGGAAATGAATGCAGATGGAAGACATTGGATGAGCAATGAGAACCTGCACAGGGGGTATTCCCATGTCGGAGAGTAGAGCAACTAGTGCCGTTGTTGGAGCAGATCTGGCCCAAATCAGGGCCACATCAGGGCCACATCAGGGCCACATCCGAGCCACATCTGGGCCACATCCGGGCCAGGTGTTTTTTAAGAGGCAGTTACTTTCTAGGAGGTTTTGTGGTTGGTACATGGAGTTCGACAGTTAGTTTATCTCTGGGTAGTATAAAATCAAATGCAAACTATTTATTTCGGCCTGGATTCATATTTTTTTGCAGGATTTCATTCACTTGTGTGAGAGACAGTGAAAAACACACACTGCCCTGTAGACGGCTGTTGGCTGATTTTTAATTCTAAATCTGCGTCTCCACGCAGCCACGTCACAGCCTGGCACCTCCCCTCATCACCTGCAGGGGGAGCTCTTCAAAGCACCGCTGTCACTACCTGCTATTTTCATTCTAACTCCCCACTCTCTCTCTGACTCTCTCTCTCTTTCTCACTGTCTCTCTCACTCTCTCTCACTCTCTCTCTCTCTCTCTCTCTCTCTCTCTCTCTCTCTCTCTCTCTCATGACCTAGTTGCTGGTGTTGCCATCGACTCCGACATGATACAGCGACTCTCTCCTCTTCATTCATCAGTCAAGCAGAGCTACTTATTCTTTTCTCATTCTGTTTTTCCCTCATGTTTCTCTCTATATAGCTGCAGTCAATCGCACGCCTTTCTCTCTCTCTTTCTCCCTCTCCATCTCTCTCTCTTTCTCCCTCTCTCTCCCTCTTTCTTCTCCCTCTCTCTCTCTGTCTCTTTCTGCCCCCCCACTGTTTTCCCTGATACTCTCTCTCTCTTTTTTTAAATCTACAGTCTCTCACTTCTCCTTTCTTCCCCCTTTTTTGCTGCCTCTTTTGCCCCTCATACACACATTCTCTCTCTGTCTTTCTCTCTCCCTCAACCTCTCTCTTGAGTGGTTCCAAAAAATGAATCTCCTTCTATCAGTCATTACAGCCTCACCTCTCGTCTCCGCCCTGTCCTCTCTCTTCTCCCAGTGGTCTTGAAAATGACAGATAGGGAGCGCTCCCCTCGTCAATGTAACGTCCTACATTATTAAAGGGAGATATATCAAGTCTTAATACAAATTTTATTCACATGATTGTACTGTAAGGCTCATCTCACCCTCCACTGGCCTGTACATGGATAACTGATGCACTAGTGAAGAGCTCGCTCTGCCCTCCCCTCCCCCAGAGACTAGCACTCAGGCTCAGGTCCCGCACAGACAGAAGAACTCCACTCACGGCTGGAGACTGAAATCCTCCGTAAGGTCTCTGTGACAGAGGCTGTGTCTTTAGTAAAGGTATTTGCACTGACTGCCATATCAATAATAAGGCTCTGTGGTGAGAGGTTAGAGTAACTACATTACAGAGCACATTATCACCCTGGGCCTAGGTACTCCATGGATTTTAAGGGACAGTCATAACTTGCTCAGTCAGTAAGGTCTCAACAGTGGCAGCCCTATGAAGAGATATGAAAGACAAAGCAGGTGCTGACCTTCCTAAGTACTAGACGGATCTATGAGACTCTGTGCCCTGGAGGCTTTCAGGTGCTCTTCCACTGCAGAAACTTAGGGCACCTCCCAGGTGATGCAAGTGTTTACCAGAGCAGCCTCCTAATTGGGCCTCTCAGCCTTTCTGTTTCCATTGTGCTGCTAGAAATACGGATCTGCAAGGGATGTAGCCTAATGTTTTGATCTTCGATCACAATGGCAATTCGAAGCACGACAAAATAATGACATATTTTTCCAGGGGCAGAGATTTTCTACATAACGTAATAATGATAGTCACATAGGATAGGATAAGATAGTATAGAATGGGAAATGATAATATAGGAGAGGACAGGAGAGGACAGGACAGGACAGGACAGGACAGGACAGAAGAGGAGAGGAGAGGAGAAAACAGGAGAAGAGAGGAAAGGATCGGAGTGGCGAGAAGAGGAGAGGAGAGGAGAGGAGAGGAGGGGAGGGGAGGGGAGGGGAGGGGAGGGGAGGGGAGATGACTGATAGGATAGGATAGGAGATGACTTTGATAGGACATGACTCAGTTTGCGGTATTCTGTATTTCTCACTCACACAATTGAAACTGATATTTTACAATCTGAAGCTTCATAGAGTGAGTCATTGTCATTGTTATGTCTGCAAATCTCCTTTGCTTACCTGTAGAGTTTATTTCTCAGTCAACTTGTACTTTAAGATATGAGCATATGATATATGCATGCATGCATAGGTAGTATAGAAGGGCTGAAGTGTTTATGAAAGTGATTGTGAACTTCTGTAACCTGTTGAGACAGACAACCGTACATTTACATGTACAGTACCTAAGCGCTGCAGGTAAAGGGTGAGGGCATTGGCATAGACCATCTCATGTCATCTGCAAACTTACCTGCCACAAGCTTCTTTACTATCTACTATCTATTACATTACTGCATTTCTTTTTTTCTATTTCTTCTTTTCTTCTATTTCTTATGTAAAGTAGTATTTATTGTTACAGTAGGTCTCTATTGCTCGTAGCTTGACTGTTCTCTCCCTTGTATGTCACTTTGGACAAGTCTGCTAAATGACTAAATGTAAATCTAAATGTACTATCATCTCTTACAGTAACTACCAGTCCACTAGGCTACAACCCAAGCCCAGCCCATGAAGAGGACATTACCTTAACTCTAACCTACAGACTATTTGTCTTCCTCACTGTCAGAGTGGTATTCACTCACAAAAGTATATTCAAATAAAGTTGGACAGAAATGTTCCATATAGTGTATGTTTATGGGATATGTACTGCCATATGCACTAACTGGCCATCTAACTGTACTTCAGCCATGAGTAAGCATGTGGCACATTTCCCTCCTCTCTATATCAATCGAACCCTAACCCTAACCCTAACCCAGCTTCTCTGTGTGTGTGTGAGTGTGTGTGTGTTTGTATGTGCGTGCGTGCGTGCGTGTGATTGTGTGTGTGTACTTTGTGTGCATGCCCCAGCTTGTCTCTGTTTGTGTTTGTGTGTGTGTGTGTGTGTGTGTGTGTGTGTGTGTGTGTGTGTGTGTGTGTGTGTGTGTGTGTGTGTGTGTGTGTGTGTGTGTGTGTGTGTGTGTGTGTGTGTGTGTGTGTGTGTGTGTGTGTGTGTTTCACGTGTTGAGCCACACACACATGTGAATGTCCGGGTGGCTGTTTGGAAGGCCTGTGAGAGGCCCGTGGTGGGGATCCATACTATGAAACTGTATTGGCAGCATGGAAAATGGATTAGTTATATAATTGCCCTCCTCTTGCTGTATACACTCTCCCTCTCTCTTTCATCTGAGTAGAAGTACAAATAATCATCAACACAGCCTCCTAATTCCTAACCAGAAGGATGCTCTCGCTTAGTAAATAAAAAAAAAAGAAAGATTCGTGTTTGGTGAAACTCAGTTAGTTTGTGAGTTTGTGCACAGTCCTTCTTTCCACACAGCGGCTTGGCAGTCTTGTAGCTGACCACACGGAGGGGCTGGAAACTGTATCTATCTCTGTCTATCTGTCTGTCTCTCTTAGCATAATATATAAACAATACTCTTTGGTGCCTTTGCATTCTAACGGAGGCATAGATACAAGATACACCCCTGTCAGAATCTGAAGGGTAAACTACTTGAAAGAATGCTTATTGTGTGCCTTCTAGTGTGAAAACAGTTTAAATATTGTATGCCTACCTGCAACACAGCTGCAAGGTTGCAGTGCTCCTCAACACAGTGACTGTGATTTAGCCTTTGACCTGTCAGCAACATCAGAGGACTTAGATTCATGTTCAAAGTGTGTATAGTCATTCTCCTATCACATATTTTTTTACAGTAAGATCATGGAGCCCATGTAAAATGATGTTGAAACTTTGTTATGGTCTAGGAAATGTGTGTGATGCATTTGCTCAGTTTATATAGAGGAATTAACCTCCAATGTTTCCACTGTGCCACTAACACAAAAGCTATTGTGCTACCTCAGTTTACTCTCCTCAGATAATATCCCCACTAGGACACTATTCAGATAGAGAGATTCATATTGATCAGATTGTAGTGTGGAAATGCAAATGGATTGTCTCTTGATGGCACGCATACTCCTTCAGATGTAACGGCCATTTGGTTATCCGTCGCCCTCTTGTGGATGGTACGGAAACACACATATTCCATACCCTTGTGTTCACAGTACAGATAATTGCAGTTGCCCATTAAGAATTTATTATCATTTTTTATAATATTAAAATTGCATGGGCAAAATGTATTTCATTATTATTTGTCAAGTTAATTAGATATGCTTTGTCAGTGTGGATTTTATATTTTGTCTGTAAATCGTGTTTGTATGTGTGTGTGCGTGTGTGTGTGTGTGTGTGTGTGTGTGTGTGTGTGTAGGTGTGCTTGGATTTGCCTTTTGAATGTGACATTTTTAGTTGTTATTTTATTGCAAACTGAGGATATTTATGAGTTCTGCTTATCAAATTATCGCGCTTTTGAATGTGCGCTGTCCAAGGTTCTGAAACTTAATGACGACGGAGGGGGATTTTCAGAGTTCTGTTGACGCTCAGTTTGCTATGAGTTATTAAGTGTGGCATGCAATGTCATTTGGACATTGTATGCCACACATTGGTCGTGCTGTTTCATACAGTTCAGTTCATACAGTAATGTATTTTTTGAAAAAGCTATCGTGATTTATCAGAATTTGTAATTTGGTGCCTGAAAACCCTGGCCTCTCTGTTGAGGAAAATACGTGACATTTGTATTAATTAGTGGTTCAAAACATCCGTCCTCAAGCAATGTGCCTGCAGAAGAGTACAGACTGCGAGCCCTCAAAATAATCCAGTTAATATTAGTGTCAACCCCTGGTGGTCTCCAAATGAAACACCACCATATGCCTGTACCAAAAATATGTCCTCACCTCTGTGTAGCAGGGGATTAATACGAGAGAGAGAGAGACAGACAGAGAGGGAGTGGGAGAGAGAGAGACAGACAGACAGAGTGAGAGAGACTGAGAGAGAGAGAGAAAGAGAGGGAGAGAGAGCGCTCCATGTGTCGTTGCAGGGCAGGCCGGTAGATGGCTCTCTTGAGTCTTAGTATTTGCCCCGAATTCTGCACTAATTTTGTACTGTCTGCACACATACAACTCATTTCACTTGGGTGTCATGGATGCAGCATGTGCAAGTACATATGTGTCAAACAGCACGTGAATGGAAAATGATGGTGTTTTAACGCCTGAATTCAGGGTCGAATAAAGGGTTGCTGCGATAAGTGCTCTCCATGGTCCTGAAAGATCGTGTTTAAACCGCTGCTGGCCCTTCCTAACTTTTCACCTTACCTCTCCCACTAGGACGGGTGTGTGTTAAATTCTAGATTTGGTCCTCGTTTCAAGCAGTGTAAAAGCTCTTATCAAAGTGCAGCACTGACTTTTAATGCACGTTCAATTTGTCTTTTAATAAAGTCAGCTCGCTCTTGTTTCCTCGATAGGTGAAATACTGTAGTGATAGCGTCAGACTAATAGTGTCCATGTTTCACAGTGGTTGTGAACATTGTCTTGACATACGATTAGTTCAGTTGTCGTCTTATCCATCTATCCAGTCCTATTTTCCCTAAGTCATGTTGCTTAAGTCGTTGAGCACAGACTTTTCGAAGAACGTGGTGTTCTTTAGCCGCTGCAAATCGGACTAAGATTCGATCATTCATTTTCGACGTAGCGAACGAAAATCACTTAAAGCTGCAGTCCGTTTCCATCGTCGCGCTGAGCCTCAAATTGCCTCAATTTGTTTTCTTAGCTCCTCCCGCGAGTATCCTAAGTTTGTATACGGTCTTTGCCTCGCGCGCATAAGAGAACGTCATATACTAAAGTCAGCTCTCAGATGTTTACCGCCCTAACAGCTGGAATGCATGCGCTTCTTGCTTCAGATCGGTAGATATGCATGCGTTTATGAGCGTTGCATTTTCATTAGCCAGTCGGGCAAACATTTGCTTTTGTTCACGTAGCAGTCGAAGTTTTTGAAGCGGAAACAGAGAACCGTCGATGGTTGCCGGAGGCTAAATGACTTGTTGCTCCTCTGAAGGTAGACGTTGTTTGTCCGATGGTTATTGGACGACACCAATTGTAGGCTTTCCTTACCGCTTCTGGGAAAGTGTCGCCGATTGCGCACCGAACTTGGTGAATCTGTGAGCGGTGATCTTGCCAGCACAAAGCCACACCCGGGAGACCGTCTCGCGTCCTTCACGGGGAACAATACCGTGGAAATCTCTCAGGCTGCTCGAGCGTTTGACTCCAACGCGCGTTGCTTGAAATTGTTGTCCAGAGCATAAGCTGGCCACTGCGTAAACGACACAGGAGCCGGCGACAAGTGGAGAGAAAAATAAATGCAAATGGGTTGAATTTCATAAGAATGTAGCGGACCATCTCGTTATAATAGGTCAAATGTCACCTACTTAATTGTACCTAAACAGCATGGTAAGGTATGAATGGACTTCAGAAATGTCACTTCGGAAAACATATGTTATGCAAAACATGTGCTCCTTGGGAGATCTCTGACATTTGCCGAAAGCAGCGCAGGTTATGTGGACGCGTGTTAAAACATTTTTTAAAGCGTGCGTCCTAAGATATATTCGGAATGTGCTTTTGGACTTCGTTTTTGTTACTGATTGACGAAGAGACATTAAAGCCGGAGTGATGGGGCATTAGGCAGGTTTGGAACAAAAGCGGTTGTTTTGTCGTCTGCGCTTCGTGCCCGGAGGTGAACGGGCTTCGCGTTTGGTGGTTTTGGTGTTTTTCGTCATGGCAGCGGCTATTGCCAGCGGTTTGATCCGGCAGAAGAGACAGGCTCGGGAGCAACAACTACACCGGCCGCCGCCTCACAGGCGAAGAAAAAGCCCTAACAAAAACAAGGGTCTGTGCAACGGGAACCTGGTCGACATCTTCTCTAAAGTGCGAATCTTCGGCCTCAAAAAGAGACGACTACGGAGACAAGGTGTGGGCAATTACTCGAAGCGCACTGTCACGTTGCATCTTGCATACATGTTAACGTTAAATCTAATCCTCTCTAGCGTAAAGCTTGCAACACTTTGCTATGCCCCGTTATCGTAGACGACAGCAATTAATTACAGTCAATCAAAAGCATTGTCTTCCTTTTCCTTGATATTTTCGTCAAATCTGCTAATCACAGGACGCGTGAGAAGTTTTTCTCGCAATCAAATGATGATGTTATCGGGTGATCAAGTCATTTGTATATTAATTTATTATGTAAAATTCCATGTTCGTTATTGTGTGTGTCTCTGTGTGTGTCTGTATGTTTGTGCTTGTGTGTGTATCTGTGTATATCATCTTTCTCTGTGTATGTGTTTATGTATGTGTGTGTGTGTGTGTGTGTGTGTGTGTGTGTGTGTGTGTGTGTGTGTGTGTGAGAGAGAGAGAGAGAGAGAGAGAGAGAGAGAGAGAGAGAGATGGTTTATACAATGTGTGCCTTTGAGTGTGTTGTCTGTATAGCTTGGTCATGCATATGTGTGTGTGGAGGGGGATCTTGTTGCACTGTTGCTATTAAGTGTAAATTGATACTAAACAAGTAGCTCTTCTGTTACACCTCCTTCATCTGCATACAGCTCCAAATGGACATGTGAGATACAATTAATCTCTGTTATCCTGGGTTTATATGTGCAGCAGCCAAAATAATAATAATCTCTGTCAGTAGTGTAGTGGTCCCTGGAGAAGTGGGTATACTAATTTTGCTATTTTTTAAGTAGCCCATACAGGCAGCACAGGATAAACACCCTGTTTTGAGAAGTGGGTATACGCAATGCTGACTGAAAAATAAGTGGGTATACTCCGTATACCTGCGTATACCCTGGACTACACCACTGATCTCTGTTAGACTTGGTTTACATGTAGAGCGGCCTAAACAGAGGAGGTGATCACATCCGTGGAAAGGTATAGGTACCTGTGGCTATGAAAAATCAAACAGTTTTGTGTGTCACCAGCCAAAGCCAGTTCAGTATGTAATACACTGAACTTAACGTTGTCGGTTTTCTTTGATTTGACTTTAAAACATTATAATCTAATTTTATTTTATTGAAGTTTCGCTTGATGTCAGTCTGCTGTTCTGACACTCTGACAGCTCATTTATCAAATGTTGAACTAAATAAGAAATCGGAATTGTTTAAAACATTAGATTTGTCAAATGTCAGTTATCGAGTATGAATTGTGTGCATTATATGGAGAAGTTATTTTAGAGGACAATCTAATTAATACCAAGGGTGATAACTGGCGATAAGGGTGCTGAAACATATGTGCATGATTTGAGAAAGGCTTCAGACGGGTAGGATTTTACCCATAGACCCCTCATTTCTGTATGTGCCCCAGAGGACTGGGGTGGGCATTTCATGAAGCTGGGAAGAAGCTGTGTGCCTTTTTTTCATTTTGGTTTGTTTTGTAGCGTCCATGTTGCTCATCAGAGAAACTATAGATGAAGGCACTGTGATTATTAACACACTTTGCAGACCCAAAGCCAATCAATTATTGGATGAACTAAAATTAAAACTGTAGTCCTTCTTCTGTAAACTGAAATAATAATAATAATCCCCGGACCCGAATCCTAATAGCTGTATACATTGCCTTACACAAATCATTTAGAATATATTTGAATATATAGTACACCGTAGGTTCACTGTAGGCTGTCTATATAGTACATAATAATAGTTTAAAGCTGACACTTGTTTTTTTAACTTTCAGTGAAATCAGTGGAACTATAAGTAATAGATATGAAATGTCTAGATAATAACTTGTGCCTTACTTGACAAATGCTTTTGAGTCATGATTGATAAATAGCTTATCTGTAATACAGTAAAAGACTAATATGCTAAAACAAAATAAGCAAATATCTTATACGTGATGCACAAAATCAAGACAAGACAACATCGCTCTCCTTTTTTAGCAGGAGGGAACACTGTGCACTTTACTGCAGAAGACAGTGTTACATAAGACCTGACCCTACCGAGATCAGGTGTGCATGCTTAATATATGACTCTGCATAGTGCTGTGGGGGGTGGGGGTGTGGGGGGCAGAGACTAGGGGCTAGGATTTCACTCTTAGGGGGCTTAAGCCCGACGGAGAATGTGAAGGCTACCGTCGTCAGACAGTGACTTTCGTCAGTCTTTTTCACCGATTTTAATTATTTGTATTTCAAGAGGTCAAGTGCTTGATAGTTTTAAGGGACTGAGAGAAGAAAGAGTGGGTGTAGAGGGGTGTGTGTGTGTGATGATGCAGACACATGTGGATGTAGAGCGACAGGATGCAGAGCGCCCTATCTCCTCCTCCACCAGCACACACGACTGGACACCCCCCCCCCACACACTCACACACACCCCACCAGTCCATCAGGGGAGAGATCTGGCAGTGACTTACTGTGATGTGCATATGTGGCTGGTGTCAGGGGCTCCTTCACGGCAACGTGTGTTATTATGATAGAGAGCCAGAGGCGAGCCCGGTGCTCGTGACGGCCATTTTGTTATGGCTGGTGACAGGGCGCTGGTAAAGTATGAGGAGGGGTGAGAGCCCCTTGAATGGCAATGCATCATTACTGTTCAATAGCTAATGGGGCTTGACCTGATGCTTGAAAGATAGGATGGGCTTCTGAAGGGAGATGGCTTCTCATAATGTCTTTAATGCTCCAGGGATGGTTAAGCAGGTTTCGCACCTGTTCAGCCTTGTGTTGTTGCTGGATAGGGAGGGATGTGGGGTTACTGTAAGTGAGCTCATTTTGTGTGTGTGTGTGTGTTTGGTGCCTGAGGTTTGGGAAGCTAATCAACACTGATCATCGTTAAGATATGAATTTCTTCAGCCGTGTCTGAACATGTGGAGGATATCCTCTGTGTGTGCTTGTTTGTGTGTGTGTATGTGTGTCACCAACACAACTACACACATGGAAGTACACACACACACAGACAGAGACACACAACCACACACACACATACACACACATACAGGTGCATACACACACACACACACACATACAGGTGCATACATGCACATTATTGTCTTCCGGCTCATTTCCTCACAGATAGTGTCATGTTTACATCCTCTAAATCGCCCACATATTTCCTCTCTCCACATGTCTGACGAACTGATACTGAACCAACTGATATATCTCACTGTAGAAACCCTGAAGTATGATAACAAGAAATATACACACACACACACACATATGCACAAACACAAACATGCATGCACACACATATGCATGCACACACATGTATATATGCACATCCAGCCACACACACACACACACAGACGCACACAGACACACACACACACAAACATCTTGCCACGATTGTTTCATCCCACCATGTTAACCCCACCTGAAGGCTTTGCCTTCCTCTCAACCTGCCACATGTCAAAGCAGCCAAACATCCTGGGCAGTAGACGGAGACCCCCCTACCTCCCCACCCCCTCCCTGCCTCCTCTACCTACCTACCTTTGATTTGGTCCTATCATGCTATTTATTTAGATATATAGCATTTCCTTGCTTGTTGTGAGCAATGTGTACAATCCTTCACAGACGCAGTCACTCCCACTTAACCTTTGACCTTTAACATTTCAGTAAAAGAATGCATCCACCAACAGATTTTAAAATTCTGTAATATATCTGATGGTTCTGCCGACATCACAGATATTCTATAGAAATTTGTACAATGTTCTAAACACCCGGGTGCAGTAACCTGCTTGCATTCACTACGTACACTTAGTCCTACCTTAGGCGTATTTATTTTTATGTTCTTCCTACAAACTGAGCTTTTTACCTTCCTTTGGGTGTTGATT
>NC_137922.1:20766770-20784270 GCF_963457725.1 Sprattus sprattus | reverse complement strand
TTGTTTAGAGACAGAGTTGACATCTCTCGCCATGGTTACGAGGAAAAAAACATTATACTATTAAACATTCTAGCACCTGCCACCTTTCCTGCAGGTCATGTTTGTCTGCCGATCCATCTGGCCCATCCTGGATGACGTCATTAGAGTGACATGATCAGAGTAATCAGTTGCCAGTGAGAAACCTATCCATCCCAGTGTTCCGGAGAGGAAATAGAGGAAATAGACAGTGATTCTCTAGTGTTTGATGCCGGTTATAATGCCATGGTTATTTCTGGTCATTTTAGCCCAGATCTGATTCCCTGACCTATACTGGAGTGAGCACTGCTCTTGATAGGTGTCACCCCAGATTTCAGCTTCCTCAGAAACTTCGGAACTGGGCCAAATCTGTGCCAGACCAGGCTCAAATGTGTGTGTGTGTGTGTTTGTGTGTGTGTGTGTGTGTGTACTCATGTTTGTTTGTATGCTTGTAGACATGTGTCTCTTCGGTTGTCGACATTCCTTTTGATTATGTGTGTGTGTGTGTCTCTGTATCCTTGTAGGTATGTGTATATGCGGTTGTCGACATGTCTTGTGTGTGTGTGTGTGTGTGTGTGTGTGTGTGTGTGTGTGTGTGTCTCTGTATCCTTGTAGGTATGTGTATTTGAGGTTGTCGACATGTCTTGTGTGTGTGTCTGTGTGTCTGTGTGTGTGTCTCTGTATGCTTGAAGGTATGTGTATATGTGGTTGTCAACATGTCTTTTGTGTGTGTGTGGGTGTCTATGTGTGTGTGTGCGTGTGTGTCTATGTGTGTGTGAGTGTGTGTGTGTGTGTGTGTGTGTGTGTGTGTGTGTGTGTGTGTGTGTGTGTGTGTGTGTGTGTGTGGGTGTCTATGTGTGTGTGTGTGTGTGTGTGTGTGTGTGTGTGTGTGTGTGGGTGTGGGTGTGGGTGTCTATGTGTGTGTGTGTGTGTGTGTGTGTCTGTGTGTGTGTGAGAGCTCTCTGGTGCATCTGTGTGTGTGCAGCACAGACCTGATCAAAGCTGATCAAGCCTGCTTCTTGTGGGTGGGTGTGTCTAACACAGGAAATTAGAGAACAGAGGTAGCCCGGTGCTCTGAAGAGGTTGCCGTGGCAGCAGACGTCCCTGTGATATTTTGAGTGATGTGGAACATCAGCCGTCACCGGCACTGTGAATCAGCAATGTTGCCGGGCCGTCAGGCTGCAGAAATAGGCGGACATTTTTAGGCCGTTTGGAAATGAAAAGGTCTATGCTTCCTGCTCTTCTGCAAAGGCATGGGTCCGTTTGTATGATGCTCAAGTCCTTTCGAGAAGAAACACAGTTTTGGAGGGCAGTTACATTTCAATATACTAAAGAATTTTGACAATTGTTACATTGTTGGCATTTCATGTTTGTTGTGTTTGTCAACCGAGAAACATATCAGTGTGTTGATTAAGTCCCAAAGGTGATGACACTACTAACCATACAAAAGGGCAATCACGTCCGGTTGCTCAGTGACCGTTTTTGTGTTTGTTTGTCTGTTTTTTATACACGTGTGTGATTTTTGTAATAGTTGATGAATGATTTGATTAGTCTCTGTGGGAGACATGTCTTTACCTGCCCACAGTGCTCAAGGCTCGTGTACAGGTGTCAACCTTACCTGTGAGTGTCCTCCTCTTGTGTGTCTTACAGATCCCCAGCTCAAGGGCATTGTGACCAGGTTATATTGCAGGCAGGGGTACTACTTGCAGATGAGCCCTGATGGATGTCTGGATGGGACCAAAGATGACAGCACTAATTCCTGTGAGTTCACCTTTCAAATCTCTTAAATCTCTCCACACTTATTCCTGTGATTTTACCTTTCAAATCTCTTTTTTTTTTATATATATATCCACCAGACAGGAAGCACAGGGATAACAGTGCTGTAGAGAGTTCCAGAACACCTTGTTTCACAACTATCAGTTAATTCGGTATTATAATGAATTAATTGAAATTAATACTTAATGTTACGAAGATGCATTTTGCTTGGCACTGCAGTTGTATCCTGTAGTTATGTCCTGTTTGGGAAAGCTCTTCACTCATTGTCACAGTTTAATTTGTCTGCAGTGAATTTTCCGCTCACATTTTTTACTAAATATCATAAATAATGTAATAGGCATTCATTGGCTTGTACAGCTCCATGTATTAGAGTGGTGTACAGCCCCATGTATTAGAGTGGTGTGTAATGATGGGACCAGGTGTTACTGGTTTTCCCTGCATATTCTATCTTATGCTAGGGAGCCTAAAGCCTCTTAGGGGGATTTCCTCAGGGTTCCTTACCTGTAAACAAAACAGCTGCAGGCATTTCATGCAACAAAGACAGGGGTGAATGTGAGTGTGTCTGTGTGTGTGTGTGTGTGTGTGTGTGTGTGTGTGTGTGTGTGTGTGTGTGTGTGTGTGTGTGTGTGTGTGTGTGTGTGTGTGTGTGTGTGTGTGTGTGTGTGTGTGTGTGTGTGTGTGTTTGTGTATGAGCAAGAGAGAGACAGAGAGTCTGCATTTATAGGAAGAGTGTGTAGGTGGATGCTAGGGGAGGCTTATATCAAAGGGTGACATATTAAATGGTGTAGTCGTGTGTGAACATTCAATGCCCCACCATCCTTTAGCGGAAATCCGTAACATTCATCTTAAAAGAATCAATATTGTATCTAAAGCAACTTATTTCCTAATGTCACAAGAGGAAAAACTCAACTGTTTGATACTTTACTGAGTTACAGCTTGTAATATCCATTGTCCGAGTCCTGACAAATTTCTATGTGATTTAAGCCCCAAATATTCGGCTGTAATATGACACATGCATCACTGCTCTTTATGAGTGTGTTACTGGAGCGTTTATATCACAAGACAGAGCTGCCTTTCAGGGAGGGAGAGGAAAACAGAGGTCTCGTTTGTTCCACCTGAGGGACAATGAATCCGATAATTACAGAGAAAATGGAGAATAGGAAGCGACGGTGGGACAACGTAATTCTCAGCTCTCCGCCAGTGTTGATTTGGTGTCCGTCTGTTCTCTTCCCCTCCAACGGACACACTCATACACACACTCACACACACACACACACACATACACACACAAACACACACACACAAACACACACACACACACACACACACACGCTCAAATACTCACATACATACACACACACTGACACACGCTCAAATACCCTCATACACACATGCACACACACACATATACCGACACACACACACACACAAATACACCCACCTCTCACATGCTCACATACGCACACACCCCTGCAGCTCTGTTCAACCTCATCCCAGTGGGCCTCCGAGTCGTCGCCATCCAGTCGGTGAAGACGGGCCTCTACATCGCCATGAACGGGGAGGGACACCTCTACACATCGGTGAGCACACACCGCCATTAGAATCGTTTCTTTATTATACATAATCCAACATTGACATCACTGCCCTCACACATACACACACACACACACACACACACACACACACATCGGTAAGCACACACCGCCATGACAAACGCTTCTTTATTTAATAACATCCAACATTGACATTACTGCCCTCACACACACACACACACACACAAACACATCGGTAAGCACACACCGCCATGACCAACGCTTTTTATTTTTTTATAAGATCCAACATTGCCAACATTTTTCTTATATATTGCATCTCATTCTTTTGGTCATTTTATGTTCCCACACAAAGGGAATTATCATGCCATTATTTATATTTATATTATTATTATTATTATTATTATTATTATTATTACTACTACTACTACTGTTATTATTATTGTTATTATTATTATCATTATTATTGATTTTGTTGTTGTTATTATTATTATTATTATTATTATTATTATTTTTAATTATTCCTTCACTAGCATGTGTGAGTCCTCCATGAAGATACAGTGCCTGTGTTAATTCTGGCTAACATTTGATAGCAATCATGGAAATGTCATATTGCTATAGAACAGAGGCTGTGTCTCCAAGAGCAACCACAGAACCCCCCGGTGTATTTCAAACCTCTGATCTGTCTGGTTGGAAATATTTCGCTGACATGTTTCATGTGGAAAAATAAGCCCACAAATGCTTATTCTCAGTCACAGCAAATGGAATGAAAAGAGAGATCAATCTGTCATTCTGTCCCCCACTTGCAATACAGAGAGCTAATCATCAAGATAACACACGTTGGGTCCCATACACTTAGTGGATTTTGAGCAATCTACCACTGATTTATGTATGGTAGGAGTAGGTTTTACATGTTTACTTGTACTCCTACGTATAATAGATGTATTTTGAAAATGAAGGTAAATCCTTAATCTCAGTGTTTTCCTTTGGTGATATTTACCTACACTACGCTATATTTGTAGTGTAAGGACTGAATTCAATGACTGACATGGGATTTATGTGATAAATCTATTTAAGCATTTCAACTCCTCGAAAATCCTAAACCCTGTGAACTCCCTATACCTCCTTCATGGTGTTTATACATTTTTAAAGCAGTCTGTAGACATTAGGCATTTACTCAACTGGGGTGCCCCAGTTTCTGTGATGAAAAGAGTGACAAAGAGCTTAAGCACAAAGAGAGACAGAGAGACAGAGAAAGAGAGAGAGATAGAGAGAGACAGACAGAGACAGACAGAGATGAGAGAGAGAGAGAGAGAGAGAGAGAGAGAGAGAGAGAGAGAGAGAGAGAGAGAGAGAGAGAGAGACTCTGACAGGGATGGGGAGGACGAAAAACGTGGAATCCCATTAAATTCCTTCCTTTCGCAGTGAACCCTTTTCTTCTGTCTCGGAGGATGCTTCATCTCTCCACGTGAGTGCAGGCAACCTGACAAGAATATAAATTATTTCAGGGCCTGACAACTGTGGACTTGTCTGAGAGATAGAGAGTTCAAATGTTAGACTCACCCTCCCTCACACACACACACACACACACATACACACACACACACACACACACACACAAATATGCACCCTTGTCTGGTTTTCCGTTCAAATGGCAGGAGCATGGCAGGCTGTGCGTGTGTGTGTGTGTGTTCATGTGTGTGTGCGGGAAGGAAAGCACCAAAATGTGCCACTGCAGAATACTAAATCTGCCTTTCTGGGCTTGTGAGGGGATTGAGCGCCGCCCATTTGAGCCGCTTTGTTCCAACTCGGAGCATGCTGAATAATTGATAGGGGAAGTCCCTCCTTCACACACACACACACACACACACACACATGAGAGACACACTCAGGCTCTGAAGGAAGATGGCAAAAAAATCTCCAAGTCAGCATACTATGGAGTAGGAACTAGTGACGGTGTAAAAGAACCACTGGATTAGCATAACATAGCGATGCCTCGTGTGAACTTTTATTCACAACCTATTCACCTAACTTATTTAATTCATCATTTTAAGTACATAAATAAAGTGCATACTTTTCTGAACATATAAAATTTGACATTTACAGAACTCTTGTGAGATTTTTGTTAAGGAAAATGGAACGTTTCTGGAAAAGGTTTACTTGAGGGTCCTGTTTGTTTGTGGTGGTTAAAATGGAGTGGTTTCTGTTTCGGTATTGCAATGGTTGTTTGCAAGGGAGAAATGTTGGAGACACATGAGCAGGTCTCTGTTTTTCATTACGAATGCACGTCTGGGCCCTATTACACACACACTCTTCCGCCTCGGCTGCGGAACAGTGCAGTCACCAGATGGCAGGGTGTGAAGTGATTTCCTACGTGTTAATTACAAACCTGCCCGCTTGTAAAAATGACACCCATTCAAAGCCACACCACTGGTGAAACGCTTCGTCTCTGTGTGTGTGTGTGTGTGTGTGTGTGTGTGTGTGTGTTACAAATATCTTCGGCGGTGGAAAAGAGCTAGGCGGAAAGCAGCAGATTCCTTATCTTGTCAGTTTCCCTCGTTTCTGAGCCCCTGAAGTCATTTCGTAATGCTTGAGCGAGGCTCCGAAAGCTTGTTCTGGCTCTTGTCTCTGAGGGGAACAAAGTGGCGGTGCTGCTGAGGTCACAAACCAGTGCTCTGATCCCCTGCAATCCCTCAAATTAAAAAAAAAAAACCCAAAGGGCAGCCAAAACGCTTTTTAAGGGGGGGGGGGGGGGGGGGGGAGACAGCGTGAGAGTAAGAGGCGAACTTTTGTGAGTTCGAGCTCTCCCATCTGGAGCGCCGCGTCACGTGAAGCGCGTTCATGAATATTTCGCCCCATTTCTTCTCCTCCATTAGCCTTCCCCTGCCGGGGTTTGGGAGGCGGCTGGCTGGTGGAGCCTTGTTATTATCTAGAACATTCCGCCCTGATATGCCGCTTGAGGACAGACAGTGAGGTGTTTGGAGGGGGGTGGAGGGGGGTTGGAGTTGCGGGAGAGCGGCGTTTAGCCAGCAGGAGGGGTGAGGTCAGGTGTGGCTCTGCGGGACCCCTACCACCACTAAAAATAGATTTTTTTTCTTCCACTTTCCATCCGCACTTCCTCTCACAGCTTCCCACATCCTGTAGGCGCGTCTAAGGAATAAGGTGGCACGCCTTACTCTGTCACTAAGTTAGAAAGCGTAGTAGAAATGCAGAGTTTGTGATGGGAGGTAGAGGGCAGGTGTTAACGGTGGTGGGAGTTTGTTTTACCCTCAGGTTTGTTATACCCTTAACACCACAGACCTCAGCTAGGAATATTGGGGGTTCTTTTGGTTGTAATTTTGTATTTTGTGGAATACTTGGCTGATCTCTATCACCACCACCTCATTTTCTCTCAACACACACACACACACACACACACACACACACACACACTGAATGTGAATGTTCTAACAGAGCAACCCCATCTAATTTCAGCTGGCACCTACTGTGAACACCAGACATCCACCACTGTGGGTTGGGTTTTGCAAATCACACGTATTAACCCCCAGTATGGCCACAGCATGTGGTTAGGAGGGTATTACATCCAAGTGATTTGTCTGAAATGGCAGTTGTATTATACACCAGAGAGGGTGTCGAGTATTCTCCTGCAAACAGAATATCCACTAATACATGAAGCTCACAAAGGCATCAGTATGTATGATCATCTGTCAACAAACAGATTTACGGAGTTACGTAACTGATTTTTATAAAATGCTCTTCCCATTATGATGGGATATTTACTGAAGCTGTAACTATAAAAAACGGAAACACTACAAACCTTGGCTCTATACTCCATGTGAAATAGTCACATGCCATATCCAGCATCACAGAGACAATTCAGAGACAACAGGTTACACATGAAACAGACACAGGAGATCAAACAGAATCTTTCCTAGATTTGAACTGTATTTGTTTTACACCTGCGTGGCGAACCCACAAACCTGCACCCATGCACCCAACAAGTGCCAGGGACCCTGTTGCGCTCCCCAAAGAACAAATGACCCGGGCACAAGTCCAGCCACGATTCGGCCCATGCCAGATCAGAGCCAAACCCATGCCAGATCAGAGCTAAACCCATGCCAGATCAGAGCCAAACCCATGCCAGATCAGAGCTAAACCCATGCCAGATCAGAGCCAAACCCATGCCAGATCAGAGCCAAACCCATGCCAGATCAGAGCTAAACCCATGCCAGATCAGAGCCAAACCCATGCCAGATCAGAGCCAAACCCATGCCAGATCAGAGCTAAACCCATGCCAGATCAGAGCCAAACCCATGCCAGATCAGAGCCAAACCCATGCCGGATCAGAGCCAAATCCATGCCGGATCAGAGCCAAATCCATGCCGGATCAGAGCCAAATCCATGCCGGATCAGAGCCAAACCCATGCCGGATCAGAGCCAAACCCATGCCAGATCAGAGCTAAACCCATGCCAGATCAGAGCCAAATCCATACCGGATCAGAGCCAGACCTGTGCCATTGCAGGGCCAATTCTAGAGTCATCTGGTGTCTGGTTTGCAGCTGGTTGCAGCAAATGATAAATGGGCACAATTACTCCCATAAGCCATGCCGGGCTCCTGTTGTTTCTTTTATTCTCCCTCCTGCTTCTGGTCATTAATCTGGGCCTATAAAGCAGCACCCTGTTCACATTCAGCAAGCCGCAGACATACCTGCACAACCACAGAACTGGGGCCTAATATCAGCCTCTCTGGCTGCTCCAAATCTCCTGCTTCATGAGACAGATATTTTATTACTGGAGGTCCCAGCGGGGGGGGGGCTTTTTTATGGGACATTTTTTTTTTTTTGCACAAGTGTGACAGAACACCGCAGTTTATCTCTCTATTGAAGTTCTAATGCGAGTCGCTTGTGTCTCCTTGTCGTCGAGAAGTGGAGCCTTCAGCTCTCACTGGAACTGACCGACTAAAAGCGAAAGAAGCGCTCGTGTCTCCTTGTCATCTTAGGAGCTAATTCAAGTCTTCATCTTGCAGACGGTGCTCTGCCTCTGCTGTCCCTTTCATGTTGATCCCTGGCGACCGTCACCAAATGAGCTCTGCATGTCGGTAAATTGCATTTGGTGTGGCCGCTTCTTTGATGTGGTGGACTGGTGGGCTGGTGGCACCGGTGACGTGGGCAGTCTCTCCCTGCACCTGTCCTCTGTTCTCTAGAGTTCCGCCCTCTCTCGACGGACATCAGAGAGGGAGGCTGCACTAAGGGTCACACACTCTCCAGGCCTTTCTTCTGTGAACCCGGTCAACAGCTGACTGCTGTTTTGGCCCTTCTTGCCCTGTTCCAGCCCTGTTCTGGCCCTGTTCTGGCCATGTTGTGGCCCTGTTCTAGCCCTGTCCTGGCCCTGTTCTGGCCCTGTTCTGGCCCTGTTCTAGCGCTGTCCTGGCCCTGTTCTGGCCCTGTTCTGGCCCTGTTCTAGCCCTGTCCTGGCCCTGTTCTGGCCCTGTTCTGGCCCAGTTCTGGTCCAGTTTTGGCACAGATGTGAACCAGATCAGGTCCTGATTTGTAGTAGCGTTTTTGTAGGATTCATGTAGGATTCATAAAAATGCTGTTATTTTCTTTACAAGAACTGGCAAAAATCAAGCTCACGGCAGACTAGTCCAAGATCACCATATCACTGCTGTTCGCGCTCCATGATCACCTAGAAATCTGTAAGAAATGATCGGCTTAATGACTCATTGTAGGAGTCGTGTTTTTTACTTCACCTCAGGTGAAGTTGCTGCCTGCCAATTAGCCTCTCCAGCGCCTCTCGATATTTTTAGGAGCTTGGATCTTCACTAATGGTTCCAGGTTCCTAATGAGGACTCTCGGAGTCACAGCCTCGTGCCCATGCATGAGAGTTCCTGCCAAAGCTGTTACTAAGTTCCCTTGTGGTTGACATAAATCTGACTCTTCCAGAAGTCAGACACTTCATTTGACAGTAAATCAATATTGATGCATATTTATTATCTAAACTATCATATATATAGCGAGCATATGTATAAAATCACATTTAAGTCTTTAAAGCATTTTGTTTACCCAATGCACAGTATGTGATTGGTGATATTTGAGAACACAACAACCTCTCAGGCTCAAGTGCAGAGAGTGCTATGCTGTAGCCCCTGAGACACTCGGAGAGTTGCAGAGAATGCGTGCATCTGAAGCCTGAGCATCGGAAGTGTGAGCCCTAAAGTGTGAGCCCTGAAGCCTGAGCCCTGAAGTGTGAGCCCTGAAGTGTGAGCTGCAGAGGATGCATGCATCTGAAGCCTGAGCATCTGAAGTGTGAGCCTTGAAGTGTGAGCTGCCTCACTGAGGGGGTGAGTCCCTGGCACTCAGCCTGCTCCGCTCCTGTGTTTACGTTCTGGCGCGCTCCCTGGGGTTATTAGCGTGGTGCTTGAGTGCGGTGTTAGAGGTGCTCCCAAACAGCCTGCCCTGAGCAGCGCAGTCACCTCCTCAGGGACTTCACAGAGGAAAAGTGATTTTCCTTTTTTCCTTCCCTCTGTTGCTCGCCTTTCTCTCCCTCTCTCTCTTTCTCTCTCTCTGCCGCTCTCTCTCTCTCTCTCTCTCTCTCTCTCTCTTTTGATACTCACCAGTGTTGCACCAATGTTGAGTTTCCCAAGGGATGGAAGTACACAAGATTCAACTCAAGAACTCAAACTTCCTCAACTTAGCAGGGATACCACTAGAATTGCACTTAATGGTATGAATGTATATATGTAATGGTGTAAAGTCCTAGCACTGTGCACTGTTATCATTCCTTATTCCAATAGCATTTCTGGGCCATGGCATACGAAGCACATGATGCAGTGGTGGTGTCTTAAAGAGATGGGAGATCCATGGAAATAAGGTTGGGCACGACAGCTTAGTATATCTGTGGAACTGAAATCACCTTGCTCAATTTCAGTCTCCACATCTGCTGATTAGTATTTTACTTCATCTTCACCCCAACATTGCCCACGTGCCGCAAATGACAGAAGACTGCCTTTTGTTCTTTTGGCCCTTTCATGGTGAGGAAAAACGTGTGCAATTGTGCCCTATATCATATTTTCGTAGTTATCTAATTATCTTGTTTGAGGAGCAATTATGAATAATGGCTCCTGATTATAGAATATAAATGTCCATGCTCTGCTGAACACACACACACACGAACACACACACACACACACACACTCACACACACACACACACACACACACACACACACACACTCACACTTACACTCACACTCACACTCACACTCACACACACACACACTCACACACAGACACACTCACACACACACACACACACTCACACACACACACACACTCACACACACACACACAAACACCCTTGTGTTGGAGCCCAGCCCGGGCAGCCAGTGAGTGGGTAAGATGTGCGCTCAATAGCAGCAGACATTGATCGAGTACCCAGAGTCCTCCTGGCTTTGAGAGATGGGCACCCCTGCTGGGCCGGACTGCCTTCCCGAGGATTCGTCCGCCCTGAATCATTTTTCTTTTTTTTTCTCGTTGCCTGTGACTCCTTCCATTTAATTCTTCGGGGGCCATCTTCAGCTCGCCACCAGTGCCTTTCTTTTGTGGGTGGAATCTGCATGGCGGCGATGCACTTCGCCACATGGCTCTTCCTGTGGTTATTGTCAGTGGACCAAGTGTGGATTGATTTTGGAAGCCTCTCGGAAAGAGAGAAAGTAAGAAAATATCACGGGCGCTGAAGAATTTCCGTTCTCCTGGAGAGTATGTAGTGTGATGCAAGCACACGCGCAGTCAATTGTACGTGTCAGTGAATTTGCTAAATTGCACATCCCCTCTTGTTGAGCCCTTTTTCTCCACCATTGTTACCGTGGCAACCCTCCACAAAGACGTACAGGTGCATGTCCTTTCATGTGGCAAACTTACTGAATGGAATATCAATGTGGTCTCAGCTTCTCCCTCTCTCTCTCTCTCTCTCTCTCTCTCTATCTCACTCACACACACACACACACACACACATACACACATACATGCACACACACATACACGTTTTTGACCGGGATATGAATTCTGTTCGATATCGTTTATGTTTCTCTGATGCATCCGTCCTCAAAGGTGGATAGTGAAGTGTGCCCTATCTCTCAAAGAGGACCTATTATGCTTATACCTATTTTTCCCTTTCCTTAAGTGAGTTCTTTTTGTGCTTCTAAACGCTTTGCAAAGTTACAAAGCCCAAATTACACGCTAGAGGGAGTAACTCTCTCCCACAGAAACCACGTTTCTTACCTGCCTGAAACACCTTGTTGAAATTCCAGCCCTTTTCCTTTGTTACAACATGATGCAATCTCATAACACAATCCTTATTGTCTACCTAACTGACCAATCAGAGCACACTGGGCTCATCGGAAGACTAGGCTTAAAGACACAGAAGCTCTAACAGACCGTTTCAGACAGAGGGTGAGATGAGATGTACAGGATGAGAAAAATAAATTGTTTTGGGAACATTGAATCATGTAAATCTATTTAGTAGAACCTAAAAATAAAATTATGATAATTAAGAATAAGAATAGTAGGTGAAAGCTGCAGTCCTGCAGTTAAATCAGACATTTAGTTTATTGACAAAGCACAGAATTTAATCATATTGATATATTTTGTGGCATGTTTTAGACTACTTGTAGAACTAACTGTAGTGCTCTCTGCGTCTACATTTGAATATATTTTGGCTATGGAAGAGCCTTTTTCTCTTAGAACATTATAGCTGTTGGTACATTGAGAGCAAGAGGTGTTCTAAATTAGGGTTGTGTTCAACCCCTTTATATTAAAAAATCCCCAGGAGTTTCCACTTGCTATGGTGGACATCAAAGGCTGAGCATTTGAAAGCAAGACAGGCTGTTGTTAATATGGTAAATAAGCATAAACAACACTGTCAAGAGGCACTGCTGTTTATTTTATTTTCAGGAAATTTGAAAGGATCATATTTATTTTACTTTTACTGTTCCCCCTGGAAAGTGTGTCCCTTTCCTGTGATTGTCACTATAACTTTGAATGTACATTTTGTAGTACAGAACACAATGGTAAAATCAGGACAAACATATCACACACACATGCACACTCACACTCACACATACACACACACACAGAGACACACACGCACACGCAAATGCTAACACGCACACGCACACATACACAGACAAAACAACCAACAACACATGAAACAGAAATAATGCGAAATAATGAGGACTCTTTAAATGTATGGAGTGAACTTGATTGTTTTATTGGTCATCGTACAGCATTGGTAAGCATTGGAAACACAGAATTCACACACACACACACACACACACACACACACACAGGACACCTCTTATGATCTGCTGTATCTCAATGGTTTGTGCATATGACCTGCATTTGCCATGGTGTACATCAGAATTCATTTTTTTTGTTGACTTTAACATGCTACTTTACTTAAAGTGCTAAAGTGCTCACCTTATTTTTTAGATTTTTCAATTAATTTGTCTTTCTCTTCCTCTTAACAGTATGATTTATAAGCTCATGAAGCATCGCATGACCGACTGTGTCCCTCTTCCCTCTTCAGGAGCTCTTCACGCCTGAGTGCAAATTTAAAGAGTCAGTGTTCGAGAACTATTACGTCATCTACTCGTCTCTGCTCTACCGGCAGCAGGAGTCCGGTCGGGCCTGGTTCCTGGGCCTCAACAAAGATGGCCAGCCCATGAAGGGCAACCGGGTCAAGAAGACCAAACCTGCTGCTCACTTCCTGCCTAAACCCATAGAAGGTAGGAACCCACAGAGTGTCACGTAACCAGGAAGTAGTTTAACATGCCTGTGTGGAAACAAACACGGTCGAATATGGAGTGATTAAGAGTTGGAATGATGACAGCTTTAATGGATTTGTGAAACCAACTTAAATGCCTCCTGAAGGTGGGCTTCAAATGTGTGCTGAACGTCTTTTGGCTCAGTGAATTTGAAAGTTAGGGGTGGGTTCTTAACAGGATGGCTGCTAAGCATAGGCTTGTTGCCATTCGCCTCTAGTCCACATGTTCAGGGAATTGTCTCCAGACTATGAACTCTTGTCCTTTTTATGTACTACTGAAGTCATGTCTAGGCCCACAAGGCTCCTCAACAACAGTTTGGGCAGATGTTGAGCAACTCACATCTGTCAGTGATTTGTGTTGAGATAAGGATATGTAATGCCTTTGCCTTTGTTAGCTGAAACATTACTTTTTTGTTTTTGTATATCTTTGATTCTTAAGTGCTGACGTTTCTAACTCTGTATGTGCTCAAAAGTGTACTTTCTGTGTGTGTGTGTGTAAGCAATGGCTGATAAGAAGAACTAGTAGTCCTTCTTTTCTACCTTGCTGATGCGTTACGCTGCAAAAAGCATAGTAAGATGACCTTGGACGTCAGAGACCCACCACATGGTTATCCCTGCTGACCAAACCTGGCAAATAAAGATAATGAGAGAGGAAGCATTCTCAACTTGTTTGTGTTTTAGAGATACTTGCACTATGGATTGCCAAAATGGCAATTGTTTGTTTCTTGGAAGAAATGATGAACAATGTCACATGAAGAACTAGTGCTAGTGATGTTCCTGCAGCTTCCTGAACTGACTTACTGACTGTTTGTGATGAGTCATACTCATTGACGAGTTTGGACTCATTGACTTGATTAACAACAAACAAATGGTTTGTCTTGGAGTTCTACATGTGTAAATAAAGTTTTAGGTAGCCACCATAAAGAGCCTCCATCACTTAAACTTAAAACCCTTTCATTGTTCATCGGGTTAGAGACGCAATATTAATTTCACTTCCATCTGTTCTTCTTCCCAGTTGCTATGTACCGTGAGCCCTCTCTGCACGACGTAGGCGAGGTGGTCCCGAAGGCCGGTGTTCTCCCCAGCAAAAGCACAAGCGAGCCAGTGGTGATGAACGGAGGCAAGCCTGTCAGCAAGCCCGACAAGGAGACATAACCCAGCCCTCCTCCTCTCCTCTCGCGGAAAGGGGCCGCTTGCACGGGCCCCGCTCCTCACAAGGACTCTCTCACTCTCTTGCCCGTGAGTCAGTTTCAAGGGCAAAACACAGACACCCCCAAACCCCCAACCCCCCCCCAAAAAAACTAAAACTCCTCCACGTGTCTCACTTCAAGGCGCTTTGCTGCTAACTAATTGAAACAGGGGGGGCACAAGGACTGGGGTACAACGCAGTAAGGCAGGGGGAGGGTAGAGGAGGAGGAGGAGGAGGAAGAGGAGGAGGTGGAGGAGGAAGAGGAGGAGGAGGAAGAGGAGGAGGAAGAGGAGAAGGAGAACAGCTGGGTTGCCAGCCTTACAGACTATGTCACTGGAATGCCCTATGTGATATGGAATGCCTTTTTCAAGCTCTCTTCTTCGGATTCGTTTTTTGTTTTGTTTTGTTTCCGCTTCGTTTTCCCAGTTTTTTGCTTTTCTTTCTGTGACAATCTTCTGTGAGAATGATGCAATTCCATCTGCCTGACCTGGTGGCTTTGCCTGCGGAGGGCTGCCCATGACTCCTCTGTCTTCTGGCTTACTGTTGCAGCCCTTTCCACGCCATTTAGGACTTTTAATTTGTCGCTCCGAAAATACACAGCACACCAGCAATGGTCTGGAGAGATTGTTTGTACAGACACAAATCAAGATTGTTCAGATTTACTTTTTATGTACGAATGTATGTATGTAAGTAGGTGTGTGTGTGTGTATGTACGTGTGTGTGTATGTGTTTGTATGTGTTTGTGTGTGTGTGTGTGACTGTGTTTGTGACTGTGTGTGTGTATGTGTGTGCGCTTATGTGTGTGTGTGTGTTTGTGTGTGTGTGTGTGTGTGTGTGTGTGTGTGTGTATGTGTGCGTGTGTGAGTATGTAGGTGTTTGCGTCTTCCTCTTTTCGTTCTATCCTTCTGCTTACCCTTCCGTCCACCTGGTATTTTTCTCCCCAGTGGTCAAGTTGTTCTCCGTCAGTTATCTTCTGTAATAAATGGCATAGGTTGAAGCATTTTATTCCTTTCCTGAAACACACACAGCAAATAAGGAGATGAGATGCCAACGCTCGCTTCCTTAGACAAGTTTACAGTTTAGGAATCAGAGGGCAACCATTTTAAGCAAACGATGAAACTATCCATTTGCTCTTTGTGTTTGTCCTGCAAATTACAAAACCCTTCTCAAACGTTTTTGTCACTTGTACCACTGAAAAAGCAGATTTCTTTCTGTAGGGTTTATGCAAGCTGAATTTAGGTGTGCATCAAGACATGGGATGGCAGTAGCCTGTCTGCGTAATAGGCCATCTAGGGTGAGCAAGGCTCCTTGAGGAAGGACCGAGCACATATCAGATTCACCCCACTTTTTATCCGCCCGCCTGTCTCTATTCACGTGACGAACACCTCAGACCAAATACCTCATTTCGGTCTCTGACGTTATGGGGGACCCCGTGTGTACGTTCACCAGTGACCAGTTCCCTCTCCCTTGTTAGTTCTGGGGTTACTCCATCCTCAGTCCAACGACGCTGATTGTCTCAATTGCATCTTGGCGAATTGAACAGATCTTGTGGATCTTCGCCCCCCGCCCTGAAGCGGTGGCTGAATGTACATAGGCGTCGTCATCCAGGGCACTTGATCCCCTAGGTGAGTGTGTGTGTGTGTGTGTGTGTGTGTGTGTGTGTGTGTGTGTGTGTGTGTGTGCGTGTTGAGGCCGAGGTTAACGTCACGCCATGTCTCCCGCATCCTGTTTTTGTTGTAGTAGCAATGGGTTTACTGGCACACGTAGTAGCATGGAGTGAGCTGATAAGGCAGATTATACATGTAGATATAGCAAAAATGATATAAGACCGATATATATGCAGGATATGTACAAAGCAAAACAAAGAGTTGTATTTTTTAGTTTTAATAATTTAGTTTTTCTTTGGTTTCTGGCTCCGCATGTATGGATAACCCACTGATGTCTCTTGTTTTGTAGCTAAAAATCTGGGTTCAGAAGAAACCCTTCTGTGATTGGGTTTAAGCCACTTTAGTTTCGGCCCCTTTCCAAACTGAAGCAAGAGTCGTAGCATGTTTGATTGAGTTGTCTGTGTTTGGTCGAAATATCTATGTTTATGTTTTAGTTTTTTTTTTTTTCTCTGCGTTCAGGTTGGATGTTATGGTCCATCAGATCTTAGAAACCGTCTGCACTGAATTAAGGTGTTTGGCCTATGCGTGTAGATTCAGAGTGAATTCAGGTATCGAACAATGTAGCCAGGCAAATTTGAGCTATTTATAAACTTCATTACTCACTAGATATTTGTTTGTATTTGTCCTTAGTTTTTGTTTCTATTACAGTTGCCTGGAAATATACCATTTTGAGACACTGAGAATCTTTGTATTAATCAGATGTGATTGACAATGCTAAAGCTAATTAATTATGTACGATTTGACATTTTGCTACATGATTAACTTAACCGACTTAGATAATGTTGTTATGCCAGAGATATATTCCAGGCAGTTTCCCAAATCAAGGTGTTTTTAACTATAGCGAACTGGGAGTGTATAAAACAACTGGCAAACCTGCTGTTAAAAAAAAACACACTTTCATGCTTGTGCATTGTCATGTTAACTGTCATGTCTGGACTTATTTGAGCATGTGATTCATGGTCTTTTAGCTGACGTCCATTTTTCGGAGTGTAATGTTCAACACAGCACCTTGTTAATGCTTCCTTGATTGGGCTGCACAACACATTTATTTTTTTATTTTTACGTCTCTCGCTCTCATACTTGTATGATTTGAGGTTGTGTTGAAACAGTTGGGCTGCTGTTCCCTGATGAATGGCGTGAAAAATCTTTTGGAAGCTTGCACACCCACTGAATCAGGCCGTTGTACCTTTCAACTTGCCCAGCTAAACCAGTCCATAGAGGGCTGAATTTATTTTTCTAAAAAGACTGCTATTTAAATGTACTTAACTCTCAGCTCTTACATGTTTCTTCCTCTTGCTTTGTTTCTATCCTTCCCCCATTTTTTATTTTTTTGGGAATCTGCACCCACAGTTTGTTCTTCTGAGTCAACTCTCCCTGGTGAGAACCGGTTGACCTAAGAGACATGATGTATTTTTTTCTTGTCTTTTCTAACTTGTCAAAAAAAAAAAAAAAATCCTTCCAACAGGAGATCTCTGTTACTCT
>NC_137922.1:20751770-20759270 GCF_963457725.1 Sprattus sprattus | reverse complement strand
ACACCTGTAGATGTTAAACAACGTCACTGCTTCCAATCAATACATGAATTCAACACCCCACATACGAACATGCAGTCACATAAACTCACACCTATACCCTCCCTCTCTCCCTCTATCCCACTCTCCCTCTCTCTCCCTCTTACACTCTCTCACACACACACACACACACACACACACACACACACACACACCTATAAAGGTTACACATGTGATAATGCCAAACAAAACCTCTGGCTGTCCATCTCAGCAGAAAATCATTCCCAATCCCAAGCCATGACCAGTATTGTCCCGGCAAATTCCCATTTGCCAGGTCTGGGCTCATGGCAGTTTCCTAAGCCATGCTTCATTTCATGTGTGGTGTGATGCTGTGATGCTCAGCCGTGTATGTGTGACGGTGGCCAGTAGGCATAGAGCTGTGAGCAGTGAGTAAAACCTCTCTCCCCAAAGTCCCAACCACGGGTTTTGGCCGAGAGGAGAGCTGTTCCAGGAAGATGTAGCTCCGGGGCAGATCCGGCCCCAGTCTGGCACAGGTCTGAAGGAAATGGTGGCAGCTCGGTTATGTAGTGCTGTGACGTTAACCGATATTGGTAAAATGATGTAGTCTTATAATTAAACATCATGCATGAGGATGTTTAATGACAAGTATTTTGTCAGTAAGGAAACATTTTATGACATTCATGACAGAGGATTAATGTAAAATGTAACCAGTGATTCCTAGACAGAGGCTTAGTAGCTTCAGCTGTCTGGGCTTGTTTGTGGTTGCTATGACACCCTTGAGTACTCCAGATCATCTGTTGTTGTGCACACTACAGATGGAGATGAGGTAATTAAGCAATCCTCCTAACCCAGTGACATCCATGATAGATCACAGCACAGGAAAGGTCAGCATTTCCCTTTTGGGAACTCACTCTCTCTCACACACACACACAGGAGAAATGGAGTCAGTCAGTCACTCACACACACACACACACACACACACACACACACACACACACACACTCACACACACAGGAGAAATGGAGTCAGTCAGTCACTCACACACACACACACACACACACACACACACACACACACACACTCACACACACAGGAGAAATGGAGTCAGTCAGTCACTCACACACACACATACTCACACACTCATACACCGACACAGGAGAAATGGAGTCAGACACTCACTCACGCACACAGTCACACACACTCACACACAGGAGAAATAGAGTCAGTCACAGCACAGCTGGTGAATTGGTAGCTGCTGAAGTAAAAGATAAATGGATATGAACTTCTTCACTTGTTGCAGTGTCTTACTGTATGTGTTTGCGTGTGTGTGTGTGTGTGTGTGTGTGTGTGTGTGTGTGTGTGTGTGTCTGTGTGTGCGTTATTGATAGACAATTAATTTTAAGGTATAGAAATAGTTAAAGTATATTAAAGCTGCACTTCATATGGATGCTTGTCTATTGATGAACTGTAATATGAAAAGTATACGAGCCATTATCTATGCTGCCCAAAGGAATGCTTTCAGTCAAAAGAGGCCCTCTCCGCTCTGCAATTTCGGTTCATTAGGAAGATTCTGCTCCATATGCATGATGGATATGCGATACCGATAAACATGTAACGGGTGGCTGAGTTGACTGGTGAGATGGATTGAACACTGAAAATTGTCCCCTATAGACTATCTGCACATACTCAGATTATAAACAAACTATCTGTTGAAACACTGTTAACTCAAATGTACAGTTAGGGTTAGGGGTTGGGTTTGTTTAAGGTGATGTTCATTGAACAATTAGTAAGAGTGCACTTCAACTTCAACAAACCATCTGTAAAGTCTTTGTAAGTGGACGATCGAAATAAAGTGTTGCCCTGGAAATGTTATCAACACCTTTGTCATTCTACGCCATTTTAATTTCCTAAAACATGAACAAACTCTTCAGCTAATCAAGGAGTGTGATATAAATTGAGCAGTTTCTGGGAAGAATATAGGTCCCTGTTGACAGTCTGTGTCATTTTTTTTACTGTTGGTATACCTCTTTAAATCTCCCATTTGGGAAAACGTATTCTATTTGTATTTGTAAGTGAATATTCACAAACTCTTAAGGCTTTTAAAGAGATCAATGTTAAGGTAGAGCATCAATTATTTTCGGTGCAAAGTAGTTGTGAAAATGGAGGATCCTGCACTCTTGTGGTTCCATCCACATCTTCTGGGAACTCGAACCGTACCTTGGATTTTATTCTTTAAAAGAAAGCAATCTATAGATTGACTTGTCTGACAACTCAAAAGTATTACAGTTAAAGACTCAAGTCCCAAACACCACACAAACGCAAACACACAGACACGGACACACAAACACAGACACACACACACAAACACAAACACACACACACACACACACACACACACACACAGACACACACACACACTGTACTGGACTTTACTTACTAAAGTAATCAGCATTAAGTAATACACAGGTTGATGTGTAACATTTATCATGCTAGTATTTAGTGCGCTATACATGGGCTTTAGCAGGCCTATGTGGAGCACTTTGGTTGTGTCGGTGGACAGATGTGTGAAGAATTAGTTGAGCAGAAAAAGACGATGGTTAGCCATCCGTTACCAAATGAATTAGGATCAGGATAGGTACACATGTGCTGTATCTAAACTGCATTTGACTGCTATGTTAGTTCAGTTGCTAACAGGTATTATTGCATGTTCCACATGTGTAAGTAGACATTCAAAATCAGGTTGGGTTTAAAGGACATCACTACACCCTCTTATGATGATTGTGTCCATTCAAAACAACCTACAGATATCCTTTAGACATCACTGAAGGCGTTCCAGCCTTATCATTATTTCAGTCGAGATGAGAAGCAGTGTGTAAATTAGGCTGATTTCAAGCGTTTTTAATCACGCTCTGTGTGCTCGTGAATTACTTTCGGTCTGAGACGCTCACAAACAACCAATCAGCTCGCAGGCGGCGCTGTGCTGCTGATTGCAGAGAGCCCAGCCGTTTCGAGCTCACAAGGAGCGCTCACTTCAGACGACTCATTTCCGCTCTATGGTTATCTTCAAAGCCACCCTCCTCTCTCTCTCTCTCCATCTCTCTCTCGCTCTATCTCTCTTTCTCTCTCTCAGTGCCGTTCTTCTCCACAGCCGGACGGCGACTTCGGGCAGTAATTGGAGCACTTCTACAACAAATGAACAACCTCTTCCCATCTTCCCAGCCCCAACAAGCAGGCTTTTTTCCTCCCCATTAGGGTCACTATGGTAACGCCCCTCAGCAGAGAGACTGGGGACAGGCGGAGGCTCGTGAGGGTACTTGAGGAAGTGCGAAGAGCAATCCAGACACATAGTCCCATTGGCACAGTCACTTTCTGGCTTGAATGGACACTTCTTCTTGAGCGACCTCATGAGTGCCATGGTTGCTATCACAGCATGACAGGCTGATTGCGCATCATCTTTCTACAAACAAACCGCCACATCAAATAACATCACTGAATGCAACGCCATTACGAAAGGTTAAAGGTAAGGCAAGCATAACCATGTGTAATATGGATATATATATATATACAGCCGCGGAAAAAATTAAGAGACCACTTCAAAATTATCAGTTTCTCTGGTTTTACTATTTATTGGTATGTGTTAAAGTAAAATGTACATTTTAGTTTTATTCTATAACCTACTGGCAACATTCCTACCAAATTTCAAATAAAAATATTGTCATTTAGATCATTTATTTGCAGAAAAATGACAATTGGTCAAAATAGCAAAAAAGATGCAGTGTCTTCAGATCTCGAATAATGCAAAGAAAACAAGCTCATATTCATTTTTAAACTACACAATACTAATGCTTTAACTTAGGAAGAGTTCAGAAACCAATATTTGGTGGAATAACCTTGATTTAAAATCACAACTTTCATGTGTCTTGGCATGCTCTCCACCAGTCTTTCACATTGCCGTTGGGTGACTTTATGCTACTCCTGGCGCAAGAATTCAAGCAGCTCGGCTTCTTTTCATGGCTTGTGACCATCCATCTTCCTCTTGATCACATTTCAGAGTTTTTTTTATGGGATTCAGGTCTCGAAATTGGGCTGGCCATGACAGGGTCCTGATCTGGTGATACTCCATCCACACCTTTACTGGCCTGGCTGTGTGGCATGGAGCATTGCCCTGCTGGAAAAAACACTTCTCAGAGTTGGGGAACATTGTCAGAGCAAAAGGAAGCAAGTTTTTCTTCCGGTACAACGTTGTGCTTTGCCTGGCTGAGGTTTGTAAAAGACCATAAGGATTGAACCAAAGCCGACTGGAGGGTCTCCTAGTTCGTCTTCTCTGATGAGTCCAATTTCACAGTAGGTGCAAGACTCTGTGGCTTGTAGGCCTCTCCAGGTCTCCGTCTAACCATCAGACGACCATGTGTTGGGCAAAGCTGAAAATTGGACTCATCAGAGAAGACGAACTAGGAGACCCTCCAGTCCGCTTTGGCAATGTGAAAGACTGGTGGAGAGCATGCCAAGACACATGAAAGTTGTGATTTTAAATCAAGGTTATTCCACCAAATATTGATTTCTGAACTCTTTCTGAGTTAAAGCATTAGTATTGTGTAGTTTAAAAATGAATATGAGCTTGTTTTCTTTGCATTATTCGAGATCTGAAGACACTGCATCTTTTTTGCTATTTTGACCAATTGTCATTTTTCTGCAAATAAATGATCTAAATGACAATATTTTTATTTGAAATTTGGTAGGAATGTTGCCAGTAGGTTATAGAATAAAACTAAAATGTACATTTTACTTTAACACATACCAATAAATAGTAAAACCAGAGAAACTGATCATTTTGAAGTGGTCTCTTAATTTTTTTCCGCGGCTGTATATATATATATATATATATATATATATTATGGCATGCCGTTCAGGAAATTAACATTTGAATATATATATACAAAAGTCTGAATATACAAAAGTCTGAATATATATACAAAACTCTGAATATATATACAAAAGTCTGAATATATATACAAAACTCTGAATATATATACAAAAGACTGGATATATATATACAAAAGTCTGAATATATATACAAAAGTCTGAATATATATACAAAAGTCTGAATATATATACAAAACTCTGAATATATATATACAAAAGTCTGAATATATATACAAAAGTCTGAATATATATACAAAACTCTAAATATATATACAAAAGTCTGAATATATATACAAAACGAAGTCTGAATATATATACAAAACGAAGTCTGAATATATATACAAAACTCTGAACTCTGAAGCGCTCAATCCGTCTTTGTCCGCCATATTGGATTGAGCGTTTCCTATTAAATCAATGGTACCAAAATGTTTATAATTACGTATTTTCTGCTTTATGAAATACTGTATTTCTGTTGTATTGTTCAATTTTGACATTCATTTCTCACTAGAAATGCAATAATAACACGTTTATTTTACACCGTTTGACTTCACCAAGGATATTTTTAGAGGCAATTTCTCCATTCACTTGACTGGGGTCTTGTCAAAACCTTCGTACTTCCTTGTTTTCTGCTTCATGAAATACTTTTTTTTTCTGTTATATGGCTAAAATTGATTAAACATTGATTTCTCGCTAAAAATGCAATAATAATAACACGTTCATTTTGCATCGTTTGACTTAATGAAGGACATTTTTACGTTTAAATGGGATAGCCTACATCGTATCCTCTCGTCACATGATCAAATAGGGACTTGACATTGGACAAAAAATGATTACCCAGAAATCCTCATTGCATATACCAATGAAAATAAGACATTATTCATTGAATTGAATAGGTTTTTTTTTTAATAGTTTCCATAGTTTATGTAGGATAAGCATATAATTGTGTTATAGATTGCTACTGACCATTTCCCTTCTACAAAATAATACTCACCATGACCTAGATAGGTTGGCCATTCCAAGGGTATAAATACCATAAGGTACTTCAATAAATTTAAAAAAGTCATCGGTCGCGGGTGTGTTTCCAGAAAAGTGTCTACCCTTACGTACCCGCAGACATGACGTTTTGTGAAGCACCCGACGAGGCAAAATCCCGGACGATTTGGGAATCCCTGCCGGACGCATTTTTTAGGTCTCAAAAAGAGGACATGTCCGAAAAAGAGCACGTCTGGTCACCCTACCATATGAACAGAAAAACAGTATTTCATGAAGCAGAAAACAAGGAATTACGAAGGTTTTGACAAGACCCCAGTCCAATCAATAGGGAACCTGCCTCTAAAAATATCCTTCGTGAAGTCAAACAGTGTAAAATAAACGTGTTATTATTGCATTTCTAGTGAGAAATCAATGTCAAAATTGAACAATATAACAGAAAAACAGAGTTTCTTGAAGCAGAAAATACGTAATCACAAACATTTTGGTACCATTGATTTAATAGGAAGCGCTCAATCCAATATGGCGGACAAAGACGGATTGAGCGCTTCAGAGTTCAGAGTTTTGTATATATATTCAGACTTCGTTTTGTATATATATTCAGACTTTGTTTTGTATATATATATTCAGACTTCGTTTTGTATATATATTCAGACTTTTGTATATATATATTCAGAGTTTTGTATATATATTCAGACTTTTGAATATATATATTCAGAGTTTTGTATATATATTCAGACTTTTGTATATATATTCAGACTTCTGTATATATATTCAGAGTTTTGTATATATATTCAGACTTTTGTATATATATATCCAGACTTTTGTATATATATTCAGACTTTTGTATATATATTCAGAGTTTTGTATATATATTCAGACTTTTGTATATATATTCAGACTTTTGTATATATATATTCAAATGTTAATTTCCTGAACGGCATGCCATAATATATATATATATATATATATATATATATATATATATATATATATATATATATAATCCTACATATATATATATATATATATATATATATATATAAAACCATGTGTTCATTTATAACCCACAGCCTAAAATAAACCAGCACTTGAAAACTCATTTTGGCCTAATTGCATGCCCCAAAAATAATATCAAACAGGGAAAAGAAATGAAAATACCATGGGATAAATCTATCATTCATATCTATTGCTAGGCCTCCCTTGACATTAGTGGAATTCTTTTCAGGATGAAGAATGCATAGATCAAATCCATATTTGTGGCGTGTCAGGGCCTTGTGTGTCCTCGAGTCGGCTGGTACCGGCCGCAGTGTGGGCCAGGTCTCTATCTCCTCTGCTCACTTAATTTCTGCTGTGTGTCTCCATGTTCACCAGTCAAAAGATGGAAGCTGTCACTCTGCACAGTGTAAACACACAGCGGCAAGTTCTGACAGGTATGTGTGTGTGTGTGAGGGGGGAGGGGTGGTTGGGGTGTGTGTGTGGCTCCCCTCCCTCTTTATGATAAAATGTGAATTATCATGATTGACAGCTCTGTGCTGCGGTCCAGGGGTGGGGGAGGCACAACCTCTTGTTGATTTATTTCTGACAGGA
>NC_137922.1:20734270-20741770 GCF_963457725.1 Sprattus sprattus | reverse complement strand
GTGGTGCTGAATGTGGAATTTTAAATTGAGACGTAAAAGGTCTTCGGTGGAATGCCAGCATGCCTCCGCCTGTCAATCATCCATTCCCAACCCATCCATCATGGTAATTTAACGCCCACCGCTGGGGCTATCACTCTTTTAACCTTTGCATAAGGACATGAAATGTCAATGTACAGTATATTGGCGAATTGTCAAGCCAATATGAATATGCATTAGGCCTGTTTTAAGAGATGGATGAAAGCTATTTCCCATGTGTTGTAAGCATTAAAACTTTACACCAGTCCACCAGAACCAACAGTCTCCAGGCTAGAAGCCTCGACCTCCTGATGCTGCCTCAGGAGTTTATATGCACCTCATTCCCATTTAAATTCGAACACAACAGCTAATCAAACGACAGCACTCCCTTCTATTCCCCTGAAGCAGTGTGTCGACTGGCTGGAATAGTTCGAGCACACACAGCCCCAGGTGTGGCAGTGAGGGCAGCCTTGGCAGTGCCAGTGGGGCCAGCAGCACCAGGTGACTGTGAGTGGTGAAGAGACTGCCACTCAGACTCACAGACCCAGGTGTGGAGGCAAGAACTGACATGACGGCGTCAGTGGTGCCAAGAGGGGCCTGCGGGCGCAGCCTTCATTTGCCGACAGCTGCCGCCCGTGGGGAGGAAGTGGCCAAGTGCCCTGTCAGAGCCAATCAGACAGCGGTGTTCTGACCGGCAGGCTCCAGACCCAGGCACTGGCGCCGTCACTGGCAGCTGCATTATTCATGGCGACGATGCACCACTCCTGGGTCCCTCTGGAGCCCCTTCCTGTGTTTCCGCACTTTAACTCCACCAAGGGCAGTTGGGCGTGAACCACCCTGTCAGCCACTCCCAGCGTAGCACAGAGGCAGGCAGAGATTAGCCACACACACACACACTCACACACACATAGAAATAAAGAAACATGCAAATACAAAGAGAGAGAGAAACATGTACACACACATGCCATCCCCCTCTTGACAAGCGTATCAGCGACAGCGAGAGGCATAACTAAGCTCTGAGCGCCTTGCTTCTCCTGGCAAACCCCTGCGCTCCTTCCTGTCTCAGTGCTCTACTCTCTCCGTCAGCACGGTGACCACGAGAGAAGCTCCAGCCAACAGGGAGACTGACAGGAGAGGGTCCGGAGCTCCAGCCGACAGGAGAGGGTTCAGAGCACCGCAGGCCGGACGCCCAGATGGGCCTAATTAGACAACTGTGCTGCATGTCCTGATCAAGGAAAAGCTTACAATGGCACCACAGACTTAGACAGAGTAGAATTACAGCTTTTATCACCATGCGTCAACTGACATGCTGCTTCAAGGTATGAATATTGCTATGGCCAGTTTATAACATGGTCATGTCTGTGTTATGACATAGGAATTAACAAAGGATCCAACTAAATGCTCATCCAAAATAGGTGCCCTAACCTTAGGTGTAAACAATGACAACTACAGGCACATTGCTCCTGCCACTATGTGTAATGAACAGAGCATTTCACTCACACACGTCTTAATAAGGTGCTATTCTCCTAACACACGAGAGGAGAACAGCCAACCGAGTCAATGTTGGGGAAAGACAAGAGATTATCCCCTTTTATTAGTGTCCAGGCTTCTGTCCGGCGAGCCCAGTACATGACGTTATCTGTTTCCAGTGGACTGGCCGCCTCTCTCTCACAGCAGGGGGAGGCAGGCAGAGGCTTGTGGAAACATACGGGCGTTCAAGCGGTCAGTGCAGTTTGTGTGTTTTTGATGAAAAGGTCTCCGCAGAAGATAACGATCTCGATTCCACTGTTGTCCACAGTCCACCACCGTGAGCGAGGTGTGAGTGTGTGTGTGTGTGAGTGTGTGTATGTGTGTGTGTGTGTTTGTGTGTGTGTGTGTGTGTGTGTGTGTGTGTGAGTGTGTATGTGTGTGTGTGTGTGTGTGTATGTGTGTGTGTGTGTGTGTGTGTGTGTGTGTGTGTGTGTGTGTGTGTGTGTGTGTGTGTGAGTGTGTATGTGTGTGTGTGTGTGTGTGTGTGTGTGTGTGTGTGTGTTAGGGTAGGAGAAGCCCGCCGGTAACCCAAGGCCTCAGGATGGTGAGTTATCTCCGAGCTGCAGACCCGTGATAAGGCCGTGATGGGAGACCAATTTAGTCGGTCAGCCAATAGCATCCTTCTTGGCTCACCCCAGCTCAGCGGCTCGCCGCGCAGAGACGCGTGGAAGTCCCGGTGAAACTCCCGACTCCCGACAGCTGCTGGCTCAGGCCGCGGCTGCTTCAGACAGCAGGGCGGCCACAGCAGGTGCAGCACTGCGATGCCAGGGCCTGATAATATGCTGAAAGTAATGCTGAATAAATGAAGTGTCATACATACAGTGGCCCCCATTCACACGTACGAATACATGCCATAATAAATCATTCAAGAGGAGTTGAATATATGGTTGGGTAGCAAAATGAAAGTAAATATTCATGTTTAGTTTATGTTCCATCCATATGTCAAATATGTCAAACCATGGTTATACAGAGATTCCAAATTCAGATGATGAGCTGGTGGTCGAAATTTTCTGTGTTGCAATTTTGAACATAGACCTGGAATGGAAAGTTGAAGCTTATTTACAAAAGTGTTTCTGCATGGAATGAAATACGGGGAAGGGGGGATTAAAATCATTAAAAATACAGGACTAAAATACGGGGGGGGGGGGGGGGGGGGGGGGGGGTTGAAATCATTAAAAATACATGGCTTTTGCAACTGGATACCAAGTTCTCCACTTACCTATTAATCAGGAATGGGTTTCCTGCAGTCCTGAACCTTTTAACACGTCAGTCGTTCACTTTGTCCATTTTGCTTCAAGTCTCTATACTGTTAGTTTACATCACTGCTCAGATGCTACCATTCTTAACCGCTGTTTCTAAGGCCTGATGATTCTGGGTGATGATGACAGTGATGCTGCTTTATAGACTGTGTTCGTTACAGTGATGCCAATGTATTGAAAAGTACTAATAGGCAAATTAAACTATACAATAAATCACTATTTGTACACATTGACTATCTTGTCTCCATTCCAGCACTTTGGGGCCCTGCTGTTGACTGTGTTATCTTGCAAGCCATTGGCTAGTATTTGCTGTTGGCTGTATTATCTTGCAAGCCATTGGCTAGTAGTTGCTGTTAACTGTTATCTTGCAAGCCATTGGCTAGTAGTTGCTGTTGATTGTGCCATCTTTCATGCCATTGGTCAGAAACAAAAACTGCTTTTAGCAAACTCCCCCTCTGCCTTCAGTAAAGGCCAGGGCTTTTCTGCCTGTCTGTCTGGCAATCTGTCTGTCTGTTAACCGGCTGAGCTGCTTTGGTTGGCTGCTGTGAGGCGAGGAGTGGACTATGAGAGGCTTTATGTTCTCCCGTTCGCTCCGATATCACAGCTCCGATCTGTCCATCTCCCACTGTCTCTCCACACAGGGCTTCAACACACCTGTGTGTGTGTGTGTGAGTGTGTGTATGTGTGTGTGTGTGAGTGTGTGTGTGTGTGTGTGTGTGCCTGTATGTGTGTGTGAGTGTGTGTGTGGGAGTGTTTGTATGTGTGTGTGTGTGTGTGTGTGTGTGTGTGTGTGTGTGTGTGTGTGTGTGTGTGTGTGTGTGTGTGTGTGTGTGTGTGTGTGTGTGTGTGTGTGTGTGTGTGTGTTTGAGTGTGGTTGAGGCGAGACAGAGCCGGATAGATCTGCACGGGGAAGCGTGACTCTGGGACAGTTACAAGATCTCATTGGATTGGAGATGAGTGAACCTGTATTTCTATGTGAGGTGAAATAAATTCTCTGTTACACTTTCTTGTTCCTCAGTCTAGATTCTACTTATGACAATTTATGTAGATATTTTAACATGCCTCCTCAAGTCATTTGAATCTCTGTGGCAGAATTCATTTCCAAGCTTTTAAATGACAGGAAATGAAATATTCATTGTGTTCTTCAGATGAGTCAAACTCAGGCTCACCTCCATTTACAAAGGCCACAGTGTACCCACACAGGGCCTGAAGGATCTGGCACTGGTCTGGGCCTGGTCTCTTGTGGATCTGGTCCTGGTATAGTGTGGATCTGGTCCTGGTATAGTGTGGATCTGGTCCTGGTATAGTGTGGATCTGCTCCTGGTATAGTATGGACTGATCTGCTACAAATGGGCTTATTAATATCTAGGCTGCGTTTAACACTCTCTCTCTCTCTCTCTGTCTCCCTCTCTCTCTCTGTCTCCCTATCTCTCTCTCTTTCTGTCTCTCTCTCTCTCGCTCTCTCTCTCTTGATCTCCCCCCTCTCTCTCTCCCTCTCTCTCTCTCCCGTTCTCTCTCTGACCCTCTCTCCAGGCAAAGCTCTAGTCACCTTGAAAAGGGAACCTTGTCACTCTAGGGCACAAGTTCTTATCATGAGCTTTTTATATACCATCATAACAGGCTGTCTAGACACACTGGGATGACAGAGCAGTTTACACACTGCCTGGGCAGAGGTTGGGTCCTCCCTCCTTCTAACAGTCATGCGCGTGGTAGTCCTCTTTAGTGATATTAGTGGATGTAGTTTCATGTGAACATTTTCTTACCAATTCAACTAATTTGACGAGTCAAAATGAAACTGCTTTCAAATGGGATCTTATGTGTCCAAAGTACATTAATGCACAATAAAGCACTCGTGCAATATTCTCAATACTCTGAGTCCCTTTCTCGAAACATTACAGAGCTCCGACAGTTTTTAAATATTGTAATCGTGGCAATAGTTAACCCCTATCTCCATATTTATGTCTATTTAATCGAGATGAATGGCTTTAATATGTAGGCTGACTGAGAGTACCAGATTGAATCGGTAATGCAAATTACATTACATGATATTAGCAAACATCCACAGTCCCATCCATCACCCCCTGTACAGAGGGAGGACGACAGCAGCAGAGTTTGGCTCGGAGCTGGCCAAGATATGGCCCTGATTTGGCCCTGATTTGGCCATGATTTGGGCCAGATTTGTACCAGAATGAGGACAATGTTCTAGGGCTGGCTTCTACAGTAAGTGTGTTTGCCCTGTGGTTTCTGGGTATTGTATGCTATTTTGGAGTATGACAGGTTGACAGGAAGGGAGAGACGCAAAGGTCAAGGGTCAAGAAAGGATGTAATACACAGAATCGCTCATTTGTTGACGGAAAAAATAAACCAATTTTTACACAGCAGAACTCAAAATTAGCATGTGGTTTAGTCTCAGGTGGGGTTCACACACCCCTGAATGTGGTATTTTCTCCACTCCCCACTCTACATTCCTTTCTTTCTTTCTTTCTTTCATTCATTCATTCTTCCTTACTTTTCTTTCTGTGTTTCTTCTTTTCTTTCTTTCGAAATTCAATGTAAGCAGGCTGCAGCCCAGACACACTCAACAAGCCCCCCGAGGCGTCCGCTTCTCGTTTCACAGTGGCCATTTTGTCCTGCTCCCTCACCTTGCCACGGCACCGCCCGCAGTTTACAAGCAAATGGAAATAAATAGCGTCTTCCCTGCTCCGTAATGAGCCTCTCGCCTCCACTTGAGCCAATCACCGTGGTAATGAGAGCACTGAAGCGTGGGGGAGAGGCAGCCGGACCCAGAGGAGAGCAGGATGGATCGACCCACCGGGCGTGGGTTATTCTCAGTTAACCAGATGGGTGACCTGCCATTGACTTTATACGTGGCTTCTCCCTCCTATGCTCTTGCCTCAGCCCAGGTGACCGTGGGTTGGTTTTAAATTTGGGGGTGCTGGAGTAGCAAATATACCAGAGGAAGGTTGCTAGGGTGTGAACTATGTGTGAACACACACACACAAACTGTACACACATACATACACACACATACACACACACACAAACTGTACACACATACACATACACACACAGAGACACCCGCACGCACACACAAACTGTACACACACACACAGTCACCCGCACGCACACACATACTGTACACACACACACGTACACACACACACACACACACACACATACAAAGAAAAACTCTTTTGAAGTTCAAATCAGAACATGTAGTGCCTATGGCAGTGCTTGTTGTGCTTTTCCCAGTTTTCACAGTTCACAAGGTTCACAGTTGTTCAAAGATGCTGTTGCTTACAGGGACTTGTCAGAATATTCCACTCTTCCTATCACAAACAGCAGGGAATCTTTTAAGTAAAGATAAATTAGCTGTCAACAACTTCTGTGATTTTTAGCACAGGGAAGTAGTGTGTGTGTGTGTGTGTGTGTGTGTGTGTGTGTGTGTGTGTGTGTGTGTGTGTGTGTGTGTGTGTGTGTGTGTGTGTGTGATTGTGTGTGTGTGTGTGTGTGTGTGTATGTGTGTGTGTGTGTGTGTGTGTGTGTGTGTGTGTGTGTTTGTATGTGTCCTCTGTAGGAAACAAACCCACGACCTTGGTGGCGCTAGAACCTGGTCTTTACCAGCGGAGCCACAGGTATCAAAAGACCCTCTGGGCTCCAGAAATTACGAGCACTGACACACACACACACACACACACACTCACACACACACACACACACACACACACTCACACACACACACACACACACACACACACACACACACACACAAACACACACATAGAGAACTGACATGATTCCAAACCCATGCTGTATGTTGACTCTGATGACTATGTCAGACGTAATATTGCTTTTGAAGTATAGAAGATCACATAAAACAATTATAGACTAAACTGAGAACCCAGAGAAAAATAACACGGCTCAGAGGGGAGTCTCTCTGAGGAGAGTAAAACAGAAGCAAACATTGTAGTGTTGATGAGAAAAGTAGAATTACATTTAAATCATTCAGACGGAAAACTAATTGAAATTGCTGCACCCTCTTCTCCCCTGGGCTCTTTGCAGCAGCCCCCACAACATATGTGTGTGTGTGTACGTGTGTTTGTGTGTGTGTTTGTGTGTGTGTGTGTGTGTGTGTGTGTGTGTGTGTGTGTGTGTGTGTGTGTGTGTGTATGTGCAACAACATATGCACAACACTCTCCAAGTTCTGTTTCAATGGGAGAGGACTTCTCAGAGAAGCTAAACTTACTACACAGTGCTGTAATCCCCTTCTGCAACAAAACCCTCCCCCATCCCCCCCTTCCTATCTCCACCCAGCCTACCTCAAGCAGATGGGTCCCCCCTTATGTGCCGTGGTTCTGCTTAAGGTTCGTTCCTGACTAACAGGGAGTTTTTCCTTGCCCCTGCTGCCATTGTGCTTGCACTAAGGGTTCCAGGCTCTGGGCTCTGTAAAGCGCCTTGAGCCAATTGTATTGTTATATAAATTCAATTAAATTGAATTGAACTGTTATCATGATCATGGCGATTAGATTTAGCACCCCTCTCTCCTTAACCCTTTGGACAGAGTGGGACGAATGTGACCAGTGATGGAGCTCATTCATTATAGGGTAGAGTCGGACTGAGACTGCCCTGGCTGCCTGATCTCAATCAGGCCCTGAGACTTTGTCTAGGCCCGTCTGGAATCCCCGTGAGCGGGTGA
>NC_137922.1:20701770-20731770 GCF_963457725.1 Sprattus sprattus | reverse complement strand
CATGGACAGACACACAAACACAAAAACAGGTACACACACACACACCCTGATCCACACACACAGACTCATCATGACGGGTACACACACACAGTCTGAGTGGCATTATCCGGCCGGTTGACCTCAGTTCTGGCTGGGTCAGAGAGTCCGGTTCTGACGAGAGGCCAGATGTGTGCCCTCCGCACTGATGGATGACATTTCACGACATTTCTGGGAGCAGGTGTGTTTGAAAGAATCCCATTAAAGGGAAGAAAACTCACTCGCCCACCCTCTCTCTCAGTCTCTCTCTCTCTCAGTCTTTCTCTCTCTCCCTCACTCTCTCTCTCTCTCCGTGTCAGTTTGAATGGGGTCTGGATGGGTTTGTGAGAGTATGTGTGTAGTGGTGTGTGTGAGTGTGTGTATACGTGTATGTGGTGAGATGGTGTCTGTGTGTGTGTGTGTGTGAGTGAGCGTGTATGTGTGCACAAGTGTGTGTGATTGAGTGTGTGAAGGGAGATGGTGTCTGTGTAGGTGAGTGAGTGAGTGTGTGTGTGTGCATATGTGTGTGTGGGGATATGGTTTCTATGTGTGTGTGTGTGTTTGTGTGTGTGTGTGTGTGTGTGTGTGTGTGTGTGTGTGTGTGTGTGTGTGTGTGTGTTTGTGTGTGCACATATATATGTGTGTGTGATTGAGTGTGTGTGTGTGTGTGTGTGGGCATGTGTGTGCATAAAGACAGTCAAAAAACACTTGACCGCTGTGCTCTGGGCGTGAGCCGTGACAGAGGGGAGCTGTGACTGAAGGGGAAAGGTAGAGTGCTGGCAGACAGCTGATGAAAAGCCAACGCCAGAGGAGACGTCTTCTTTCTCATTTCTATCAACCTCTCTCTCACTCTCTCTCTCTCCTATTGTCAACATCTCTCTCTCCCTCTCTCTCTCTCCTGTTGTCTACCTCTACCTCTCTCTCTATCTCTCTCTCTCTCGCTCTCTCCTGTTCTCTACATCTCTATCTCTCTCAAGTTCGCCTCAGGGGAGCCTTGTGGTCATGCTGTTATATCTTTTCATTTCATTTCTGAAGGGAGGACGCTTTATCACATGCTTTCCTTTGTTGGCTGCTCAGACACAGGTCTGCTGTCTGGTCAGTGGTTTATTTCCGTGTCACTGGGAACCACCCATTGAGGATGTCTGAGTGTAGACAGACGTGTTTGTTCAAAGAAAGTTCCTTTTAAAAAAAGACACTAAAAGGAAAGGAGTGTTTGGAGTCAACCTGGAGTCAACCTGGACTTCAGTGGCTTCAGTGGCACAGACATGTGGCCTGAACTGCCGTGGCTTGGAGGGAGTTCTGCTTTAATGAGCTGTTTGTGATTCATACGAGCTATTCATTTTCATCATGAATGGAATAAGTGCCCCCCCCCCCACCTCTCTCTCTCTCTCACTTTCTCTCTCTCTTTCTCTCTCTCTCTTTCTCTCTCCCTCTCCCTCCCTCTTCACTGCCGCAAATCATTGAGGTTAATGAGACCTAGTGCATCTCAACATGGGCCAGGGTGTGTTAATTGGACATCTGCATTTCACCAACCTGTGCTTTAATTACTCTCTTGACATCCCAGCTCTCAGGCACACACTTGTGTTTTTCGAATGAGGAGCACTTTAGTCACTAACGTGGGATTTACGCGTCACTGGTAACGAAAGGTTGGACTCAATATGACAGACGCCTTATGTGTCTATGTACAGTAACACGAGGATATCTAAATGAAGACAACATTGATGTTGAGTATAATGTTGTTTTAGTATCAATTTGTTGTTAAGTATATTGTTGTTTTAGTATCAATCTGTTAATGTAATGTAATTGTAAAGCTCCTGTGAAATTATAAGTGGGGTTTTAAAGGTATTTAGCAGGCGCTTTTATCCGAAGCGTCGTACAAAGGCAATCGTTTTCGGGTCAATTGTTTACAGTGGCGGTCCGTGCATTTCACGACTAGGCCTTCAGCGATGTCCTACACGATGTTAAACTGAGTGAATCCACCTCCTAATACCATCATTACGACGCCATGGCTCTCGAACCATTATATCTATACAGAAAGGCAGTATAAGTGAGCATTGCATCACCTTAACATAGTCGAGTACAACAGACTTTATTAATATTTCCGGAGCATTTAAAATCAATACACCCGTATTAAAAATACATTAAGGCCCAATCCCATTTCTCATCTCTACCGCTACCCTTACCCCTACCCCTTCGCCTTCGCTTTTTCAAACGGAGCGGTAGTGGAAGGGGTTGAAACGCTAGCCCTTCGAATTGGGATGGCACTTCAACACTTACGTACGTCATCAGTACGCTGCGTCAGCTGTTACGTTACCGGAGAGCGACAGCTGTCACTCACCAGACATAAACAAACATGGTGCCTGCAGCTCTTATTTACACAATGCAACATTTCATCAAACAAGTTTTAAAATCATGAATTACAAAGAAAATACTTTCATTTGTTTGATGCTTTCCCTGCTGTTTCCGACATTTTTAAATTGACTCTCGCGATGTTTCTTCTTTAATGCTCACGGGTTCGCAATGCATTGAGGGAAATCAGTCTACCCCTCCGTTTGAAGTGTGCCCTCGGAAAATCTCCGTTTGGAGCGGTAGAAAGCGCTTCCCCTTCCCCTACCCCTCTGTCTTAACGTGAATTGGGACAGCACTACCCCTCCACATGAACGCGCAAAACGGAGGGGAAGGGGAAAGACGAAGGGGTAGCGGGAGAAATGGGATTCAGCCTAAGAGTAGTAAACTCTCAGTTATATGATCGCTTGGATATTACTGTCACAACTTAAAAATAAAAGGCGATTTTCAGGGATTAGTCTACAAAGTTTTATTAAGTCCACCGAAAGTAGCCTATGTGAGCTTTAACAAGTTTGTCCACTAAACATCGCATTGTCCCACCTGCAAAGCAGTTTCATTAAACTTCCCATCCTCACGATATAGTTTTTCTTGAAAGTTCCGTCTTGAAAATGGCGTTGTAATTGTATCAAAAACTGGAATTATCAAGTTGGTGTAAACTAGTTTATTTGAGTTGGTTAATGTAATTATATTTAGTCTTACCAATTGAAACAACTAGCATAATAAGCATTGAAACCGATGTACGTCGTTTTCGCATTAGCCAGCTAAACTGAGCACTGAAGCACTGCACCGGTCTGCCTCAGTATCCAATCAAAGGACGTGTACGTGTCACGTTCAACGTGAGGAAAGAAATCTTCCGGGCCTTCTAGCAGGCCCGATGTCGCCAACTCGCAATCTGATTGGTTGTCACAACTGTCTGTTTCAGTTCATTCAACGTAAATGAACTGAAACAGCCAGTTGTGATAACCAATCAGATGTACACGGGCCTTCAATGTGAATTATGAAGGCCTCAGGGAAGATTTCTGTTCTCGGGGAAGATTTCTTGGAGCGTGGCAACACATGATAGCTAAAATATGATTGGATGAAAGCTCAAACATAAATTAACAACGCTGGAAGCTATGAAATGAAGATAATGGACTATGGGGAATAATTTAATACATATTTATGAAAAGAAAATATTAAAATTAAATGTATTTTATTACATTTATTTTCTGATGATGTTTAGGCCAGCAGAGAAGGCCTTGAAGGCCCTGACGGACCACCACTGATTGTTTATAAGATGCCCACTGTGGGCTGTGTTTATGGTTGACAATTACATGTGCTTTACATGTGTCGAAACCTCCTGTACTGACATGCGCTCCATGTACTTGAGAATGTGTCACCAATATTTCTTAACAGGTGATTAATATGTTATGCTTATTATTATTATTATTATTATTATTAATAATTTGTTTAAGGAAAGACTATGTGTGAGGTTTTGAGGAGTCCAGATAAGCCTACATACTTGGCTTCCATTTCTATCCACCTATACGATGCTCGTGTGCTAATTTCATTTCACACAGTAATGCATGCCCCCTCGGGCACAGCGGGGACTGAAGGACCTCACACACAACTCCTGCCACATGGCCATGAGGCTCCTCATAAGCGGCGCCTCGCTGCCCTCCTGCTCAGTAGTGGGGAGAGCCTCAAGCAGAGCTCAGGAGATCCTCCTCACATCCTCTGCCAGACCAACTCAACCCCCCTGCCCCTGCACAGCCCCTCGGCCAGCAAGGAGGCCCTGGTCCTCCTCCCTCAGCTTAAACCTATCCCAAAATGCATTTGGTCAGCATAGTGCTGGGTGGATGGAGGCGGTCATGGAGGGGGTAGTTTGAGCTGCTTTACGGTATCCTTCTGAGGCTGGTCCGGGCTGGACGGGTTCACAGCAGGGCCGAGGTTCACAGGGGCCCGCCAGAAGGAACTGAAGGAGTGCTGATGGGCCATTTTTGATCAGATCCTTCGTCTCAGCTGAAGGAGGCATGCAGAGGTCCATTCTCCCATATACTGTTTCTATTCAGTAAAAAAAAAAAGGGTTTTGAAATGTTAATGTGTTTAGAATGTGTTACTCCAACATCTAAAAGACTCATTAAGCTTCCCCGAGAGAGGTAAATGTTGGTGTAAATATTTTATATAATTCAACTCTTCAATATGTTCAAACAAAAACTAAGCACTGACGTGTGCAATAAAACATGCAGTGCTTTTAAACAGATGTGACACACACGTTTACTAGCTGGCACTGTTGGCATACTGATGCCACCATATCTGTCTGTCTGTCTGTCTGTCTGTCTGTCTGTCTGTCTGTCTGTCTGTCTCTGTCACTACTGTCACTACTTTCCCTCTCTCCATTAGTGCCTCTTCTTCCTCTCTTTCTTCTTACCTTCTCTATCCCTTTCTCCCACAGCCATCTCCCTTTTTTCCTTTTTCTTTCCCTCTTTCTCTCTCTCTCCCTGACATTCTGGCTCTTCTGCTTCTCTTTCTCCACGCATTCTCTATCACCCACTCTCTCCTTCGCTCTCCCTTTCTCCCTTCCCCTCCCTCTTTCTCTCTCTCTGACATTATTACTCAGTCCATCACCCATGGCTGCCCCCCCCCCTCCATCTCCCTAAGGCAGCTGAACATGCTCCTCTCTCCCTGAAAGCATTGATCTCTTTTCCTTCGCTTGTCTTCTCAAGGAGGCTTGAGTCAGAGGTAGTCTCAGGTAGCTCAGAGCAACAGGCAAGGAAACTACAAACCCTCCCGCATTTTGTGTGTTACAGCTTTTAGTGTTCAAGAGGAATAATGACATTTCTTATCAAAAAATAGCTAACAGCTAGGGGACTTGCCTTGTCAAACACCACGAGCATAAGCTAGTTAGGTTGCAAACCTTCTTTTTTCATTGATTTCTTTTGTAAAAGCTGCTCTTACATGTTCCCATTTTTTTCTGATCTAGAACACCAAACCACCGAATGAATCCATTTGACTGAGGCTGGAGAGCTTGTACAGTGTTTGGTGTGTTTGTGTCTCATTAATGTTGTGTGATTCTCTGCGTTTGACACCACAGGAGCTCACGAGGGAGAGAAAGTCACGTCTAGTCCACTGCCCTGTCAGTCAGACCACTCTCCAGGGAACCGTTGAGGGTCTTGGAAATGTCAGAGGAGTTTATCACCATCAGTCTTCACAGAGGAACAACATCCTGAGTTCCAGATGCTTCCGGAATTCCTCTGTCAAACAGAAACTTGAAAAGGACACATTTCTCCCCTGTGTTGTCTTCATGATTTGGCACAGTTCTTCATAGTCTCTTGGCACAGTTCTTCATATTTCTCTCAAAGCACACCACACCAGCTTAACCAAATTATCAGTGACCAGAATACAAGGAAAGAATGAAAGACTGAAAGAAATAGAGGAGGAAAGAAAGGAAAAAAAGAAACAGAAAGAAAAGTAGGGAAGAAAGGTGCAGTGGGGATTGGACAAAATACCACATTCAGGCATATGTTGAGCCTGCTGTGTAAAAGATAGCTTATTTTCTCTGTTAACAAATTAGTATATACTGTGATGCTGTGCAATGCATCCTTTCTTGACCCTTAACCCTTGACCCTTGAGATTCTTTTTTTCCAGTCATCCTGTCCCACTCAAACATAGAATACAGCACAGAGAGGCCTCAGAGCACACCCCACTTATGGCACATTTCTTCTATGGAATCCTGGGATAAGCCTTAGACTCCTTTTTTTGTTTCTCTGAGGCTGGACCAGGGCAAAACAGCATCTGCTCGGTCCAGGAGTGGGACAGGGTAGCCTGGTGACACCAGCCTACGTATATCCGCCTGATATGATTTCAAGCTCAGACGTAGTCTGGCCCAGCCCCGCCTAACATCGTTTCCAGGCTTCACCCTACAACCGCACCAATCAGCGAACAGTTCAGAGCTGTGACGCAAAACTCTCCTTGCCGAGGTGCATGTAGTCCATCAGAGTTTGTAGTTTACCAGCATTGTCTCAACTCTCGAGAACATCAGAAAATTAAAAGGAGAACAAGAGGATTGTCTTGTAAGTTTTATGATTGGAAAGGACGTCGTAGCTCTTCTCCCAACTGGCTTTGGGAAGAGTTTAATCTACCAGATGGCCCCGTTAGTAATGGAGAGACCGAATGCTTACCAAACGTTGCTGATTGGTTAAGGGAACTCCAATGATTTTAAACCTCAAGCTAAGCACCCGCCCATCTCGGAAACGAAAATGCATGGGGTTTTGCCAGACTGACTGATGGAAAGAAATGGAGTCACAGGCTGGTAATGGCCAGGCTAGGGACAGGGCTGAATCAGGGGTAAACATAGAGAGAGTGTTAGTTAAGGGGCTAAATCAGGGGTGAACATATAGGTAGTGTTAGTTAAAGGGCTAAATCAGGGGTGAACATATAGGTAGTGTTAGTTAAAGGGCTAAATCAGGGGTGAACATATAGGGATGGTTGGATATGAAAAGAAAAACTACGGATGTAGAGAACAACTATAAATCAAAACTTTATAAAGCGTTATTTAAAAGTTACTAGTGTTGATTTTCTCTGTTTGCAAATGTCCCCGCTATTACAACTCCTAATGGAAACAGAAGACCAAGGCTATTCACCTGTGCATAAGCCCTCGGACTAGCCCCAGTCTTTAGTGCAAAAAGCCACAGGTGGCCCCAGTCTTTAGTGGAAAAGGCCCTCAGACTGGCCCTGGTCTTTATAATAATAATAATTAACTTAATTTGTAGTGCACTCTACATTCAAACTGAATCTCAGAGTGCTACAGTGTGTAAAACATTGTTAGAAAAAACATAGTTAAAACAGCCCATATCAAAAGCATAGTTAAAAAAAAAACATATTTTTAAAAGCACAGCTTAAAAAATAATATGTTTTTTAAAAAGTAGGAAACGCCTTTCTGAATAAAAAGGTTTTGTGTGACTGTGTTGCCCTTAAGTGGTCCAGGAGGCTGTTCCACAGGCACGGTGCTGCAGAGGAGAAGGCCCGGTCGCCCATGGTGGAAAAGGCCCTCGGACCGGCCCCGGTCTTTACTGCAAAAAGCCACAGGTGGCCCCACGGTTAGTCATCATGTGTATCTATCATCTCACTGCATGGTGCAGGTTTATAACTTCCACTCCAATAAAAACCATAACCTTTATAGAAGACTGTCCTTGAAAATAAGGCATTGGTCACACCTGCACCACTATTCCCTGAAGAGAATCCACCTATCATCCCTCTCTCTATATCACTCTCCCACTCTCTATCCCTCTCTCTATATCACTCTCCCATTCTCCATCCCTCTCTCTATATCACTCTCCCATTCTCCATCCCTCTCTCTATATCACTCTCCCATTCTCCATCCCTCTCTCTATATCACTCTCCCATTCTCTATCCCTCTCTCTATATCACTCTCCCATTCTCCATCCCTCTCTCTATATCACTCTCTATCCCTTTATATCCCTCTCTACACCTGCTCCTCTTCACTCTCCTTGAGTCCCACGCAAACACACCAGATTTACATTCCCTGCAATTAACCTGGACCATTTAATCCCTCCACTCTCCCCTCAGTCTCTGGGAGGTCTTCACACTGTAGTTCACTTTAATTCTTAGTCTTTCTTAGTTCACATTCGTAAGCGCTAACATGTTTTTGTGTTTGTTTTGTCTTGTCTCACTTTGCTTTGTTTCATTTTCTGTCGTTTTAAAGCATTGTTTAATTCATTGTTAAAGCATTGTTTTTTACATGTTATTACTTTACGTTGATGTTTTCATTCCACATCTCAGTATTTTCTCGGGTGTGACCCCAGCTGGAGGTTTACTGGAAAGCTGACAGAGCATGAAACAGCTAACGACTAACAGTGTTTATTCAATGTTGGCTGGACACTCTCTTCCACTCCCAACACAGGTACGTCAATAAGCAGTTAGTGAGTGGCCACACACAATTAACATTTCCTTCCAACATTTACCCACGTTTGGCTCCATGAGGCAAGCATGTCCAGTTAAGCTGCGCAGAACAATGCTTACACATACAGAGAAGGGAACAACAACAAAAGAGAGGGATGGATAAAGATAGAAAGAAAGAAAGAAACTAACAAAAGAAACAAACAAACAAACAAAAGAAAGAAGGAAAAGAAGAAGAGAACAAATTGGAACCCAGAGATGGGGAATCTTTCACATGTCACAAGTGAACCCAGAAGCGCCGGATGAGCCGGGGTGAGAGCAGGGTTCGTCCACAGATGTTGGGCTCCTTGATGAGCTCTTTGAAATGCGACACTCTGGGGAGGTTCTCCTTATTACCCACAGCGACACACTCGTGTTCGTAGCGTTGTGTGTGAGAGGAGACACGCGGTGTGTGTGCGTGTGTGTGCGGGCTTTGAAGAGTCTCTGTCATTATATGCTGCTTGTTTGTTTGTCACGCGCGTCCTTCCAGATGATCTGGTAGAAGACTAAATCTGGCACCACGAGGGAGGAGTGAGAGTGTGGCGCAGAGAGAGACACCTGAGAGAGGATCGACCCAACATGAAAACACTCAGAGAGAAACTGCGACGGGAAAGTTTGATGTTGCCTAGAAAGCCAAAGGAAGAAGCAAAAAGAACAACAGCTGTGAAGACTGAGCTGCCGTTCCCTAAAAGAAACTGTTGAGCGGATCGAACTGAGACTTAAGAAGCCATCTGGAGAACAGGATGAGACGCTATCACAGAGGGACACCTGGAAAGCCCGATATGAAACGAGACAAATGAAAACAAACTGCAGTGTGGGTCTGTTCGTATCTGAGGTGGATGCGCCATATTCATGCTGCATCAAGCCCAAATCCATGTCCGTTTTTTTTTTACCTCTTTTGTCTGCAGAGAAAGATCAAAAGCATCTGAAAAGATGAGCAATGTACCAATATGAAATGAATTAATACAAAATGAGAAAATAATCTAGACTCTGGAACAGATTTGGTCCTCTCCTGATAAACGTAACGTAAACAGAACGTAAAATACACCAGTTCAGGGCCATATCTGTTGCACAGTCCCCCACTGTCTGGACGGCTGACCACACAGGGTGTAGAGGAGGACCAGATAGAGACCATACTGGAGCCCTGAAGCCGCTTGAGGATTTAGCATTCTGCTGTGGTAGTCGTTTGTGGTCACGGACAATTCAAACAAGTAACCAAGAAACTAAATGGGCCGGATTTCCGGAACCTATTAAACCAGAAATCATTTGCGTTGTAAATCTTTTCGTTTTCATCCAAGGCTGTAATTCACAGCAATTTTAGGAAGACAAATAAATCCGTCCATCTAGTATTGCTGTGGGTGTAATGGGTTCAGATTTTTTTGAGGACTTCGGGGCAGTCAGTAAAGGGCTTTTAGTGAAATTATGCAAAGGAGGTTCCCAGAAATCACAGTAAATATCCACGTCATAACAACGAAAATATAGGTGATGAAACGATGCACAGACATTAAGAGCAGCTTAATCAAGCAGTCATTAAACAACCAACTGGTCCCACATCATAAGAACATATACAATTAACTTAATTAAGTAATAATTAATAGTATATTCTTCCCCGATAATAATAACTTATAACTTCTAACTTAACCTCAAGAATATCTTGTCAATAAAAATGTGTACAATAAAAACCACCTACATCATGCTTATCAATTATTATTATATGATTAAGTTAACTACTGACCATTAATAAAAAATGAGGCCAGATAATTTTTTCAAACACGCAAGTTAAGTGGTTCGAAAATCTAAATTATATTGTCTGTATATACTTGGTGTTCAAACTATTCTAAACTGTAGGTCGTTATGATTGGGGGGAGAGTGGTAGATTGTGTCCCTATCCAAATAGAAGTGGTTAAAGTCGCAAAAGCATTAGTCATATGTCATATTTCCAGATTTAGTTTCATAGACCACAAGTTTTTTATTATGGTTTGCAAATGTGGTCATCAATACCTGGCAGTATTAATTTCAGCAGAGGAGCTGTATTGAATTATTGGCGCAGTGAATACTTTTCCCTTGTGTATTACATGGTGAATGTTATCTATTACGCTACAATGAACCGCTGTGTGTCCCAGTAGCTAATCCATTCCAATAAGTATTTTTCTTCATCACATGGAGTAGTCAGGTGGTGAATTGGGCTTAAATTCATTTAATTAAAATTGCTTTAATTTGATACGGTAGCTTAGTCCTCTGAAGCATGGGTTCCTAATCAGATGCTGACGCTCAGCAACTGGCAAAGCAGCAGCAAGCAGACATGGGAGCCGTGGCAACAGCAGCTGCATTCTGTTCCATGGGAAACAAGGGGCTTCATGCCTACATATTTCACTGGTGGTTTCAGTGAACCACTCAACATCACAGAGCTCTGGTTCCATTGTGACCGTGACATTAAGTGCTATGAAACAGGCTAATTACTAGACACTGGAGAGAGACAGAGTACTTTGACACACAGTACTGACATGACCCTGTGCCTAACCCTAATTCATTATTTAACCCTGGCTCTCACTTTATGATATTGGGCTTCAAATGTACCGTTACAATTAACTGTATTACACTGTTCTTAACAGTATCATTTCACTGTGACTTGAGCTCTGTCATGCAAACTGTAGCCAGGTTTCCTAAAAAGGAATTAGGTTAAAGTTTGGAAATGTGAAGAGGGTTCATTTTGGTTGCCAGGAAACCCCTCAGTAATTAGAATGTAGGTCATGTGAGGTGACTATCTAAGAATGCTGTACATTTGTGAAACTGAGGTTTATGAAATGTGATGGATTATCTTTAAATATCCCTCCCAATGAATTGTTTCCAGGCCCATCTGTTGGTTGTGAAGACATGCTTTTCAGAGGCAGCGGGCCAATGGCAGTAAGTAACCTCCCTGCAATTACAGTGCTTTGGAAGTGATTCAACACTGCTGAAAGTGCCAAGAGCCTATTCCTGATCGTCTTACTACACGACAAGAGACAATTCTGTGCTTCACATAATGCATGATTAGTTACCTCTGATATTTTCTCACAAACACACACACTCACACATTCCTCATCTGTTGTTTTGATGAGAGTGTTGTTTATTGCACATCCTCACCTCTGTTGTCATGGACTTGTTGTTTTTTCCCCCCGTTTCTTTTCTTCTCCCAGGCCCTGATTTGTCTGTCACCTCACTGATGCAGGCTGGCGATGCGAAACACTCGCCCCTAAATTGCCAATTTGTCCAAGTGCCCGCAGCTTGGGGGGTGGGATGGGGGGTGGGGGGTGTGTGGAGTGGAGCAGAGGACGGACGGGGGGGGGGGGGGGGGGTTGCCTGCTATAAATACAACCAGACTGATTGCTCTTCAGGAATAAACAGAGGCACACAAAAACATCTTCCAGCCTTTCAATAAACGGACAAATGAGGTATGAAAGCCGATAAAGAATGGGCCGCCCGTGTTCCGTCGTTCCCTTAATCACCCGCAATGGCTTGCAAGCAGGTGCAGCCGCAGCTCAATACAGCCAGGGAGGACATTAGTCATGCCTCGACACATGGAGAGGCTAATACAGATGTATGGAGGGATGGGTGGGTGGACGGATGCATGGATGAATAGATGGATGGATGGATGGATGGATGGACGGATGTTTATAGATGGATAAAGAGATAATGATTGAGTCTGACAGAACACATTCCAAATCGGTGGATGGATGGATGAATGGATGAATGGATGAATGGATGAATGGATGAATGGATGGATGGGTATATGGATAAAATGTATCGATGATTGAATAGATTGGTGGGCGGATGGATGGATAGAGAAAAACTTGGCTGGAATTTGTCTGAACAAACGTTGCCGAGTAGGAAAGTGCTCCATAATCTGTAAAATGAAATCATGTCACAGGGGAGGGTTGTGAAGAAGGCGGCACAGATGCCTCTGAGAGGGAGAGAAGAAAAGCCCTGGGGTATTGGCACACCTCATGCGGACATAATGCTGAAATGATGTACCTGGTGTGTATAAGAGAGGGTCAGAAAAGAATGTATTAGACAGGGGGTTGGGAATGAGAAATCGCTTATGCTTCCTCCTCATCACGCTTTCGCAGTCTGGCGCACACAACACAGAAACCACTTGAGCTAATAGGAAATAATGAGCAGGGGGATTAATGAAGATGAATAATCAATCTCCGCAGCATTTCAGAGATAGGCTCACCACAAGGCCCCCTCTGAAAGATGGCATAGTCAGTTTGCAGAAGCTAATTGTCGCAGACGAGGGTCACTCTCTCCCTCCCTCTCCCAGATTTTGACTTTCTTTGCTGGCATTTGGTTTCTGGAGGGACAAAACAGAGGCCTTTGTGGCACTGTATTCGTGAATTATTAATCGTGAAAATTACAAGCGGTTAGTGATCCCTCTCTTGGCAGGGAGTTTGTGATAGTGAGGTATCATTAGCGTGTTGTCCAAGTAGGCTACCTTAATTACATTTTACGTTGACTTGCTTCCTTATGCAACCTGCGCATGGTTTTACTAATTGAACTAATTCACTAATTGACTGTATGAAATTCTGCTTTCAAAAGGAATTTTACCTTGGAATGTGTAAGTTTAAATGGGAATTGCCTTCAAGTTTGCCATTTCAAAAACAACTCCAATAAATAATGTATGTATTTCATTACAATATATGACGTTCATTATGATTGAAGAATTCAAACCCTCAGCCAGGTTGCTAAAGTGACCTTCGTGAGAGTTTGGCAAAGAACACACTTTGTACTGGTATCAATCTAGCATCAAATGCAGTCTATCTACTAGCATCAAGCCCTAAGCATCAAGCTCACTCTGAGACAAAGGACCCTAATTGAATAGAATGTTATGCACTGCCGCATTCCGGAATTTCTGTAAGGTTTTCACAGTGCATGCTGGGAGCCCCACTAGAAGGCCAAAGCAGTAGTCCAGGCGAGAGATAACCTTAGCCTGTACCATGGCCTGGCATCCTGAGGCAGGTTAAGCCTGTCTATTGTTATGTTTTACGGTGCAAAGTGGCACGACTGTGTGAGACAGACCCAACATGGTCAGAAAAGGATAGATGGTCATCAATCATGACATCCAGGTTTCTCACAAGCTTGGCTGGGGTGAGAGATAAGAGGCAGTTTTTATGTTGATATTGTGATGGACAGACTGATTGGCCAGGATGACCGTGAGTTCAGGCTTGGAGAGGTTTAGTTCAAGGTGGCATTCCTTCATCCATGCGGATACCTCTGAGAGACAAGCTGAGGTCCGCACCCGAGACTGTCGGGTCATCTGGGGGGAAGGCCAGGTATAGCTGGGCATCATCTGCATAGCAGTGTTATGAGAAGCCAGGGGCGTAACCAGGGGATATAGCGTAACTATAGGGGGTGCAGCAGGTGCAGTCGCATAAAAAAAAACGGGGGGGTACGCAGCTGGAGATTGAATGTCTGAAGGGGTACAGGACTGTTTGGGAACCACTGTCTTACGCCACTGACTAGGGCCCGTCATCATAGCCTGCATCTGGGCCCGTCGTAACTACGTTACGCCTCTGTGAGTGGATAGTTGGACCCAAAGAGGCGGTGTACTGCAAAGAGAAGGGTTCCCAGTTTGTTTGTCCTTGCCATGACACATTGAAAGAATGCCCAGTGAGGTAGGATTCAAACCAAGAATGTGCTTTGTTCAAGATGCCAATATCAGAGAACGGACAGGTTCGCTACAGTGAAGTGGCGACTCTTAAAGCCTGACTGATTTGGATCAAGGTGGTCACTGCGTGAGAAGAATTCTGACCACCCTTTTTCCCTAGCTTTAGATTAGACAACAAAGGAAGCAATGAGACTAGGCAATAGTTCTGAATTTGAGCTAGGGTAGAGTGAAAACTTTTTGAACAGAGGTGTTAGCCGAGGCTGATTGAATGCGGTTGGAAAGGTTCCCGAAGCCAGTGAAGCATTTAGCACGTGTGATTGCTGGCACAATAGAGAGAGATATGGTTGGGAAGAGGTTGGAAACGATAATATCTAATGAGCACGTCAAACTTGAAGAACGGACCAGAAGACACAGTCAGAATTTCTGGAGTTTATTTCAGCATGGAGACTCGCAAGCATGTTGCTCAGAGAATAGCCTACCCAGTGGTGTTTCTACATTAGGGGCACATGGGGCACTGCCCCACCAGATCCATATGGCGCTGCGGTGCAGAAACCTCAATACATCTGTGCTTTGTGGCAAAATATATCTTATTTTATTTAATATGCAAAGTAGCGATTCAAATGTGTGTGTGAATAAACTAGACTCACAAGCTGTGTTGGAGTAATTTGATACGTGTGTTTCTGTGTTTGTGCTTGCGCTGTGAAATGCTGCCTGCTCTCCGCTGTCCTTCCCCTTCTGGGGCACAGCTGCAAACACAAGACTGTTGCTATGGAAACACAATGAGCGTGAGCGACACAGGCCAAAGTTTATATTGGGAGATGGGGCAGTTTGAGATGTGCCCCACAAAATCTGCCTAGCAACCTGTGAAAAAATAAATCATACAGACCGTACTCATCCAGATCTACGCCACTAACGTTACTGCTGGTTAGCTATCGCTGGTTTTCTACTGTTTGGAATCATCCTCCTTGTTTTAAGTTGCAGCCTGAAATAATTTGATATAAGTTTTGTTCATTTAGCAGCATGATGTCTCAGTGAGACAGACAGAGTACACATCCAGGGGTATGAGTTACAGAATCAGATGATACAAAAGAACAGTAGAATAGCAATATTCGGCTCCATCAGTCCCCCATATGAGCATTTCTATGCTCACACAAGAATAACCATGTAACAACCAATTACAACAGGAAAACATCAATATACAGTTCCATCAGTAGGAATGGGGTCCATGTAGCAGGACGGCTACAAGTCAGGAGTTTTGATACCCTTACTCTCCGTGGGAGGGCTGAAGAAGAGAAGTAATGCACCATTGACCGGGCGAGACAGAGAAGGACATATAAAGGACTGCTACAAGTTTGGCTTTTTGGTGCCTTGCTGTCAGCTAAAGACCTGAAGGCTTAGCTGGAGGGCTTTCAAATGCCATATCCACTGCTCAGTCAGAGACACAAAAATTATAGATATATTGTGAGTGTGTGTGTTTGTACACGTGTGTAAGTGTGTGTGTGTGTGTGTGTCTCGTTAACAAGCCTCCCTCCCCCTTCTTTTTCGCTCTCCCCCTCTCTAAGCACTCAGCTCTCTTGTGCTCCAGGTTAGCAGACAGGCCCAGGCTTCACTCAGTGCCACTGATTGTAATTACACACCCAGCCAATTATGGCCGGAGACACACAGACAGAACACCTACGTGATCAAACTGACAAAGACGCCAGGCCTCACCATCATACCGAGACGGCAGAGAGAAGACAGAGGCTGGATTTGGGACAAGATCATCAGGGACCTCAGCCACCTCAGCAGGGGACATGGATGCTGCGACTGATGAAATTCTGGTGCTGATGTCACTTCCTGTGGCATAGACATGGTTCTGAGTAAGCACAAACACAAATAAGGCCGTAATTTCATTGACAAAGCAGCAAAGCAACAAGCTCGCCGTCGCGCAAGAACTGAGGCGATCGTGTAAAGTGTGGGAGCATTGAGCAGACCCTCTCTTGTTTGCGCTTAGAATCTTGCCAAGTTATTAAATTAGCTTAAGAGTGTGCGTGCGGTGGACTTGCACATTGCTTTGCTCATAGCCAGTTGCCCATCAATGGAATTTGACTTACACAGAATTCAGATCTTCACACACACACACACACACACACTCATAGACCCCCACAAATGCATGCACATATACAAACACCTCTTTAAATCTTCAGATGTCCACACACACTCACTCACAGACCCACACACACAAATACTTCAGATCTTCGCCCAATGACAAGATGTTCTTGGAACACCTCACACACAAGTATGATTTTCAAACGTGATGATTTTAATTCTACTTTAATTTTACCTTGTCAGTCATAATGAACTCAGTCCAGTGATAAATACCAGAGCACACTGAGGAGGATGACTTGCTTTAATCAATACAAATGAAGCTCCTATCTGTGGTCGAGCTTAGCCCGACCTGTTGAGAGTGGGAATAGTCCAAAACAAAATGGCAGCCCTAATACACTGACATGGCTCTTTTCGCCTGGATTTGGAGGCAGCTTGGTTGTCAGCAAAAGGTGTTCGCAAAGCTGAGTCACTGACATGGTGACAAGAAGGGGTTGTTTTCACAGAGTTTGATACTTTAACAGAAAAGGAAAATCTGAGCAGAAAAATGCCGCACCCCAAAAAAGGTGATGATGTTGTGCAGAGGGACTGGTGTTCAGTGTTCATTTCTCTGGCTGGCACTAAGCGGGAATGGCCTGAAGGTGGGGGGGGGGGGGGCAGCTCTGAAACCTGCGCTGTTGCTGCCACCCACTGGACGTATTGTGACATAGCAGCTGTCCCTCAACAGCCACTTAACACAGGAGACAGAAAAGCGAAGCCAGGCTGGAATGAAATGGAGACCTTTTAGCAACATCACAGACTCCTGACTAATGTCGATGTCTTCAGTTTTGTTAAGGTGACTTAACTGCCCATCTAACTAATCATTCTGTAATCTGAATGAATTATATCTCTGACAAAAATGGATGGAAAATGAATCTAAAATGATGGACCCCACAGAAAGAATGTCCATAGTATGTAATTTCACTTTTCACCACTCAAAGACAAAGGCATCAAAGGTGGTCAACCTGTAATTCACTTTGGCTACAACCAGTAGTGTAATGGACCCTGGAGAAGTGGGTATACTCCTAATTTTTGCAATATTTTTAAGTAGCCCATACAGCACAGGATAAACGCAATGTGGCACGTGGGTACACGCAATAATGGCTGAAAAATAAGTAGGTATACTGCGCATACCTGCGTATACCCTGGACTACACCACTGGCTACAACTACCATAAATCAAGAAAGAACCCTGGAAGCTGTCTGCTCAAATGAATTGAGTACACTCTTCTACTCTTCCTTGCTCAAAAGTAAGTTCATAACAGCATCATAGATATTAAATTAAATTGGGATAAGTTTTCTAAAATCACTTTCCCACTCTATTCAAGAGTACACACTCTCAATATGCTTCCTGATCTCCCACGTCCACAGAGCAAAGATTGAGTTACAGAGTCTCAGAATACAGATCTGTACAGACACAGATTACAGAGTCTCAGAATACAGATCTGTACAGACACAGATTACAGAGTCTCAGAATACAGATCTGTACAGACACAGATTACAGAGTCTCAGAATACAGATCTGTACAGACACAGATTACAGAGTCTCCATCAGATCCAACTCTGCAAAGTCCCTCTCTCTGACCCGCACACCCAGAGCTCACAGATCCCTCCTGCCTGTAGTCCTGGTGGCCCTATAGATGTGGATGTCCCTCTGAGCGTCGTAGTGGAGCTCCTGCACGGCGAACCTGCTCCTCAGCAGGCTGAGGAAGCGCTCGTCTCGCTCGTAACGGAGTCGGCAGGAGAGCAGGACGACCGAACGCTCGGAGCTCAGGTGCTCCAGGGTCTGCAGCAGGGCCGGGAACGTCTCCTCCAGGTACACGATGTCCGCCCCCAGGATGAGGTCATAGGCGCCGGCCTCGTAGCGATCAAGACCCTCACCCCACGTCAGCTCCGAGACCTGCACTGCCTCCTGCAGGGCTGGAGGAATGTTGTCATGCACGTTGGCAGCCAGAAACTCAAGCGCAGGTGCCCTGTCAGTAATGGTCACATTGGCTCCTGAGGAGAGACAACCACAAACACTTTAAGTTAATAATAATAATATTAATAATAATATTCCTCATAAGCTAACCACTTCTATATGTGTGCATGCATTTATGGTTCACGTATAGGCTATCACATACCAACATTCACATTATCTTTTCGAAAGGAGCCCATAGAGATGATTGACAGCTGTCAGTCACCTCACTTCCGAATTTTAGGAGATGTAAACCAGCCTCACTTGTCCACTAAATCACGCTATCCTTTTGTAGCAAAGTATCCTACCTTCTCCCAATCCTCCTCCATTTCACTAGTAGCTCTAAGCTCACATTGCCCCTTCTCTATGGGGGATATAGGGACTAATTTCTCACACTTGATCTCCACTAGGCGTTTCAGAACCACGGCCAGCCACCAAGTTACACGTTCTTATTATAAGCACTCTAATTAAGCATTCCGATGGGCGAACTAGTGAAATATAGTAGTTGCATGGGGATTGCATGGTTTCCGGGATAGCTTGGGGAAATAAGTGAAAGGCTGTAAAATGTAGATCTAATTTTAATGTTGAAACCTGCAGAGACGTATTAGTTGGTTCCTTACCTAAAAGAGCCGCTACTATGCCAACCAAGCCAGTGCCAGCTCCCAGCTCAATAGCAGTCTTTCCCTTCAACTCAATTTGTCCCAGTTCCATATACATGCACAGCACCACAGCCTACAAACACAGATAATGAATAAAGCGCGGGTTAAGTCCAGGAATAACAGCAAAAAGAAAATGTCAGCGTGAAAGACGTCTTCACTCACGGCATCCCATACGACCGCCGCGACACCCAAACGGTTCCAGTCTTGTGTCAGACGCACGTTGTGATTGGCGAAGTGAAACTCAGCAGACGAGTCGCGTAGTTTTGCTAGCGCTGGCAACACAGCATTGCCTTCAACGTAAGGTACTAAAGCCATATCACTGTAACCTAGCTCACCAACAGGCTAATGGTATCCTAAAATCAGTTTCGGTACAACGAGGTACTATGTACACTGTGACAATAAGCCTGGTGGTCCGATAACATTCAAACCGATAAATACACGAATCAAATAACTTGCACCACGAGTGCTTTTAAAAACAAACGTTCATCTGCCTGTGCCTACAAACATGAACACTTCTTCTTCATAGAAACAATGCAGCGGGCACCACAATGACTTGGCGCCATCTGGCGTTTGGGAGTTTCTCGAGGAGGAGGATGGCAAACAAAACCCAAGCTTCAAACTGGCAAAACTTGAGAGATTGTGTGAGGAAGTGTGGAGTGGGAGTTTGTGTGTGAGTATGGTTGAGGAGAATAGAGAGCAATTAGCACAAATAACTTCATTTTAAATCGTACTACCTTACAATGATGTTGATAGCAATGATGTTGGACTACTTTGTAATACACGGATCTCATTGCAGTTCCAATATTCCCCCATCTTTTTGGACCAAATCAGCGGTAACAAACAGCTATCCCATCTAAAATGGACAATGGTTTGTCAATGTCCTTAAAGGGGATGTACCATATCACACACACGAGAGAAACACACACTAGAGAAACACACACAAAGACACAACACACACACACACACACTCATAATAAAGACAAGAACTCTTGCAACTGTCCTCTCAGCTTTATTTCAGCTGGGGCCTCGGTGAGGTAACGGCGGTATCTGGGGGGTCACTCCGCAGACGGCAGTATCTGGGGGGGTCACTCCGCAGACAGCGATATCTGGGGGGGTCACTCCGCAGACAGCGGTATCTGGGGGGGTCACTCTGCAGACGCTGGTGCCTTCAGGCAGAGGAGGATCAGAGGAGGATCAGAGGAATGTGGGGACAGGGAGTGTGGGGTGGGGTGGGGTGGGGTGGGGTGTTCACTCGGTGAGGCGCCGGAAGGACAGCACGTTGGGGCACACTGCGCCCCAGTCCACGGGCTTGCGGTACTCGCCCTTCTCAAGCAGGTACTGGCGGCCGCGATAGTTGGGGTGCTCATAGAAGCACCACACGCCCTCCAGGACCTTGCAGGAGTGGACCTCACGTGTGCGGAATCGCTCTGGCACGGAGGGACAGTCGTCAGTGGTTTCGTAGGCCTGGCCTGCAAAATCCCCCTTGTCGTAGAGCTGGATCTTATACTGGGAGCCACTGGCCTGTAGGGCACATTAAGGGTGGATAGAAGGTGGATGAATACGACGGGAAGAAAACAATGGGATGAAAACACAACAAAACAGGAGTGAGAATTGGACAACTCTGATTGAATTGAACTCTGATCAACTAATATAGTAGTAGATGAGAAATACCCTTTTACTATCATGTAGTTTATGACCAAACAGATTTGATGTATGTCTGTGAGGTTATTTATCTTTGTATGGGTACAGAGAATGAGGGAAAAAGAAAGAAAGTTAGCTGAACTAAGCTAAACTGCTTATGTATCATTATTAGTAATCAGAAGGTTGATTCCTGATGTGCAGTGTGCCATCAGTGTAAAATGTAAAATGTGTATACATCCTTGTAAGTCGCTTTGGATAAAAGCGTCTGCTAAATGACAAAATGTAAATGTATCTGGTCTTACGAGGTGGATGCCTTTGCAGGAACTGAGGCGGTCGTTGAGGCCCATCCAGCGCAGGTACTCTGGGTACTCTCCCCTGGTCAGCACGTACTGGTAGCCCATGTAGTTGGGCCGTTCGTACACAACCCACCACCCACTCTCCACCCGGATGGAGTTGCAGCGGTTCAAGTAGGCATGGAAGTCCGTGCAGTCACCGTCACACTCATAGCGACGGCCCTGGAAGTTCTTGTCCTCATAGAAAACAATCTGGGGAAGATAGAGTAGAATTTTTCGTGGAATTAAATGATCACTTTGTGGTGGATAGTACAACAGTGTGATGTGCAATCTTCACTGTAGCTGCTCAGCGATTTCATTCCACTATATAAACATTAATTCATATTATTGCATAGGTAATACTTTGGTACATTTGACAATGCCATAAGATTATAACCTCATTAGTTTTCTCTCGAGCAAAATCACCAAAAAAGGAAACCTTAAAAGTTTACATCTTGGTCCCAAAAACATTTGTGGCTATCATTCCTGAACACCTTCCTGTTGTTATAGTTCCTGGACACCTTCCACTGGTTATAATTACGCAAACACCCTTCTGTAGATAAAGTGCCTGAGCACTCTTTTGTGTCTATCATTTCTAGAATGATTGTCAGAATTTAAATCAGAATCAGAATCAGAATCAGAATTGTATGTCTGCCTTCCGAGTGAGGCGGTGGTCTTACCTTGCCCATTTTGGACATGGTCTGATCGGCTGTGGTGTGTGCCTTAAGAGGGAGAGATGAGGCGCTGCTCTGGGTCTGCTCCTGGTCCTGTTTTTATACCCACCAGTTTTTTTTTTAAATCCGACAACTGCTTTGTCATGAGAATCAGACCCAAAAATTGAGTCAGTGGTTCGGATGCTATTCAGGTTTTCCAGAAAAGAGCGATGGGATTATGCTGTATAAAAGCAGCTCGTGTGGACTGCAGCCATTGACCTGGCTGTCTGTGTAACTATTGCTGAAACACACACTTAAACAAATGCACGCACATGCGCACATACAGTATACGCTCAGGCACACACACACACACACACACACACACATAACAGACTTTTCTATGCACAGGCACACACCCGTATAAAATATATGCGAGCAAGTAAACATCCTCTACTCACAGGAAAGAAGACAAGACACACGCACACTCTCTCTTCCATACACAATCACACACATACACACACACACATACACACACACACACACACTCACACACGCACTCACGCACACACACACACACCCACACATACACACACACACACGCGCATACACACATTACTTCAGCAGGCAGGCAAGACCTCTGCCAAATTTCAGGAGTACAGTTGAGTTGGATTATTGCGCTCCAGTGCATTGAGTGAGTGGGCAGCCCCCCCCGCTCTCCCCAACCTGCTGTGTAGTCTATGATCTGACTCAGCTCTCTCTCTCGAGGTACACTGCTGCATGCATGGGATTGCTGGGATCCAAACAGGTGCCAAGAGGCCTGGCTAACATCTCACACAGAAGCAGTTAGAGGAATACTGATACCCACTGCCCCCCACAGCAAAGTGGACTGAAAATATCCAAATAAAGCTAAAAATCTGCAGCTGAGGAGTTATCTTGAGTTGAGTTGACATCTCAATATTGGCAACATTGTAATGCCGTAGCCAAATACAAAATGGCAAACATTACATGCTATGGCTTTGACCTACAACTGAGTGATGAATAAAGACAGGCTGTTTTATTACCTGTTTAATAACTGAATATGGTTTGTTTACTGTATTTTCAATGTATCTTTGGCCCTGTACTCAACTTGTTCTGACCACTGAGACAAGGCTTAGAACTTTGCTCTCTGAGAGCCTGCAATTCCATTGCTGGCCAGAAGAGAGCAGCAGCAGCTCTCCGTTTCGATCCCCACCACGCAAACACAAATTTGATTGAAAAAGAACATACCGCATAATGAATCAACTTCTACTGCGCAGACCTGGCATCTCCCAAGAGAGACCTTGACTGGCATTCACTACCGTATACAACCATTTAACCGAAGAGGGAAAACTGTCTTAAGACGGATGTTGTAGAGTTCACCAGCGGGAGTCACAATCACCATATCAGGCCTACAGAATCAGAATCAGATTTATATGAACGCAGGCAGACCCAGTCAGGTGTGTTTCACGGAAAAGCGTAAATGGTGATGCCCTGAGCTGTGTGAAGGTCTTGATCTTGTCACATTTATTACGAAGAAAATGTGCAGAACATCTGTTTTCTACAAGATAAATGGGGATCAAGGTTCACACAAATGCTAATGGTATAAAATTATATAAACCATTCACGTGTAAAGCTAGTAGTGGGGTTAGAATGTGCAGTACTTTAACTGTTATATTTTGAACATCATTGCGAAATCTCAAATGTAAGGAAGATGTTCTGTCGCTAGCCCTTTGCTAAGCAGCCGGTTTAAATGTTTGCAACATTTGAGAGACTGTTGAAGTGAATGACGATCCTAGAAAAAGGTCCTTCAAACTAGAGCGAATCCAGTCTTGGCTTCAACAAGTTGCCGAACATGTCCATTGCCTCCCCCTCAGATTAATGTATTTAAAAACACCATCGGGATAATGGACAAACCCACATACTTCCCCTTTAGTTTACCAGATCTATCAAGCCTTCATGAAATCATTCATGTATGTGTAATAGATGAGTAGCCCAAGAGTGAAGGAGTGTGGGTTTGGGGAACGCAGCGGGCCCAAATTGCCAAATACAAGCTGACTGAAGAATGAATGGACCCGGGTGTGTTCGGAACGTGTCCTTGCCGGGTCCGTTCCGGACTCCGCTGACGTATACTTGACTGGGAAGGCTGCGCTTGTGTGAGTTCCTCTCCCAGGCCCCCCCACCGGAGCTGAGGTTGAGTTAATAGCTCTGTGGTTAGCTGTCAAGAGCACTCAGCTTGACGCAGGGCATGCAAGGCCATCCATCACAACTTCATCTGCTCTGTGTGTGTGTGTGTGTGTGTGTGTGTGTGTGTGTGTGTGTGTGTGTGTGTGTGTGTGTGTGTGTGTGTGTGTGTGTGTGTGTGTGTGTATCTGTGTCTGTGTGTGTGTGTGTGTGTGTGTGTGTGAGAGAGAAAGAGAGCATGTGTGTGCGCGCGCGTACATGAATGTGTGATTTTGTGCGAGTGTGCGCTCGTGTATTTGTGTATCTCATTGTGATTATGTGTGTGTGTGGCCTTTTGTATACCTGTTGGTGTGAGAGTTTGCAAAGGAGAGAGATATTCTCTTAACCACATTTCCCCTCCCACATTCTCAATATTAACTGTGCCACTTAGCCTCCGTAAAAAAACTAGTTCATTTTTTGTATTTGTCACCACAAAAATGGCATTAACCTCTTTGTTATTTTGCTGCCAGTGGTTCATTTAAGTCAGTCTTCAGTGCGCAGAAGACGAGTGCCAAGTTCTAGAAGGTGAACCTAGTTGTGGTAAATGATTATTACCGATGATATTACCGATGATTATTATGATTATTTAGTATTTTTTTCAAGAAATAGCCTACTGTGTGCCCAACTCCAAACGATTGAAAATGTTAACTGTTTTAATTATGCATCAGACAACCCATGCGTATGCTAACTTGCATGTCTGTGACGTGTGTGTGAACGGTAATCTCACCCAGACAGGAGAATCTCACTCTTTTTTGTGATCGAATTATTTACTTTTTCCCACATTAATGGCTTTCAAAACTGTTCCCAATAACGACCTGTTTGTCACGCAGTCATAACCTCTTGTTAACCGCTTAAATAGTGGGACTGGAGGAGAGAAATACCAACGCAGCTCTGTTTATAATCCCTTTCCAACTCATGCCCTATTGATGACATGGATCTAGTTGTTATCTACCAGCTTCTCATATTTTACATAAAAGTTCCCTGTATTTTTGGCTTAAATTACATTAGGCTAATGGATATTATTGTTGCCAGTATTAGTTCTAAAGGAGACTACAACTGTATTTGCCTAAGTTGGATCACTAATGGATAAATTAAGAAAAACAAGAATACATTTATGAGCTAAAATCATGAGACAATTACAGAGGTATGGGGGGGTCAAATCAAGTACTAAAATTATATAAGGTAAAGGCTAGTGATTGCATTTCAAAAGATTCAGCTAAAACAAATAGGCTAATCGTTTTTAAAACTGTAGACAGCCACTCCGACACTGTAAATACATAAAACGAATTTGTTGTTTATTCTAATGTGAAAACTACAACAAATGGGTGTAGAAATGAACTAAGGCCAATTAGTATAACAAGGCACGTTGAAAATCTAATCTATTTTAGTAGATCTAGGCCTAATTGACATCGTTTAGCACTAAAACCCCACCTCGAAATTTGAAATGGAAGGGTACTTACTGACTGTATATTTAAAATGGGAGAACAGTTAAGATGGGCAACAGTATACAATTAATTTACTGTGGGATGATGGGGTATAAACTATTCACTTCAATACTAACTGCAGTGCCAAAACAGACCGCATGGTAGTGATATTTTCTCACAGAAAAAGCGTATAGATTACAGGCAGTGAATTCTTTATTGCTGTGCAGGAACGGTACGGTAGCCTATCATGTCAGGTTGAGTAAACTATTGACTGTTTCGCGCGGACCTAGGTTAGTTGCGATTGATTTATGTGCTTGTGAAATTTTATAAACCGATGTTCCCCCGAATCTCGCCAGTCTTCTTATTTTTCAAGAAACTTTGTAGGTGGGCTTCATACGTCCAATATTTCACCAAGGTTTCGGAATAGGCTACTTGCTTAGAAGATCATTCTTTCTTTGGTTGATATAGATCATGTCGAATGCTCAAACACGTAGGCCTACGGGGCTTCACGCCAGTCTGCAACACGATTTTGAATGAAGAGCTGAAATACGTGGATCCAGCATCACTGCCCTCCCATAGCACCCACGTTACCCCCTCCCTCTCGCTCACTCTCCGTTTTCTCCGTTTGTCCCGTTTCCCATGCGTCAGGTATCACCGCTTCCGTCTTCAAGAGGCAACGGAAAGTAATTTGCTGTGATCAGACACTACATATCTTCCGCAGAGTATACAGGAAAAAGGTGTCCTTTTGGATTATTCCACTGTCTGTCATTACAACAGTCGCCACCGTTGACGTCTGATACACCGAGACAAGAGAAGAAAAGGATTTTTTTTTCGTTTGGCGTCTTTAAAATATATGTTCGTCAAAACGAAGTTATCTAAGGCACGATCTTCTATAGTTTTAGCTTACGCTGTTTCATTACGTTACATGATCTTTAAATTAATTAACATTCGCGAAGGGCTTAGTGCAAGGGACCCGTGACTCCACGAAAGACCGCTGGAAGTTCAAACCTGGATTCGATACTCACCATCGATGGACAGAAACAGTTGAAAAACCGACACTATTTGGATCGTAAGTGAGCTTTATTATAGATTCAAATTTTTGAGATATATGATGTATTGAACGATGTCTTTTATTCGAAGGCTTTGCCAGCGCGTTTTTGTTTCTGTTTTTCTATATATTCTATATATAGGGGTTAGGTTATGCTTCTATTTAAACATCAAGCAATTGAAATCAAATTATCGGCTTTGTTTATTATCCTAATAATGTCATTAACGGCTTCGTTGGCCCTATATTTGTGTTGAATTTCCTTCTTGTTTCAGTAATAAATGAGACAGTTTCAACTTTTCTAATCTTCGTCTTATAGTTATAGTTAAGTTAGGCCCATATTTATGTAGATATTGTAGGCTACAGTATTATTTAGTGGATAAAATAAACAATAGGCTATCACATGCAGGCCATTTAGGTTATAGTAGGCTATGTGCATATAGCCTGATGGATGTTTTAATTTCATGGAATAGCCTCTTTGATGGCGGTGTTCAACTTTGAAACAATTCAAGGTAAACTTTTGTAATGTGTTTTCCAATGTATTTTGCGCTAAATCCTCTGCCTTTAAAGTTTCATTTTTTAAAAGTCGTCAACTGCTACTAACCATCATTATTATAATTTGTGTAGGCTACAGATTGGTGTATCAATCCATGTCGGTTAAAGTGTGGACTTTCTAAAGTTGCAGGTCACAGAAACGATAAAGCGTCAAAAAGTTTTCCTCCTTGCTTTTTTATTTGACCTAACGTAGGTTTGCCTTAGAATATCAATTAATACTGACATGATAAAGGCTGCATCCCTTGCCTAAAAGCATCAAAGGCTATAAACAGTCCATTCAATGAATAACTTTTAGCTTATATATCTTTATAACAATTCAAACTTTTCCCTCAATATTTAAATGTGAAAATCTTCTACTGTTGGTTGACTTTTAACCGTAGTGGTTGGTTGACTTTAAACCGTAGTGGTTTTTATTGAAAGCAAATATTCTGAACTCTATCATTCTCTCTTTTAAATGTTCCTACCTTTCCGTTTTCTTGTTTCTATCATCTGAATCTGAGATAGACAAACTCAGCTTATGATATTAACCTTTTGAACCATGTTTGTCTAAGCATCTTTAATGTACTAACCCTCGGCTTGGGGCAGAACACAGAGGCAAGGGGACCCAGAATGTTTTGATCAGCCTCTTGCAAGGATTGGATTTTCAAAGCTTCACACTATGTTGGCTTTGTATAGACAAGAATTCCACTAACCCCTTATCAGGTGGTACACGTTCAGGCGATACTATGCTCTATGAGATGGCAGAGAGAGAGAGAGTGAGAGAGTGAAAGAGAAACAGTTGTGTGACGAAGAATGACCCACCAGCCTCTTGTTGAATGAAGTTCATCCGATCAGCGCATAACACTCTCATACACGGTACAATCCAACCGATAAATACTTCACAACCAAAATCAAAATTCTACACAAAACCACGTCACGCTAAAATGCAAACAGAAGTCTACATGTTTGTTTGTTTGTTTTTTCACAACAAGAGAGAAATGCAACATATACTAACAGACAACAAAAATTCTCACAGAAGAGCTGGACATAGACTAACTCTTGTTTTGAGGAGAACTAATAGAAATTAATTCAAGTTCAATATTTTTAAAAGATTTAAAAGGTGAATGTTCTTATAGAGCTCTGGCCAGGTTAAGTGTGAAAGGCGTTGATGCATTTTTAGAGAGTTGAGGGAATAGACCAGGGAACAGTCACTTCTAAACTCTACAGTAAATGTCTTATATGACTGAATAGAATTCACTAATCTACTTAGAGTTGGTGGGGAGTGTTTTCTAGGCTAAGATGTTTGTAGTCAATAGACATTCAGAAAAGACGGACGGAGTGGAAATGTAGAAATAATGACGCTTTATGTTTGTAATGTAATATGTTACTAAATGTAGAAAAGGTGACGCTTTATGTTTGTAATGTGTTTGGTGATTTATACTTTTTTCCCCTTTATGGGTGAAACCGTGGTCTACTCTGACAAACAATCTTTACAGCTTTTATCCAAAGATGCATCACTTGAATTTAATGAGACAACAATAAACTGAGATGAATTGTAATGAGTTTAGCAGACAGTCCTTAAGAGGGAAGAAGTTCACCTCTACTTCAGGTGAATGCTTCCTGTTTGCTTTTCTCCATGCTGTTTCCGTCACACACTGGAGTTGCTAAAGGGCTGCATTTTAGACTGACTGCATATCCTACCTGTTTGAAATTTACATCTAGCCATGTCTGAATATTTAACTGATCATTCTCTCTAGCCCCCCCCCCTCTCTCTCTCTCTCTCTCTCTCTCTAGCTCTCTCTTTCTCTCCCTCTATCCATCTAACCTTATGCTTCTTTCCCCCGCACTATCTTCTGTTTCTTTCTTTCTCTTTTGTTCTTTCTCTCATTCTCTCTACCCATCTACGTATCTATCAATGCACCTTATTCTTCCTTACTCCCACTTTCTTCTGTTTCTTTCTTTCTCTCTTTCTCTATTTCTCTCTATCCACCTATCTATATTCTTCCATACCCCGACCTCTTCTGTTTTTTCTTAATTTCTTTCTCTCTTTCTCTTTCTCTCTCTCTCCCCCTGTCCCTCTCACCACCTCTGCCAGGTGTGTTTCTCCTTAGCTGTGTGCTGTTCTTAATGCCTCTGCTCTGCTGTGGCTGACAGTAGTAATGTAAAGCAGTGTGAGGCTTGAACACTGCACTGCACTGCACAACCTCAATCTGGTTTGGCTCAGCCGTCCTCTGTGTGTGTTTGCGTGCATGTGTGTGTATGTGTGCAGCGACTGTTATTTATCGCATTTGGCCTCCATGTGTGTCAGTGTGTGAGGCTGCTCCCCAGAGTGAGTGTGTGGTCTGTGCTATCGGCCCATTGCATGCCAAAACTGTGTGAGTGTGTGTGTGTATTTATGTGAATGTTTGTGTCATCATTATCATTATCTTCATGGAAATCATTCTCTATTATTCTCAGTGTTTATGACCCAGATACTTTGCAACACACCCTTAGAGGAAAGGGCTGCTTATAACCTCTCTGTGTTCGTGAACCTTTGCCTTAAACCTTCTTTGAGGACTTATCGAATATTCTGTTCAGGGCCATTAAAGGTGTTAGACCATTAAAAGGTAGTTTAGTTAGAAGATTATCTGTCAAAGATCTAGATCCAGTATGATAACCTCTAGAATTCTCAAGGAGACCCTGGAGAATGGAGGGAAGACCTGCCAGTTGTTCTAAACAGTTTTCCGATCCTGAATGCTATACAGCATATTCAGCGTGTCATTCCCCAATCACTTTTCACCAATGACTACCTGTTAAGACCCACTGTACTAGAGTACCCAGCATGTGCATTTATGTGTGGCGAGCATACATGTGTGTGTTTGTGTGTGGGCATACATGCGTGCGTGTTCGTGTGTGTGTGTGTGGGCATGCGTGTGTGTGTGTGTGTGGGCATACATGCGTTTGTGTTGTGCATGGCCCTTGGGTACATTCTTTTAATATCTTTTAGACCTTTTCGTAGGGTTTTGTAGCCAGCTAGAATGTGGATATGCAGGACTCTCAAACTCTGTTGAAATACCATGTGGCAATGTTCATTAGATGCCGTACTTGATGGCAGGAAAATGAAAAAGAGAAATTGCATGTCTAGTCCGGACTATTGAGATTTATTAGGTTTAATTACACTTGCACTCAAGCTAGGCTGAACTCTAATGTTAGGAATTAGATCCGGTTTCAGCTTTTGGGGTCACTGCAAATTATGTGTGCAAAAATGTGCTTCTTCAGGAATGCCAGTTGCACCAACTTTGTGTCTTTCTGCACCAACTGTAGTCTCCCTCTCTTTGTCTCTCTCTCTCCGTGTATGTGTATTTTTAAGAGTATGTATGTGACTGTGTGTGTTTTTGTGGTGTGTGTGTGTCTGTTGTTAGACTGTGTGTGTAGAAGCGCATGTGTGTGTGCGTGGGCATGCGTGTTTGTGTG
>NC_137922.1:20694270-20699270 GCF_963457725.1 Sprattus sprattus | reverse complement strand
ACTGGGAATAGGCAGGAGAATGGTCGAGGTAAAGTCCAAGGTCGGCAGCACTAGAAACTTAATTAATTAAAGTGAACACGGAGGAACACTCGAGGAACAATGGGAATACACAGAGAAATTACGAAGACTCAACGAGTAACAAGAATACAGCTACTATATAAAACGTGGATAACAAGTGACAGGTGAAAACAATTAAGGCGGTCAATACAAGGGAAACGAACTAAGAGACAGACCGGGAACACGTGAGAACACAAGGGATACATGCTAGGAACAGAGCACAGACCTTACATTAGGTCAGTGTGTTGGTCGGGGTAACGTACGTGTGTGTGTGTTCGTGTGTGTGTATGTGTGTGTGTCAAATTTGTCACGGAACAGATACGGAACTGAACAGATAGGGAAACCACGGAAGTTTCGGGAAATGGTGTTTATTTGCGGATGGCTGTTTTGTTTTGACGTGTGGCACAGCAAACATAGGATAGAGAATGGCCTTATTTGCCGATCGAGAACACAGCATAGCAAACACAGGATACAGGATGGCCACACAGGGAACGTTCGTCCGTAGGGAACCGTCCAGCCCAGGAGGGGCGCAGGCTCAAGGCGCTGCCTTAACTAAAGCGCGAGTTCACACAAACACGTAACAGAAAACAAAGAGGCAACCTCTGGCTGAAAATAAACTATAACTATAAAAACCGGAAGGTAAACAAAACACGAGTCAAACTCGGAAACGGGGTGTGAAATTAGGCGAGAGGTCAGTGTGTCAGTAGGGGTAACGTGTGTTGGTGTGGGGTCATGGTCCATGTCATTAGAATTTCAGGTTTATGCGTCAGAACCGGATTGCTCTTATTGCAGAAATGCTTCATGTACATGTAATGCTTCATTAGTTAACACTTGATCAGTCTAGTCCATGTTGTTACAAGATGGTAACAGTCAGGACTAGGGTTACTAATGTGTAATTACATGTAATAACATTATATATGATGTATAATTATATATGGCTGTCATGATTAGGAACATAGTTTACTTACCTGAGAACTGCATACAAATGTGTATTAACATTCTTAATTACTCAAGTTTTACACATTGTACCAAATGCGTCCTTATAGATTGAATAACATCCATTGCTTTTGTGTTTCAATGGGAATAAGAGTTCAAGTGGTTTTCTACATTGGCAAGTTAAGTATTTTAAGTTCATTGGCCTCTGGTTTCTAAGTAGCCTGGTGACACCAGCCTACGTATTTCCGCCTGAATTGATTTCAAGCTTATACTCAGTCTGGCCCAGCCCCATTGACAATCGTTTCCAGAACTCAAAATTTTGCCGGACCAATCAGCGAACAGTTCAGAGCTGTGACGCAAAACTCGCCTTGCCGAGTTGCATGTAGTCCAGCCGAGTTTGTAGTTTAACAGTATAGCAAAAATTGCTACGGAGGAAGAGACACGAAAAGCTATCGGAGAAGTTGTCTCAACTCTCGAGAACATCAGAAAATTAAAAGGAGAACAAGAGTATTTTCTTGTAAGTTTTATGATTGGAAAGGACGTCGTAGCTCTTCTCCCAACTCGCTTTGGGAAGAGTTTAATCTACCGAATGCTTACTAAACGTTGCTGATTGGTTAAGGGAACTCCAATGATTTTAAACCTCAAGATAAGCACCCGCCCATCTCGGAAACCAAAATGCATTGGGTTGGCCCAGACTGACTGACGGAATGAAATGGAGTCACAGTCTGGTAACGGCCAGGCTAGTTTCTAAGTACATTAATGAGAAATAAATGTGTATCAATTTGCCTACTTACATGTGTTTAGATATAGTGTTTAGTGTCATGTACAATACAGATACTGACTGTCTGAAGTTCTACCAAGAAGGATTAACATTTTTTTTTTTGGAAAAGTTAAACAAAATGTTTGGTAACCAATGGTGCTTTCATATTCAGCATGCCCTTTGAGTTCAGCCTAATTTTTTTGTCTAATTTGAGAGGACAAGTATGTTGTGGGCACATTGAAGTTAACACAAATAACAACGGGAGGTCTGCCTTTGGCACGCCCAGAAACAAGGGAATATAAATTAGGTCCTATTTTTTTCTCCCCACAACCCCCCCCAAAAAAAAGCCTCCCATCACAACAACCAAACAAAAGAGAGCAGACAAAAAACCGATGGCCGCCGTGCCAGAGAGCAAATATAGTGGTGGAGCCCAGGCAGCCGTCCGACAGCAAGCGCAAGCGTGCACACACAAACACACATACACACACACACAAACACACACACACACACACACACACACACACACGATTGCGAGGTCAAGGCCAAAGGAGGCAGGACAGAACCAAAACGATACCAAAGGAGGTGGGGAACGCACCCCCCTCCAGAAAAAAAAATTCCTTTGGTGTCCCGTAAACACAGGCCTCGAACCTACCAGGCCTACACCCTTTCTCTCCTCCTGCACCCCCTTCCCTCAACACTACACACACACACACACACACACACACACACACACACACACACACACACACACACACACACACACACACACACACACACACACACACACACACACACACACACACACACACACACACACACACACACACACAGACACATACACACACACAGACACACACACACACACACACACACACACACACACACACACACGCACACACACACACTCACACACACTCACTCACTCAAATACCCCGGTGATCCTGTCCTTCTACCCTCCTCTCCCTCCTCATGAAATGAATACTCTGTCTTTATTCGGTGTTTGTTCAAAGGAGCTTAGGTGAAAATGAATAGTTTTTAGTTTTCCTCACTCTTCTGTTTTTGTGTGTGTATGTGTATGTGCCTGCGTCTGTGTGTGTGTGTGTGTGTGCGTGCGTGTGTACGTGTGTATGTGTGTCTGTGTGTGTGTGTGTGTGTGTGTGTGTGTGTGTGTGTGTGCGTGTGTACGTGTGTATGTGTGTGTGTGTGTTGTGTTTCTCACTGCTGTGTGGTTTCTGACCAAAATTACACAGGGTGGCAGTTGGCTATTTTCTCTCTGATTGGATTGTGTCCTCCATGGCCTTTGTCCCGGTTTGTGTCTGTGAAGTCCTCTCCCTCGCCAACGCTGAGCAGCGCTCGCTCTTTAATTAGCCTCGGCAGAAATTAAACGCCCTGATATTGTTTATTTTGTACTATCGTGATTATAAACAGTATCAAGCTTTTATTAGAAAAAAAGGAGAGCCTGGTATATTTAGCCTGGGAGCACTTGAAAGGCATGAATGGGTTGATCTTTCCTGTTGTGTGTGTGTGTGGTTTTTTTTCTGTCCTTTTCTTGTATAACGGGAGTCATTACAGAACAAGCTTGCTAGTTTGCGTACAGTCAGTGTGATTACAAGGGTTTGGTGCTGGGGAGGGAGTTTGGCTTGAAGATTGAAGAAACAACTTGTGTGAGAGGTCAGTGTGTTAGTGTGTGTGTGTGTGTGTGGGGAGGGGGTCTGTGTGTGTGTGTGTGTGTGTGTGGGTCTGTGTTTGAAGTGCTCCAGTTTTCATAAACAGATGGTCTCTGAATTGTGGATCGTGTGTCAGACAAACACACACGAGAATACAAGCATACAACTCACAAACATATACAAACACGCATACACACACACGCGCACACACACACACAAATAGACAAACACACATTAAGCCTCGCCGTCTATGGACTGGCATTTGATCTCTGCATTTGATTTCATACACAGTAATGTGATTAGCTTTGTTTAGCTTAGCAGTTCCAGAGGTGGCCCTCAAACCAGGCCTGGGGAATGTGTGCGCATGGATCCAAACACAGACACTGGGAAGGGCGGACGGAACGGACCAGATGGATGGAGGGGAGAGCAGAGGAGAAGTAAAAAGTCAAAGTCAAAGTCAAAGTAGCTTCATTGTCAGTTACTTCAAATGTCAAGAAATACAAAGTAATCAAAAGAACGTTTCCCACTCTCCTATACGGTGAAACATATAAAGTGCGCAGGCACAACAGATAAGACAGGACATTACCTAATGCTAAGTAGAACATACAGACAAGACATTACATAATACAAGTAGAACATACAGATAAACGTATATCAGCATAAGTTTTCTTATAAAGTGAGGTTATGGTAGTGCATAGTAGAGAAGAGAGGGAAGAAAGATCTGTGAAGAAATAAAAGTGCCTGGAGGCAGACAACGAGGCTTGAGGAGGTTTTCTCCAACGGGGTGGTGGTGGTCAGATCGCTGGGGCCTGGTGGTCAGCTGAAGCCAGCGAATGGTGGAAATAGACGGCTCTGGGTGGATTGAGGCCTTGACCAGATGCATGGGACAATGCGTGCGCAGGGAGAAAATGACAGGTCTCGGATAGTGGTGGCAGGGAGGACATGTCTGTAATACACACATGTTAGAAGTTGGGTCGTGGAGAAAATAAAGGCTGCTGAGAAATGAATGCCTACCGTTTCTCAGAGGAATGCAGACACAAAGATAAACAAACATGTTTTGGTTTTTGCGGTTTCTGGGGAAACTCTGGATGTTTTCTTCTGACAGGTAGAACTTGTTGAAACAATGCTTTACCAGTGGATTGGATTCTTGATGGCGGTTTGTGCATAAAGTAACACTGTTCAGTTTGTTACACACTTGTTCTTCAAGCCTCAATAACTCTTAAAACATTTAACGTCTGTTGAACACTTGAAAGTTTTCTGTGTTCTGTATTTTCAGGTTTAACTAATCTGCGAAGTTTGAACAAAGTCTTAGAGATACAGGCCAAGTTAGGAAGCCAGGAAGTAAGGTTTTATTATTTTAAATACAGTTCTGGGCTGTGATTAAATAGTAAAAGAAAAGCATGTCCTCTGTCCTGTCCTAACCATTTTTCCTTGACCTCATTAATCAAGGAAAGATATTAAGCAGAATTCCTATAGACTTACTTTAAAAAACAACCGTGTGCTAAGAGAATCTGACAGCACGTTCAGTAGGCTATGTAATTATGCGACGGCGGATGTTTTTTACGCCTGTCACGTTTGTT
>NC_137922.1:20686770-20689270 GCF_963457725.1 Sprattus sprattus | reverse complement strand
GCGTGTTGTAATGAAAATATAAATGCATTAATGTTGTTCCTCTTGATGAATTTATTTACAAAATAGAATAAACATAAACTGCAAAAGTAAATAAGTCCTCCCATAATAAGTGCACACTAAATAATAATCAACAAATGAAGGATACATTTCATTTTAATTTCAACTAAAATGAAGAACAGAATAATTAAATTTAATAACATCTTTCAGAATGTGTGTGTGTGTGTGCTTTAATGTGTGTGTGTGTGTGTGTGTGTGTGTGTGCTTTATTGTGTGTGTGTGTGTGTGTGTGTGTGTGTGTGTGTGTGTGTGTGTGTGTGTGTGTGTGTGTGTGTGTGTGTGTGTGTGTGTGTGTGTGCTTTAATGAGTGTTTGTGTGTGTGCTTTAATGTATGTGTGTGTGTGTGCTTTAATGTGTGTGTGTGTGTGTGTGTGTGTGCTTTAATGTGTGTGTGTGTGTGTGTGTGTGTGTGTGTGCTTTAATGTGTGTGTGTGTGTGCTTTAATGTGAGTGTGTGTGGGTGCTTTAATGTGTGTGTGTGCTTTAATGTCTGTGTGTATGTATGTGTTTGTGTGTACCAGGGTCTTCTCTCTGAGATCTTGCGTAAAGAAGAGGACCCTCGCTCTGCATCCCAGTCTCTGCTGGTGAACCTGAAGGCCATGCAGAGCTTCCTGGTTGTGCCCGAGGGCGAGAGAGATCGCATCTACCAGGAGGAGAGAGAGAGGAACAGCAGCAATGCCTCCAGCCTCACACACACTCCCAGCAGCAGCCCTGCAGCAGGGAGACACACACAGGTGTACATATGCACACACACACCACTGACAAATGCACACACACACTCAGCAGTAGGCTTCCAGCCACGAGTCACACACACACAGGTATGCATACACATACACACACACACACACACACACACACACACACACACACACACACACACACACACACACACACACACACACACACACACACACACACACACACACACACACACACACACATCATATGCATACAACGTATCCATGCACCTGCAAAGACGTCTGTACACACACATACACACAAACACGTACATGTAAACGTAAACATACACATACACATACACATACACATACACAATACACATACACAATACACATACACATACACATACACATACACATACACATACACATACACATACACATACACATACACATACACATACACATACACATTCACATTCCGATGCACATGCACATGCACATGCACATACACATGCACATACACACACAGACACACACACACACACACACACACACACACACACACACACACACACACACACACACACACACACACACACACACACACACACGCACATACCACACACACAAAGTTGCATGGCCACTGCAAGTGAGTCACCCATGCAAACTCACTCAAACACTAAACAGAGACTTGCATAGACTCCAGAATGACCTCATCCGTTGCCTTGGACTCAGAATGATTATAAAATATAAAATGAAATCTGAACTTTTTCAGATCTTTTATCTGAATTTCTTCACTCTCTTTTCTCTGCTCCATTAGTTGAAAACACAAAACTTCAAAAACAAGACCATCTCAACTCTGTTTGTCAGATACTCACTGTTTCAGGCTATGATTCTGACGCCCTGACGTCTTCTTTCCACCAGACCAAGCCCCCTCCTCCTCACGTGGAGCTCCCGCTGAAGTTTGAGTCGCTGGTCGCCATCACGGCCTCCATCTACGACGAGATCCAGCAGGAGATGAAGAGGGCCAAGGTCTCCCAGGCCCTGTTCGCCAAGGTGGCCGCCAACAAGAGCCAGGTCAGTCCACATAGCCATTACCTCAAACCTCAACTGAGCCTAGACCTCAAACAGCACAGAACAGATAGGGCGGTTTAAACCATGAGGGCAGAAGTGTTGGCCCCGAACGCCAAAGCTAGTTAAAGTTTAAACCTGAGTGTGTGTGTGTGTGTGTGTGTGTGTGTGTGTGTGTGTGTGTGTGTGTGTGTGTGTGTGTGTGTGTGTGTGTTTGTGTGTGGGTGTGTGTCTGTGTGTCTGTGTGTCTGTGTGTCTGTGTCTGTGTGTGAAGTGTTTATCATCAAGCGTATCCTTTGCTCTGACCCCAAAGGCTTTATTGTACACATTTCACTCATCATCAAGTCTGGCACGTTGGTTAAGAGTGCGACCGTGCAATCACTCAAGCTCTAAGCGCTAAGCAATTACCTCTCAAACAACCTTAGCCGCAGAGTGCCGCTCATTGCAGTTTAGTCATTGCGGTGGAGCCCAGTGTCTCCGCGGCACACAAACAATGGAGACCGCCAGGACCAATGAAGAGCGGGACGTCCCTGCCGGCCTATCAGGGGGCTGGTTTACACCAGCGATTATCATCAAAGGCGGTGTAAATGTGTTCCATCCCCGGCTCCCCCGCTGAGCTCCTCTCTGGGTACGGCCATGTGGCTGCGTCGTGACTCATTGTCCTCTGCCTTATCTGCATCCTTTGTTTTA
>NC_137922.1:20679270-20684270 GCF_963457725.1 Sprattus sprattus | reverse complement strand
GTTATTATTTCACTCATATATCTGGCTTCCATTTCCACGTGAGTGCCCATAATTGAAGTTCCTTATAATGATTTCCCTCACACAGGCGCTCAGCATATATAGCCCTGTGTCTGCTGGAGTTGGGGCATGTTCTGCCTTACAGCCAATAAATGGAGGGGATGTCTGTGGTCTATATGTGTGTCTGTGGTCTATATGTGTGTCTGTGGTCTATATGGTCTATATGTGTGTGGGAGTGGGAGTGGGAGTGCAATAGGACCTCCATAAATGTGTGATTCAGTGCACACTCAACAACATCCAACATGAGCGCTCCAAATGCTCTCTCTCTCTTTCTTGCTGTCTGTCACTCTGTTTCTCTCTCTGGCTGTCTCACTCTCTCTCTCTCTCTCCTTCTCTCTCTCTCGCTTTCTCTCTCCCACACACACACACACACACACACATGCATACACACACAAATGCAAACACAAATGTTTCCAAAAACAGACCACAAAGGAATTACAATGACTGCTAATCCTAGAAGCTTACCTCAAATAAATATCTGTTAGCGTCTGCACTGCAGTCACACGTGTTTGTTGTGACAGTGCCATCGCGTGTAAATGATGCTAAACCGGGCGAGGGGGGGGAGGTTGGGGTGGCAGGGACAAAGTGGCGGGCCCCCACACTTCCACTCACCAGCCGCTTTATGGACAGGCTCAACCTTGAGATGATTTGAGCCTGACCCTGTTATTACTGAAGAGAGAGAAAGAATGACTATTATCCTTATATAGGTCCTTTCATTTATACGCACCACAGATCCAAAGCCAAGCATGCCAATGTTTGGGCGTGGGTAACCCCACCCTTCTGCTGTTACCAAGGGGGACTTTCCTTCTTTCCCTCTAAGGACATGAGGGCTCACCTTAAAACTGAATCTTCGGTCTGTGCCAGATTCCAGATACATATTTATTTATAGCTATGTTTACATATTGATTTATACGTAAATATATACATATTTGTACATTTTTATTTATAAATATGTGTAAATATTTATTAATAGATATTTATTGATAAATAGTTATCTGGAAGAAATATTTATTTAGGATAGCATTTTGCATCTTTGTTTTAGCTCCTATAATTACTAAATGGCAACAGTACCATCCCTATAAATAACACAATGAAATACTAAGTTGTAATTGATCTCTTTTATCTTGTTTTGTCTTTTTGTCATGGCCTTTCTACTCAGGCACCACATAGGCAGCACATTCCAGCTCTGAAGGACCCTTTGCCCATGCACATAGAGCCATCACCCATCATGCTCTCCGAGGAGGGCAGCGTGGTTGCACAGAGACTTGCCGTGAACAGCAAAGGTGGCAGCAGCGACGGTAGTGGTGGTAACGGCGGTAGCGGCGGTAACGGCTCTGGGCCCAACGGGGGCTCAAAGAAGCCACGGTCGCGCACCAAGATCTCCCTGGAGGCTCTGGTGACCCTGCAGAGCTTCATCCAGGATGTGGGGCTGTACCCAGACCAGGAGGCCATCCACACCCTGGCCGCACAGCTGGGTTTGCCCAAGAACACCGTGGTGAAGTTCTTTCAGAACCAGCGCTACCACGCACGCCACCACAGCCGACCGAAGGAGCCCGCGGGAGGAGACGTTGAGGAAGAGGAGGAGGAGGCGGTGGTGGAGGAGGAGGAGGAAGAACTGGAAGGGGATGTTCTGAGTGGAAACAAGGATGAAACTGTCCCCCACGGTGAGGAGGTGCTCTCCGACCCGGACGAACTGGCAAGCTGCCACAACGGAATGCAGACAACGGACGGGAGCAGGACAGGGCAGAGAGTGGAGAGAGAGGAGACGGGAGAGGAGGAGGAGGAGGAGAAGGAGGTGGTGGAGGCCATGGAGGAAGAGTGTGCCTCTGACTCTGTGTGTGCGTCTTCTGACAGCTCTCTGGACGTTGCCAAACAGCCGAGATAGCAGTGTTCTCACAGGAGGACTGTCCACAGAGGGACGGCAGATGAAAGGGGCCATATAGCAGTCATACGGAGACTGTATTTCAAACGCATTGATTGTCATCATCAACAAGCTCCTACGTACAGGGATGGTTCTGGTAGTGTAAATATGAACAAAGGTTTGAGCTACCCCCCGAAAAAGCCCCTCAAGTTCCTGCAGTGGAAAACGACCTATTGTTCAGACTGGGCTAACTGTGATCAGTGTAAATGTGTTTTAGATGTTTGTCTCTCCTGTTCCCCCCTTCCTGCTTGTCTTCTCTCTACCATCATTCCTCCATCCCTGAGTGCAGGAACAGAATTACATGCAGAAACTTTACAGACAGAACTTTCGCACTCAGAACCTTTACACACAGAACCTGTACAATCAGAACCTTTACACACAGAACCTTTACACACAGAACCTTCATACTTACACAGAACCTGTACAATCAGAACCTTTACACTCAGAACTTTTACACACAGAACCTTTACACTCAGAACTTTTACACACAGAACCTTTACACTCAGAACTTTTAAACACAGAACCTCTACACACAGAACCTTTACACACAGAGGCCTCCTGCCTGTGACAATCATATTGTTCATCTGACTGTTGCATGCCAGTGCGACTCCCCACACCTCAGCTAGTGTATGGGTTTCACCTGATCATGCCAGCACTTCAACTCAGCCCTATTTATTGATATGAGTTATCTACACTTCTTTTGTTTGTGTAAGGTGTTGTTTTTTTCTAATTAGTGTTTTTGTGTGGAGACTGTGGAGCCCTTCAGGGGTCATATGGTAGAAACAAATATTTGACGGATATCTGTGCACATGGATTAATAAACAGATTCATGAACAGAGACTAATAATACACTAATAACCCATGTGCCTGGATTTATAAAGACAGGTAAAGTGAGTAGCTAATGTACTGTACATGTTGGTAATTTATCATTTCATATTTTTGAAGTTTTGTGGTCCTTAAAAAATGTCTCTATAGTAGTTTACATTATGATTTACATCCATAAAATGCCTATGGTCATGCAACAATCTGAATACACAGGCGCGGGTTGTCAGTACGTTCGCATGGTTTATTAATCTGCGCTCACGGTTTAATTAGCCCGATCCCTTAGTTTATTAATCCGTTTAATAGGATATCTTTGTAAATGTTTGTTTCTACCACATGATCCCTGCAGTGTTCAGTTGAAGATTAAAGGACAATGTGTGATCCTACAGACAATGCCATGATGAGGTTTGCACAAGTTCAAATGCCAAATCTCTGTTCCAAAGAAATTGACACAGGGTATATTTAAACAAAAAATATAAAAATATCTGACAAGTTGAAATTGTGTTTTTGACAGACAATAAACATGATGAGATTAATGAAAGAAAGATAACTTCTGTACACTGTGTGATGTCTAAAACAGGCCTTTTAATTGTGAACACAAATGTAGACTACTGTCTTTGATTCTCAGCACTGATGAATAAGCAAGTTAAATCAGCTTTTGTTTGCTTTTTCAATTCAATTAAATTCAATTTTATTTATATAAGGCGCAAACACAAACATAAAAATCCCTGTTAATATTTCCACATATGCGTGTGTCACACAAACTCCCTGTTAATATTTCCAGATATATGTGTGTCATACAAACAAAGTAACTTAGTCAATAATAATAAATACAAAAATATTATGAATTATTATTGTAAATGATTAGTACATTTAAACAGTATAAACGTATTGGTTCATTACAATTGGATGTTTTTTATGTACAGTACTAAATGCAAAAGAGGATTAGTTGACATAAACACTGATAGAGACATGATTTGGCATTGACCTGGTGTGGATCTGACAGATCAGAATTGCAAGTCTTCATGTGTCAGCTATATATATACTAAGCCTTACTTTGAGCATATTAACACCCCACAAACATACTGCTTGACAATGAGCTAGATACTATGCCTCCCTTCACTTGCATTCTTCTCCAAAAACCCTGTTATGAGAATATAAATTAAACACAAAAGGTGCCATTGGAAAAGGGTGGTACCACAAAGAAACAGAAAAATCTAATCTAACGCCAGCATGCCAGTGGGAGGACGCCAGTCTTTTTTCGTGTGGAACAAGGTATTGTCCTTGTGCTGATGTCATCTGGCAGAAGGGAGGAAGCGTGAGAGGCCCCCCTCTGGAGCTCAGTATTAGTCTGGATGGCAGCATCATTAGAGGCCATTAGAGAGCAGGGTAAGCGTGGGGGGGGGGGGGGGGGGGGCTGTAAAGTGGGGGCAGTGAGAAAAAGGGGGCCGCAGGTGCTGTGTCCGCTGATATTACCCAGAATGCACGGCGAGCGGGGAGTTAGTCTCTCAGTGGAGCGCGAAAACGCACCTGTGATCCCGACCGCTCTGCCTCGCCTCTCGCTGCTCCCACCAATTAATACACACTCTGATTAGCATGCTAATACTTCAGCTCCCAGCAGACGGAGTGGAGCACATCCACAATCACCGCCAGAATCAGTCACTGACCTGTGACACAATGTGCACAAGTCAGCCCCTCAGTATCACTAACTGAGCTACTATCAGTGCTGTTCCACTTACACTTTAATGAACTACATGTATGTTTCACGGACACCTTCAGATATGTAGCCTCTGAGTGTGGTAGCTAGCTTATTAAATTGAGGGGTTTTGTTGATGTAAAATGATGTTTCAGTGTTGTAAGCTTCTGGCATCTGTACTGTTAAGCTGTGGGGCATGTCAGCGTTTTACACACAGGCATGTGTCATGCACAAACACACACACACACAAAAAACACATACACACAAAAACACACACACACACAAACACAGATTACACTCACATTCACACACACACACACACACACACACACAAACACAGCCTACACACACACACACACACACACACAAACATGGCAAAACCGCTCTGCTACACCCTCAAATGAAAAGCATTTTAAAATGCAACCACATCAAATTGACTCAAAAACAAACATTTCATTATGGCGACCAGGATAAAATGAGAGTGGACAGACTGTCTTTGAAAAG
>NC_137922.1:20646770-20671770 GCF_963457725.1 Sprattus sprattus | reverse complement strand
ACCCATGAGTAAACAGAACTATCCCACTGAAGCCACAGGTCAGTGGTTTAGTTCATTCAGACACGCCTTTGCAAAGTTTGCTGAAACCAGTCATTTCTGGTATTGTACTCTGTGAAGAGATTCTTTCATTTTCCGAAGGAATGCCCAGTGCAAAAACAGGCAAAAGTTGAAGAGGGGGAAATTTAGAGCTTTGTATAGTAATTATAGAGCACAACAAAACCAATGTTTGGAAAACCACCGAAAAATTCTGATCCCAAGTGTCTGAGGAGAAAAAACAGCTCTGAGGAGCATCGCGAGGCCCTCTCATTATCAATCTGACCTCTGACCTCTGAACGCTTCATGTCACTCAGCTCGTATCATTTACTCCTTCTTGCGCTGGGTTTCTGTCCGCTGAAACGACCCATTTGTATTCCCTCTGATTACAAATTAATTCCGATCGTTCTGTGTGTACAGGACAAGAATGGGCTGAGATCGGGCTCGGTGACACACCCTGTAATCTCTGTATCTGCCTCACACATTGGTGTTTGTGGGAAGTGTTTAGAAATAAATTAGCATACGTGTTGTTCTTTCGCTTATACTGTATGTACATAGAGTAGTCATTATAGAATTCCTGTCTAGCAGAGGGGGAGTGTGATGGTTATGGTATTTTAATGTACATGACAGTTGCTCTACAGTTCTTTTAGACGGCATGCAGATTCCCACTTCCGGTTCTGTGGCTTAACCACCAACTTAACCACAAGCTTACATTTTTTGTAGGTTCAGATTTTTCACATAGTCCAGATGCCCAGCACCATAGAGGGAAATGGATGGCTGTTTGGGTAGGGGTCTGTGTTTAATTGATCGACCTGCCTCTTTCCCTAATGGTTACACAGAGCAGACCCTGAGGTGCACACAGTCAATGTCAACTGTGTTCTCCCATATGAGGAGGCCTCAACACCTCGTCCCCGGCAGCATATTCAGAGTCCAGACTGTGTCAGATACATGTCTCTGTGAGCCTGGAACACTGCTGAAGGATATCAGGAGGGCCGGGGGGAAAAAAAGAGTCGCATCAAAATGCAGGTTTCACATTGATACATCCGTAGAGTGTGACAGGACTCAAGAAGCGTTCACTGCGAATATGGGACTTAAAGCAAATTCACAGCACATCTCTCCCCATGGGCTTGAGTGAGCAGGCCATTTTCAGGCCATTTTCCCTCAACGCCTTCCTTTTAATCCCCCTCTTATTACCCCTGCCACCGCTTGTTTCCTGCCGGGCTCACTGTGGTTAAAAAGGCTCGGCGCTGAGCGTTCGTGATGGCCCTGCCTGTAATCATGTTTCTGTGCTGATAAAGGTGCAGCAGGAGGAAAATTGCCGTAATTACCACGAAGAATCTTTCCATTTAACAGTCAAACTTCAATTGACACATTTGGGCAGCAATTAAAGAGGCTGGACTATTACCAACACGGGCCCCTCGGTCCTGTCTTACCGCTGGGCTGAAAAGAGTCAGAGATGGCGTTGGGAGCTCTACGCACCCAGTAAGAGAGATAGGAAGGTGTGTGGGTGGGTGGGTGTGGGAGGGGGATAATTATGTGGTGAACTCCCATCCTTTTAAATGAGCAGTGGGGAAGACAGAGGAGGTGAGGAGGAGGTTAAAGATGTTTGCAGAGGTTCTGCTTGTGGAAAAAAGAACAAAAATCTGGACAAGAATAAGGAACTTTCAATAAGCATGATAATGGCACTAATACAAACAAATATTTTACTATTTAAAATGAATTTGTGCCAACCATGGACATGTTGTACAAGCATGCAAATAGATGAACATTTTCTCTAATTAAATAGTAGTAAATAGTAGTAGCTCAGCTAATACATTAAACCCAGGGAATGTGCAAGTAATCCACCACAAGCTTAACTTCAAAAAAGCGCTCAGTGAAGGTACAAATTAACTTCAGTCATACACGCCACACGATGAAGTCTGTATGATAACTCCTTGGAAGACACATTCACTCTCCCCTTTTTATAAGCCAACACAACATAACTGATTCCTGATTGCCTTTGTGGTATTTTTATCTTGTTTATTACTGTACTGTTGAATAATGTGTATGGCTGGTACTGGAACATGGACATCTCAACAAATAGAGATAGCTCTTTATAACTTATGAAGAGGCTGCCAGAGGCAGAAAAGGCCCCTTTTCAGAGAAATCATGAGGCAGACAGACCTGTTCGTATAAACCCAAGTGCAAAGACACCTTTTATGATAAATCACGTGGCAAACATGCCTCCTCTGCATAGACTACCTAGATGCTTCAGGGACAAAGGGGGGTCAGGGCAAGGTGACAGACGCCTCTGCAAAAGCCACAAGGCAGACAATGTGAAGAACTGTGTCTGAAAGCCCCGAGATACCTGGTATCACAGGAAGCTGTACACCATGTATCTCAAGGTGGTTAATTCTGTTGACAGAGACAAAGCAAGCTGGTTGATAGGCAACATTGTTAAGAGAATTGGACCGATTGTTCTCCATCTCGGTGCGGTCAGGTCCAATGACGCAAGTAAGGTACCTGTTGTTTTCCATCTCTAGGTGCGGTCGAGTCCAATGACGCAAATAAGACGCAAATGAAACCAGAGCAAAGGGTGATTTGATCAATATAAAAGTGGGCACGGGGACTTGTTGGTTAGGTTTTCTACTGGATTGCTCTTGCAATATGCTTAGAGTTTTTGAGATGCTCCATGGACCAGCTCAGCAGTAGTTATCTCCTCTGAATTAAACTGTTCAGTATATTCATACCTATTTGCCTTGAGAAGTTTCTTGAGAACTTAGAATAAGACACGACACCTTCTTCTGAACTGTTGTCCGCAGGGTAAACATTTGTTTCTGCCAGAATAATCCAACTCCAACATCTGACCAGCATTAGTGAATGCCATAACATAGGTGTTCATGTTTGCACTATAAAAGTCTTAGTTTCATGTGTGAAGTGAGAAAAAAATGAATTGACAAAGAAAGAAGGAAGGAAAGAAAGAACAGTATAGTACAAAAGAAGGCACAGAATAATTCCTCCATCTTACTCACTGACAGCCAACTTTATGTGCTGAAATCACAGTATAGGTCTTCTTGCTGAACAACACTGCTGTTAAGCAGTCAACACTATACCAACTGCAAACTTCGGAGGAAAAAACTTTTCAATCACATAAGCACCGGCAACTCACCCTCTTAAGAGCAGAGGTAATTTGTTGCCCTGTGTTCGAGAGGAGCCACACTGTGCAATTGTTGCCATCCTGTTGTTGTGGTTTAAAATGGGCAAAAATAACATGCAATTTGGAGACTCTTCATTGAGAGGAAAATGACAGCCCTTGAAAATCTACAATTAAATTCAAGGTTGCATGATGTGCACTTAGCCTGCATCAGCTGGGTTTTAATAACAGTGTGCATGTTAAAGTGTTGAGACACAGCGTTACCTGGGGCCTCATCGTCAACTCTCTGTCTTCTTCTGGACATTAGGCAACCACCCATACTGTACATGGCCACTCATGGCGTCAGTTTTATTTTAATGACTGAAAAACATGTTTACTGTTGTAACAGAGGAAGGAAGTCAATGGCAAAACTTATTTTCAAGTACTCTGAAGATGCACCAACAACAATTGTATAGCCTGTTTTATGGTCGAAGCAGCAATAGTTACGTCCATAGCTGTCTCGGGATATTCTACAAAAAAGTACCATTTTGAAGTGAAATGACATCAGTATGTAATATGCGTATCTCCTTGTTTTGTCTCTTAATATAACTCTTGATATCACACGCTTTCCAAAGTAACCAAATTAAGTAACTTTTTTGCTCACTCAGATTAAATGTCCCCACCACTTCAGGGGTGATTCATTTAACTGACGTTTTCAAACAGAAATGAATTTAGCCTTGACCCTCAATACATGGCCGTGGTCATGGTCGTGAAAAGGAGGTGCCAACTTCGGCTAACCAAGGGAGAGAATGACACAGATGGCCGAACGAGGGGGTCGAAGGAGAACAGATGCCGGAAAAGACGTGTAAGGAGAGGAGACTCGTGTGTCGGCATGTGTGACAGTATGGGGGCTCGACTCAGGGCTTGGGTAAGCTGGTAACTGATACTGACCTGGAATGTAAGTCCCTACCACTGAGAGTAGAGTGACACAGGTCCCCTATCCTAACACACACACAGACAAACACTCAAACACACACACCAACTCACAGAAACACCACTTTTCATTTTTTGCCTTCATTTCAAACTGCCTCTATGGAGAAAGACTTAATAGATCGCCCAGTCTGAGAGACTGATGTCTACTGCCAGATGTCATACGTCTTTACACCTGCGTTATTTCTCCACCATACCTGACACCATCAGCAGCCATACCCCTTCAGGTAAGATGAGGAGATGTGTGCAGTAGTCTGTGCATTGTCGGTTAATGTATTGCGCGATACTAGAGCTGCACCTAAAAACATGATCCTGCATGTTTTAGAGGAAAGGAAAAAAGATAACAAGGGATACAATCTTTTTCCATTTACATTCTTTTTTTTTAATTCTGATGTGACAAAAAAAAAAGATTCATTTAAGCAATTATATTCATGCAAGATATTTTTTTCAAAAGTGTGCAAACACTACCCATGACATGCTAGTGACTATCAGTGATGTATGACATTCACAATCAAAGAACATACAGCACATTTACAGGCTACATGTAAAAAACGTGTCACCTACACATGTTTGGAGAGAACAAAACAATACAAATTTAAAGATGGATCTTTGCAACATAGGCCTACGATTGTGAGTTATTCTGTTAGTCTGCACCAGTCTTAACTTAATATTTTTCCATGTTAGCCCTTACATGAGAGAATGTGCAAAAGACAGATTCCATATCTTGAAGGCTGTGCCTCAATTCTTCATTCTTCTTTCTGTCAAAAACATGGCCAGTATCTAGAAGACTATGCTGTTTCTTGTTGATTTAAATGAAGGAGTTATTTTGGTAATTTGTGGGAATCTGCTCTGCTCCTTTTCTCGTTGTGCTCAAGTCAGTTCACTCACCAGTTTCCATAGCTGTCAATGTAGCAATAGAGAAGGGAGATTTGAAGACAGCAACAGGTGCTGTATCCATTAAAATCCTCTCTTCCCATTTAGTTTCTTAAAGGGGCATAACATGTCATGGGCCTCTTTTTACACAGCTGGTCAAAACAGGATAACAGCAAATCTAAAGGGGTACACAAACTCATATTACTCAATAAAAAATTACTTCAAACTGGTCTGATTTGATATCTCCAATATTAAAAAATGTGTTTTACAAATTGGAAAAATTATATCAACAAGGTTTCATTTTCTTTAAGACCGATATGTCTAAACCTAACAAAACATTTACATTCCCGCCACATTCAAAACTGTTTCAAATTGGAATGTTCCAATTTGACATCTAATGAGGGGAAATTAGTCAGAACAAATAATGATTAGAAACCAAAAAAATATAATTTGATTCAGTCTGACAGCTCTATATTGCACATGATTACATGAAAAATGTAATTAAAATTGCATGTATATGTAGATGTTACTGAGATTGTGTCAGCACAAAATAACTTTGTGTGCATTTGCCACTACCAGTTCGCCTGTTCCTAGACTAAACCAACTAGCCTTACTGAGAAAGCGATCACAGTCCCTGGGCCAATGAAGGGCTGTGCCTTGGCGAGCAAAACCAGTAGCTAGAAAACTGGTTAGTCCATTAATTGGTCGGTTAAAAAACATAACTGACATATATTTACCCGTTATTTGTTTAATTTATTTTTTGTGAGCATTAGATTGGTGCCAACCATCCTTCTCTTTGACATGGATGACACATCGGTAAGTTTATTAGAAGATTCTCTGGCCGAATTCGCTAACTTACCTATCATTCTTATTAGCCAGCGAATAGCAGACCTGGCTAGTTAGCAGTAGATCTAGCAAGAGAAGGTTGCTAATGTGAGTTAATTCTTTATCAAAACGAATGGATGATTGCTTTTTGCTTTTGCAAATAGTTACTGCGATGATAAAGTCATCTTGCGTTTATTTGACTTGGTATCCTCTGTATTTTAACGGCTGAATAAGAATAGGCTGTAGATTTTATAGTTAGGTTCCACCTCTAAGTTATCTGCCGATCACCACTGTTGAATTGTTGAGAGGCTAGCCAGAAAGATATCTATTCCAGTGAGCTAAAGTTAACTAGATAAACAACACGTTATCTTACTTCATGTAAGGCAGTTGGGGATATCTGCACTCAATAGTTCGTATTGGTAAAATGAGTTAAACTCTAGCAAGGTCATGACTTTTCACTTTATTGTCAGTGCTGTCTAGATGTTCATTCTAGCACAGCTGAGGAACCACTAGCAAATGGGCGTAATGTTAATTTGTGACACTGAACAAAGAAGTTTTCTTGCAACCAGACCCAGACCAGCCCTTCATCCCAGAGTTCTGTCTCTTCGGACCACAACGCGCCCTTAACTTTACATCATGCTCCTCGGTTTGGGAGAGTAATTCCAAATCGCATATTTGTTGGTGGAATTGACATGAAGGTGGGTATCTGGCTTTGCATGTAAGCTTTTGATGTTCTTGCTTATAATCTTGCACAGATGCACAGCTTGCATGAAAGAATTACTGTGCATATGCATACAAAGTAAATTCCTATTTTGTTTGTAAATAGTGTTAATTGTTTACAGTCACACCATTTGTTATGTCTGCGTGTAACTTTATGTGTTCACAGACAAATGAGAACGATTTGAGGTGTTTTTTCTCCCAGCACGGCGCTGTCAAAGAAGTAAAGATTGTCATTGATCGTGCTGGAGTGTCAAAGGGGTAAACTTAATTGTGATTGCATTTCATTTTTTTTAAGTTGTTTTTATAGTGCACATATTAATTTGAGAAGTATTTATTTTTGCCTGAACTTTAGGTATGGCTTTGTCACCTTTGAAACTCAAGAAGATGCACAGAAAATCCTCAAGGAAGTAAGTCAAATCCGTCCACTTTGACTTTAATCCTTTAAACACAAATAGCACATTGCTTGAGCAGAATTCCAGTCACAAATCTTTTCATATCAAGAGTTGGGGTCTCCTCTTCATGTGCAGAGCTATTCCTGCCTGCTGCATTTAGTGTCTGTTAGCCACATTAGCCTGTTAGCCTGGCCAGATGATCCTCTGGTTAATCCAAAGGCCATGCCAAGGCAGTTATCACGGTGTTGGTTACATATGGTGGGTTTAATGCTTCTGAATGAGTGCACTTGGGGCACACCCAGCTTGTGGCCTTCTTCTCTCTAACCATTGCACCCACCTGATTGCACCTGTTTCTTTTCTTACTTTCTTTCTTTCTCTCTCTTTCCCTGCCCTGCTTTGTGTTTTGCCCCTCCTTTTTTTCTATTGCTCTGCTTTTTTATTTTCCTTTTTCCCTTTACCCGTTTGTGTTTGCTTCACTCTCTCTCTCTTCTTTTTCTTCCTTGCTTTCTCTCTCTCTCTCTCTCTCTCTCTCTCCCATGCTCCAGGCTGACAGACTGTTTTTCCGGGACAAGAGGCTCAACATTGGCCAGGCCATCCGCAAGCAGCAAGTGGGCATGCACTGTAAGTCTTCATACATTTTCCTGAATATTGGATTCCCTGTCCTTCAGCAAATATTTGTATTTGTGTATTAGGGACCTATTCCCTGCTAGTTAAACTTTTTGACATCATTAATCCATACGCCTTTTTAAAGTTTGGCTTGTACATGCTCCTTGGGTGAAACACAAGAGTGTGTGTCTGGGTGTGTACCTCATCTCTCCACATGGCTCTTTCGGTCCGTTCACATTGCGTTAGGGTAACGGACCCTTTGATTCAGCAGGCGGATTTGCTGTACCGAACCTCAGCCCTGCAATGGCCATCCCTGCACCGTGCAACACCATGTACCTCACCACCTCCACAGGCTATCCCTACACCTACCACAACGGGGTGGCCTACTTCCATCCCCCTGAGATGACCACCTCTGCCTCACATTGGCCTGTAAGTCCCACACTTAGGGCTTCAGTTATTATTTTTTACTGTAAGCATTTTTTTTTTTCATATAATTTACACTTAAAGCTGCTGTACACCCAGATTAACAGACCAGTGTATCACCAAGTAACGTTACTGAGTGTATGCAACGTTTTTTTATCCGGTTGTGTGTGTGTGTGTTTTAGTCTCGATCTATGTCTGGGTCCCCTGTCATGGTGGCCCACCCTGCTCCTCCAGTCTACCCTCAGCCTGCCTACCACCATGCTTACCAGGTGAGGCCCTCCTCAAGCCTCTGGTCGCCATTCCCTCCAACACATGTGTAGAACACCAGTGTGAGAGTATTCATATCAAATGTACCAGCTACGAAATTAAGTTTAAAGTTTTACATACAGATTATTGTGTTATTTCGCGTGTATCGTGTAGATTAGAAATGGAATAGTGTATTGTGTAAATATTGTTTTGTTTCTGCACTGTTGTCATGGTGAATATGGTCTCTTCTGTGTTTTACTGCGTTTAGGCTCCTGCGCAGTGCGTGCCTACAACCCTTCAGTGGAACATCCCCCAGGTAGTGTGACGTCACAGAATGTGCCAATGTGGAAAAGCACTAGACATGCCGGTGGTATATGTGTGTGTCTTTGTATGTTTGCTCATGCGCGTGTTTGTGTGCTCCTTTGTTTACACATTTGTGTGTGTGAATGTGTTTATCTGTTTTATGTGTGTGTATACGTGCGTGTGTATGTGTGTGTGTGCAGTCTCCAGTGCCCTCTAGCCCTGTCCTGTACATGCAGCCCTCTGACCTGCGCTACCAACCCTTAGAGATGCCTGCTGACGGGGGCTGCATCCAGACCTCCATCCCCCTGACCGAAGCCTCCATGCCTGAGGTACGACGCCCACAGAGTGGCACATACTCTGACCTGATCTGGATCAGCTTCATTTAGTATCAGTGAAATGTGTCCCAGTCAGCTGCTCACAACAACTGATTTCCAAATGTGCAAATCACTGAATGATTAAGATGAAATTCAACTTTATAGTTATTATGCATGTGCAGGTCCAAAGCCAGTGAAAGTCAGTATGACTTTGTGTAACATAATATGAATGGATTGGCTTTGTTAGAATATTTCATACGTTGTGATGTATTGTTAACTGTGTTTTGTTGCGGTATGCCCCCCTCAGCAATCCCACATGGATCACATGATTCAGCCAGCCTATCACCAGCTGTACCTACATAATCCAGCAGGAATGGGACACATTATGATGCACCAAGAGACAGGAAAGGTCAGAGTTCACAGAAATTAAGTATCTTTGTACCGATAAGTACCTATTGGTAGTTTTGTTTTGATGTCTACATTTAAAGTCATTTTCATGTGTTATACTGTTGAGTTACTGTTGTGCTTTTATCCTGGTTTCCTGTCTTTAAAATGTGACTCAATATTAGTATTGTGTGTGTGTGTGTTTGTGTGTCTGTGTCTGTGTTGGTGACCATTGATATAGGAACAGAGGTTCCACCCAACCAGGCGAGGGTTTCCTCACTCCCCCATCAATCTGAAGGGTCGGTGCAGCCGCAGCCCCCACTACACCCACCTGCGTAAGGACCACGTCGGCGAGCTGGCCGAGCTCTCTGCCTCGCAGACTACAGAGCCACTCGGGTAAACATAACCTACCCTGCCCCCCCACCCATTCTCCACTGCTCCTTCTCCTGCTCCAGCTGAAGGGCTCCTCCCTACTACCCGGGCCACCTCTCCATATCGGTCCTCTCAATTGCCAACAGTTGGCCCACGCTGGCAACTGCACCTTGCAGCTGCCTGAAGTCACGCCATTCTTGGCTTCCTAGTAGTCACTGTACTCTGCTGTCCAGATTGCATGTAGACAGTGGAGACCCTCCAGTGCCTTAGACTTTCTCCACACTCCTCCTCCCACCAACCGTATGCCATATAACGCACCACACTCTTCAGTCAGGTCCCAACTGCTCTATTGTCACCACCTGTGCCTTAAAGCACAACGCACTCCCCTGTCTAGATCACCTGTAGGTGGTGCTGTACCTACCACCCAGTGTTTCAAAGTCCTCTATTCCTATGTAAGAGTCCCTCTCTGCGTCACATGACAACCCCCCCCACACACACACACACACACCTGGCTTATGCCACACCACCCATGCCTGTACCCACCCCACACCCCTTTGTTAAGGTCACCTCTAGGTGTCTCTGTTCTTTACCTTCACATAAAACCCCTGACCCTTAAGATAAACTCAGGGATGAAGGCATTGAATACCAGCCTGCTTTATCCAGCTCTGGGGGGGGGGGGGCATCTTACAAGCCCTGACAAACTTAAGGAAAGACTGATATTTGCACTAAGATGTTTAAATCCATCTTAAATTTTTTGGTTCTCTCATTTTACAGTGATCTTCTTGAAATCGGTAATCTATTCATGTCTAAGTGATGGCTGTTAGGAGACACACAAAACACATTGCTCAGATAATACAAAGCACCATGGGGTCTTTCTGCCATATCATCACCACATGGCTCTTACTATTCACCCTGAAAGCAGAAATCTTAAGACATCTGTCTTACCAGCAAAACTACTTCAGAAAGGCAGAAGACTTCGAATTGTGTACATACAGCTTTTCAGAACTCTTCCCTCTTCTAGAATTCCTCTATTAAGATCTAAAGAACACTTGTCTGTTCAGCAAAGCTCTCTGTGTTCCATAGAATGCTCTTAATATCACACTGCCCTCAAAAACACGCTTCAACTCTGATTCAGGTTTTTTTCTCATATGTGAAGCTGTTAAATCCTCCATCTTGTGGACGAAACTCATGAATCACTCCTCCCAGTATAATCCACACTTTTATCAGAGTACAGGATTCTTGACTGCCTGAGCAAATAACTGTTGTGTTTAACATAGCCCTTAAACAATACCATGGTTTCTAGAAAGCTTATTACTTATTTCAAAAGTTAGACACAACGGTGCATTAACACACCATGTATTATCATAATTATTAAGGCTAAGCATTTAAGGCTATATGTTTACTCTCAAGTTACGGGAAACAGTGGACTTAATTGACTCTAGACGTAAAATGTTCTGAAATGTTCTATCAAAGCTATTGACTACCATTGACCTTGCACGGGAATCAGCCTTAACATGTGAAGTCTTTGTCTTTATATTATAATTTTTCTATAGAAAATGTGCTTAGTTTCATAAGACTGGTGTTATAAATAATATATTAATATATGTGATGTCACTGTGAGATGTTTTTTTTTGTATAAGTACTTTTTTAACAAAAAATTACGTCAGTAGAATAAGTGTGCCTTGTGGGCTGGTAGGTATAGAAAATTAAAAAAAGAGCAACAAACAATAGGTCCATCACATCATAATACAATATATGGAATAATCTCTTCCCCTTATGACTTCATAAAATGTCATGATAAATAATTGCAGTTGTTACATTTTGTCGCAATAATACATCACCCAATAATACATTTCCCATTGTAGTTTATTTACTACATTTATGGACTGTGGCCTTTTTTTCTGAAAAAAGTTCCACTGAGCAAACTTGCCTAATGCCTTAAACCCATTTCTATAAATGCCATGTAGTACAATATAGATTATTCATTCTGACTTCCCCTCGGTTTGAACAGCTAACTGCTGTTTTGATCAGGGTAATTTCCTGCCCTCAATAAAAGTCATGTTCCATAAGTCAGTAAGTTATCTGTAGTAGTTATTTTCCCTGATTATCAAATGTTTTGAAACCAAAACAAATAGAACAGGATAACAGGTTAAATTATAAATTGTTCAAGATAGATTTAAGTACCAACTACATTGTGCATGTTGTTCAAAATCCAGTTCTCGGAGTTCAAAATGCAAAATGCATTTCATTGAGTTCTTGTCTTAATAACTATGGTATCAGATCTTGACTGATAAATATGTGTCTGGTGTTTTACTTCTCTGCTATTTTAAATGAAAGTTTTCTAAGACATAACAAGTCTTGATTTGTTTGCTATTGTTTTAGCACAGATTGTTAAATGGTCTGAATAGGAAGGTCAACTAAAGTTGTCTTCCATTGATTTGACTGTATTCTTCCAGTGTCAAATGAAAAGGGTAACCTCCCTATATTTGTAGTTAATTTTATTGTTCATTATTGTTGCCATGCTTTTCTTTTTTTTTTTCATGTGTAAAAGAGAAAAATAGCCTTGCCAAAGTCTTGTTCTGCTCATTTCCTGAATGAGAAACTCAATAAAGAAAGGTTTAAGTAAAGAAATCCTGAATCTGTTTTCGCCATCTGAGTAAAACCATGCAATAGACATATTTGAATAACTGTTATTTATTTCACATATAAATGTCAATGATGTTTATTTCTAACTGACAATAGAAAACTGGGACTGTATTAATGTAAATAGTAAATATTCTGCATCCCTAATAGAAACAATAACTTAAATAAATGACCTTCGGGAGGGCCGGGAGGAATCAAAAGAACAAGTTGACATGGCTAAGTCAAAAATACAGTTTGTTCTCAAGACTGAGAAACTAGTATGTTTAATTCTCCCTTTAAAGAACATTGTCCTGCAAAGTACCCGCAGAGGAAGCATGTTGTATCACATCCACTCCTGCTAAAATCACCAGCCAGCTGATTGTAACTGTCCATTTACCACATGTTAAAGAGTTCATCTCATATATATTAACATGGCATGTTGTGTTCATTTGGCAAATATAGAATCTATAGGCCTACATGTTAACTTCCAGGCAAGACTGTAGATGTGTATGGCAGTGTGCATGTGTGGAAGGCAGGCAGGCAGGCAGTGAAATGGCCATATGATTTAGGGTGTACTAGTGCAATCAACCCAGCATAGAGATCTGAAAGGTCTAAGTGTAGTGATCAGTGTAGTCTAAGTGTAGTGACCAACCCAGACGGTGTGTGTGTTTTTTAAGATCCAGGATGGAGTGACAGTCTACACTGTAGTTTTGGCAAAATAGAAGTGTTCTGCACCCATATCAAGGACCTATATGACCTGTCTTCAATGTATGAAAAAGTAGTAGGTGTGTGAGCATGTCTAAGGTACTTGGCCTTGGCAGTGTGTGTGTGTGTGTGTGTATTTGTGCGTTCTTCCTGCTTTTGGCCACGTCCATCTGAGGATGGCTTTGAGCTCCTCAGGCCTCGCTATCTGCTGTGCCCTCGCTCTGCTCTCCCTCCGCCTCCACCTCCGCTTCGGCTTCTGCTTCCACTTCCGCTTCTGCCTCCTCCTCTTCCTCCATGATGGGAACGATCAGATTGTCCTTCGACATGAGGTTGTACTTCATAACAAAGCGTGTGAACCTGTGGCACAGGAACGTCTCATTCTGCACAGAGGAAGCATAGAGGAATCACACCAGCAGCTCTAAACTAGAATGCGTTTCGTGAACGAACTGCGAGAGTGTGCTTGCTCTGTGTCAGTGAAGCACAGGTGCAAGCCAGTTTAATGACCCTATTATGATGTCATAATGGCACAGTTCTGCAATGCAAGTCTATGGAGAAAAAAGGTGATGGAAAAAGAGGAATAAAAAAGGAGTGGCAAGGAGTACCGCCACGAAAAGTCATAGCAGGTTGCACCGGATCGTGCCGGACGTTTCTGTGTTTGAACGGCGTCTGTACCTCGAACGGGCGAGGAGTAGTTAGCGTAACAAAAAACGGGGAGAATAAAGAAAACTTGACAACAACAATACTGTGCTTCCCTTCGGGCAAGCACACTAACTAGTGCAATAGTTCCACAAAACACTTAAATTCTCAGAATATTAATATTTTGTAATGACAATATATTACAAATTTATATCTAGTATGGGCCAATTGTAAAAAAAAGTTTCTCTTGTCTCGATGCGCATACCTCATATTTATCAAATATCTGGCGGTGGTGGAAGTAGGCATGAGAGAATATCCTGTAGATTCGCCGACAGACTGAACCCAGCTTTGCCACAGAGGACTCCTTGATGCTCACTCTACAAAATGGGGAGTTATGATGATATTACAACAGGTCTACTAACAGAGTCAATCAGTAATTTAAGATCTTATGGAGGACGATGCAAATTCAAAACACGCTTGACCGTCATACTAAACAGTGTACTGAACAAATCTTTAAGATAAAGGAATGGAAATTAATCAAAGATACAAAAAAGGGTTTGCAAGCTGTTACCATAACAACGTATGCTTCCGCATACATAATCTTAATCTATTTATCCCATTCCTCGTTCTACAAACAAACAAACAAACCATAATCCTCTTACCGGCTAGGGAAATACTTGTTACTGTTGAGAAGACAGGCAGCCCCATCCAGGGTGTGTCTGGTGTAGTCTATAGCAGGGCACTGCAGACATACAGAGAGACTTCTTAAAATGACAGAAGATTTCATGAAAACTGACCAGCAAAACACACATCATATATGCAGCATACTGATTACTGGTAATAACTCGTAAGATGTTTTTTTTAACATATTGAGATGATAAGAAATAACAAGCAGGGCAGACATTTTATCAGTATGTGGGCTCCCTGGTAAAAAAAAACATCATTTTAATGTTGATAGAACTTTACAAGGACACCATTAGTATAGCTCTGCAACACAGACGGAGAAAAGTTTCTGGAACCCGTATAAGGAATGGCCTCACCTCTTTGGGGGTCTTGTGTGCGGCACAGAGGAATATCCATTGCTCTGTGGCAGTCATCTGTGTACACGTGTCTGGGTGGCATTCTCCCTATGGTCAAAGGAAACGTACACCACAGACTTAAAGCATCACTTGCACCAACACCACTTTTTTGTTTTGTTTGTGCCACTACTTTTGGTACCGTCTTCAAATACATTTTGATGATATATGGTCATGTGAAGGACAGCTGTACACACCCGTTGTGTGATTGTGTTGTGAGAGTCAGAACAACCCGTGAAAATGTAAGAAAAGTCTTCACAGGACGACAACACAATAACAATATCACCAAAACACCAGTTAGCATGTAAGCAAGCTTTTATCAGTGCCAACTGGGCTGTCGGTGGTGTTTGCAAGGTTTTTAGACAGCTCGCTAGTCATAGACCAAAACTACATAATTCTGCATTAAGAATCTTTTTTAGGAAAACAAAGCATGGCAAAAGAAAACTGTGGGCAGTACCTGAAGTTTGACTGCAAGTCCATTCAATTCAAGGCAAAACTGTCTATGGGGGAGAAAGAAAGAAAAAGGGAATGACAAAATGAACAAAAGGTTTGTTTGGGTTTTTTAATGTTTACATGCAGAGTGGGATGTTAGCACCCTCAGTGCACATATTCACAACAGCCAACAGTGTGTCTAAAAGGTCACTCACCTAAGATGTTCATACTTCCACACTCCCTCGTCCTGCCCCTCGGGAGGCTCCAGAATATGCTCTATGTTAGCGCAGTCTGAGCGGATGTTCTGTTGAATGTACTGGAAACGAGTCACGTATGTTAACTATTTGCAAAATCTCTAATAAAATCTGACATGCCAAACCGCTCATGAAAACACTCACGAATATGTTTTCAAGTCTGCGAAGCAAGAAGTAACAAATGAGCCTCACCTGTTGCACAGCCAGTGTGCTGTCCATCTCCTCAAAAGACTCATCGGGCCAGTTGTAAAAATCCTACACGTCGAGTCATTGAATAGATAGAAAAAGGAATTTATGGTTACTTGGTTGGTTTGAATAATATGTTACGATTGTTCAAGCTATGGCAAACAACACAGTCGACCTACATCAACACTTTTTACACAGTGTAAAACCCAATGAAATTGTTAAAGAACTTCGTTTTTTCGTCTTCCGGTTATTTACGCTAAACTGCCCCCAGTAGTCTTTGGTCACTTGCGAAATGTGTGGGGTTTTTTTTTACAAAGCTGATGTCCTACAACACTGGGAGCTAACGTTGTTCCTTTTTACCTAAATGACTGTTGTTCTTTTGAATCGCAATAACATAGCAGCTAGCGTCTTTCCAACATGACTTAGGAACCACTGGTCATGTCAGCAGTGGTTGTTTTATCATCATCAGACATAAAGCAATATTATAAAGTTGTTTAAATCTCTCTTCCTGTAGCTAATGCTACCTAGCATTATATGCTTGTTAGTTTACCAGCTAACGTTAGCTGTAGTGCTAGGCCACATTCACCAGCCAACTGTCGTCACATGACCATACGCTGTTAGGAAAATCTTGAAAAAACATTCTCCTCCTAATGAATACATATTGACCATTACAAGTAAAGTTTTTTCTGAATTATCTGCAGTACATAATGTACCTTCTCTTTGGTCCCCGGCCTATTTCTCCTTAAAACGACTGCACCCTCAGCCATGACCATCTCGCCAGAAACTCTCAAACTGTCCCGGATATGACACATTCCGAGAGATACGCTGCACTCGACAGTGCCAGGTTGAGAGCAGAGGTTTGTACATTGTCAGTTCGGGTAACCTTTGAAAACCCACCTGTCTTTCTCGCATTAAACAAATTATTTCAGAATTTCTCATTTGTAGAGATAATAAACCATATGCAACACTTTTAAGCCCTGTGCAGATATGCTTTTTGGCTGAAAACATACCATGCAAGGGGCATTACCTGGTGCGGGGACAAAAAAAGGTGTCCCCCTAGATTCCTTCCTTTCAAGTCCCTTCCTGACAGTTTCTCATGACTGTCAGCAAGAGTGTGATCTAAACAAGCAAAAATATACACAATACTTTGAGAAAACAGATTTTCAAGCATGCAATTTTTCCTCAAGTGTTCAGTAAGAAAGTTGCAAGTGAAACATTTTAATTCTAAACTCTCCTTTTAGTCCCAGTTTGAAGGGTCAGTGTACAAACACATCAGACATTTGATTGTGAGGAAACACAGTGAACGCAATCGTTTTTCATGTCTCCTCATTGTGGCCTTCAGACACAGTAATCATCTGACTTTTAACTGAGCATTCAACTTGTCATATGGTAGCGGATATTTCAATGTCCTGACTTTTATTTTGACGTTTGGCTAAGTCTTTCCCTGTCACAGGCCACGTGACATTTGTATCCAATCGCAATGTAAGAACTTTCTGGAACTCCCAGCCCTTAACCGAGTATGATAATTCATACATCATTAAATATCAGATACATATAACAGTATTTTCACATCAAACCCGGAATTATCATTGAAATGGCTCCGTAATTGTTTGTTCATTAATAACACTATCGTGTAATATAATAATTCTATGTACTATCCTGTACTCTGCATAACAGTACTGTTATTCAGGTTTAGGGGCTACCCGGTAACAGACCGGATGCAGAAACACATGTGGAAGTTACACCAGGTCGTTGAATCAGGCTGAACTTGAATACAACGAGAGACAGCGTAGATCTCGTTGCCATTTAATTTCATACCTGCCTGTTCAAGTGCCCTGTAGATCACGGATTCCGTCCTCTTCTTATTGTCACCGTAATCAACAAGTAAGTATACCATACTCAGTTTCAATGACAAATGCATACATTATGTTGGCGATTAGATAGCGACATATTTTACACAACTTACGTTACAACACGTGCGTTGTCCTTGTAAGGTTTGAATGAAGATGGCAAGGACACACTTGAGTGGATTTGTATTAAGAAAGCTAACAGGACACGGAATACATTTAAGATTTGATTGCATTGGTATCGTTCAGGTAGATTTGGTTGTCAGGCCAATCTCTTGTTAAAAGATTGAATGTAAATTATGATGTAATTTAGCTGCCAGCTAGCTGACTAATCTGGCTAACCATTGGCATTGCAACATCATACTATAGAGGGGCTGTGTGGCTGGCTATGCTAACGTTACATGTAATCACGTTAGCCAGGGGCTGGTCACGATATCCACATTAAGCATGAACTGGAGACCGGAAACGCCAATAGTTCACCCTTTAGCTACGTAACTTTGCACACACCAACCTGCATGGCTAACGCCGATTTGACAAATCAACTATTTTCCTTTCCCTTCTCAAACAAGAATGCTGCGTTTACCTACTTTGATGAGACAAGCCCGACCAGTGTGCAGGGCGTTAGCCCCCCACCTGACTCGTGCCTACGCCAAAGAAGTCAAATTCGGGGCTGATGCACGCGCCCTCATGCTTAAAGGGGTTGACCTGCTCGCGGACGCTGTTGCAGTTACCATGGGACCCAAGGTATAAGACCAAATCTAAAGTCCTAATGTGGCCTTTGAAATTTGAATCGCAATACAATTCTCACCACAAACTTTCATCCTGTACGATGTATTGTGGAATCATTTTGTCTATTATTATCTGTAGGGTCGCACAGTCATCATTGAGCAGAGCTGGGGAAGTCCCAAGGTAGGAAATGTACTCCTAATGTGTTTTTGAAATTATTTTAATAGACATAAAACGTGTGTGTTGATTGTATACTGACATACATTGAATGACCTCTGCCTCAAGGTCACCAAGGACGGTGTGACAGTGGCCAAGAGCATCGACCTTAAGGACAAATACCAAAACATTGGTGCCAAGCTGGTGCAGGATGTGGCAAACAACACCAACGAGGAGGCTGGAGATGGCACAACCACTGCCACAGTTCTGGCCCGTGCCATCGCTAAAGAGGGGTTTGACACAATCAGCAAGGGTGCCAATCCTGTGGAAATCCGCCGCGGAGTGATGTTTGCGGTGGAAACGGTCATCGCCGAGCTGAAGAAGCTGTCGAAGCCAGTCACCACACCAGAAGAGATCGCTCAGGCAAGTGAAAGTGGACACAGCCCATCCTCTCATTTTCCAGCCTTTGTTGGTGTATTTCTATAAAGCCCTTATATCAATGCCGATGTCAGCTATTTTTATTTCACCTGTATTTGTACTTAAGTTATGTGTAAGTTACAGTGGCACTGCACCAGAAAGTTAAGATTGCTGTGGCTTCATGTATTTATTTATTTTTCTTAATTCAAGGTTGCAACCATATCAGCCAATGGAGACAGCGAGATAGGCAACATCATCTCCAACGCCATGAAGAAAGTGGGTCGAAATGGTGTTATCACAGTGAAGGATGGAAAGACGCTACACGACGAGCTGGAGGTCATTGAGGGCATGAAGTTCGACCGCGGCTACATCTCCCCATACTTCATCAACACTCCCAAAGGTCAGACGATTCAGTCAGACGAAGCATGTGACTATTTTATACTGATGGCACACTGCACATTAGGAGCAATTAGGGGTTCAGTGTCTTGCTTAAGGACGCTTCAACAGGGAATCGAACTAGTAACCTTCTGATTACTAAACAACTTCACTACTTTTGACAGTTTACTTATCTTATGTATCTTACTATAGAATGAACAGGTTTTTTTTTTACTGATTTTGGGTGCGTGATAATAGCTTAGTGCTGACCGGCTCAAGGCTGATTTCCTTGTGTGCTTGGTCAAAGGTCAAAGACCCAAGGACCCAAGAGCCTGAAACTGGCTCGTTAGAAGTCCAGCCTTGGGAAGCAGGGTTTTTCATGGTCATTTGTGACTAGGTTGACAGCCATCTGACATCCATTAATTAATAATCATAAATAATGATAAACATGTAATGACTTTATATGATCTAATATGTTCTAGGCTAACTGCTAGGCCTTAGTACTAACCCTAACCCTAGTACTAAGTAGGCTATAAACCTATTCCCCAAATAGGTATAGGCACTTTTTGTACAAAATGTGACTTGTAGTTGGTTGTTTAGGGTTCTCGTTCTGTACCCACCACGGTCTATACACACACACACAAACCCAAACCCTTACAGACTCTCACCACAGACTCCTGCTCTCTGGCGTGATTGTCCCACAGGTCAGAAGGTTGAGTTCCAGGATGCCTTCCTGCTCCTCAGTGAGAAGAAGATCTCCAGTGTGCAGAGCATAGTGCCCGCTCTGGAGATCGCCAACCAGCAGCGCAAGCCCCTCGTCATCATCGCAGAGGACGTGGACGGAGAAGCACTCAGCACCCTCGTCCTTAATCGGTACAGCTGACCACTTCATTTGTGTGTGTGTGTGAATGAGGGAGGGAAAGAGAGAGTGAGACTACAAGCAATGTGCAAGTGTGTATGTTTGTGTCAGAGAGAGAGAAACTGCAATGTGCGTATGTGTCAGAGATTGAGAAAGACTACAAGAAATGTAGTGGAGAATTTTAGCTTAATTATGTTTTCCTTTCCACTTGAAGAAATGACATGTGTGTTCCGTAAGTGCTTTCTGATGTATCTGTTTGTATTGACCTGCAGACTGAAGGTTGGCCTCCAGGTTGTGGCCGTGAAGGCACCTGGATTTGGAGACAACAGGAAGAACCAGATGAGGGACATGGCTATCGCCTCTGGAGGCACAGTGAGTTTGGACAGTGTGTGTGTGTGTGTGTTCTGTGCTTTGGGAAGACGTTTCTGAAGTGGTATACTGTAATACTAGCTGGGGAAAAATGTTGGGACCTTTTGTGGTTTCTGGTTAAGACTGGTTAATATAGTAGTGTATATATAGTAAAGTATGTTTTGGGTGAAATGTGAGTTAATTGCTGAATTTTCTTTGTAGGTGTTTGGGGACGAGTCTGTGGGCTTGGCTCTGGAGGACGTCCAGGCTCACGACTTCGGAAAGGTGGGCGAGGTGCAAATCACCAAGGACGACACGTTGCTCCTGAGGGGCCGCGGTGACCCCGGAGCCATCGAAAAACGCATCACAGAGATCGCTGAGCAGCTGGACAACACCACCAGCGACTACGAGAAGGAGAAGCTGAACGAGCGGCTGGCCAAGCTCTCAGATGGCGTGGCTGTGCTGAAGGTGAGGGAGACTGGGGACGGTCAGTGAGGGGTTTGTTTCATGAAGGAGCAGCTATGTACAAGATATCCAATTCTATCCAATTACGTTAATTTATACAGCACCATTAGGGATTGACACTGTCAACTGCTGTGTGTCAAAGTGCTTTACAGATTCCTAGAGCAAAAAAACCTTGCAAGAAATTAGGGCTGCAACTATCGAATATTTTTGGAATCGAGTATTCTACCGAGTATTCCATCGATTAATCGAGTAATCGGATAAAAATTACTTTTGCGTTTTTAAACAACAATACCAATAGTGCGTCCTGCAACCAGGTTCAAAGCTCAACAGCTGTGTGTATGTGTGTGACCACACTTGCGATAGGGAGAAATGAAGAGTGCATGACATGAGATCTTTGAGAATTGTTTGCTTACTTGCTACCTAACATGATGCCTAGTCATCACTATCAACTAATAACATAGGCTAAAAATAATCACAAGTAGTGTACGTTCCAACTAGCGTTAGTGTCTATATTAGTTAGCAATCATACATCTGCTAGCTAGCGTCAACTTTTACGTTTCATTGTAGAGGCTCAGCATGGTGACCTGTTAATTTTTTGTTGGTTCTAGTCTGTTAAAACACCCACGATACCAAAAGCAGTCTTCTTTATCTCCCTTTAATGTGCATTCATCAATTTCCATTACATGACGATGCATGTGATCGTACAATACAGTATGTGTGTTGTCTGCAATGAGAATACGGACTAATCAGCACTGCACTGCACTGAATCACATTAACAGGAGTACTTGCTTCACGATAACAGTTACACAACTAATATAACTAAATACATATAAAAGTGGACATTACACTAGGCAACATGGATCTCATTCATATCTCATCCAGTCGAAATCTGAACAGGATGAACCCATCCTTATAACGTCGACTCAACATAAGAAATCTCCGCTTAGCATGCTAAGCGCTCTTAGTAGCAATGTGTACTCGCATGAAGCCCAAATGCACAATTATCACAGTAGTAACTTTATGAAAACCCTTACTTTCATGAGGTACGCACACAATGCCTCACATACATGTCAAACAATGATGAGCACTATGGTCAACTACTCTGCCACTGAATTGGCAACGTACTAAACTTGTCACTACAGCATAGTGATGTTGCCTAGCAACGCTATAAACAAATGTCTTTCATACAGTTATCATGCGGAAAGGCATTTTACGGCTGGTTTCTTGATTCTCCGCCATCGTAAATAATATGATTTAAACGAAGCCTCGAACATTTTTTGTAATCGAGTTACTCGAGTAACTCTAGTAATCGTTTCAGCCCTACAAGAAATACACTTGAGCAGAACCCAGCTCAGGGGGGACCCATCTGGGGGGGGGGGGGGGGGTTGCAGGGAGGAAGAGAAAGTGAAGCAAAGCAAGAGAATCAGCCATTTACCTTTATGTAATATTATTTACAAGGAAGAATGACCTGTTTATTATAGCAGCTCTCATTGTACATTTTGTGTGGCATTGACCAGTGTCTTTGGTTCGCATACAAAAAAATATGTGTTATTCACTGTGCTTATAAATGTTTTAAATCCCAGATTGGTGGAACTAGTGATGTGGAGGTCAATGAGAAGAAGGACCGTGTGACGGACGCCCTGAATGCCACTCGTGCGGCGGTGGAGGAGGGCATCGTGCCCGGCGGTGGCTGTGCCCTGCTGCGCTGCATCCCTGCCCTGGACGCCCTTGTGCCCGCTAACGCTGACCAGAAGATCGGTACGAGACCAGTCATGCTCACAGACTCACTCATTTATGGATTTATTGATTTATTTATTGATTTCACAACTTATTTTTCACAATTTTGTTTTTGAGTGGCTAGCAGCACATTTGAGATCAGGGTTGTTTTTTTTGTTTCATTTTCCTGGGAATTAAAGCGACGACCAGTTGTGTACTAGGCAGAAAAAGAGAAAAGCATAGAGTAGGACAAATATAAGATGAACTAGTCCAGCCTCATTTATGAATGGGAAGTGCCCTTAAAAATGCTGTCTGGTTGGTCTTGTAGGTTTAATCCCTAGTCTTAATACCTCTACAAAGGACTGAATTGTTACTCTGTTGTTTCTTAATCATATCTATGAAGCAGGCAGTGAAATGCGTCACCAGGAGTGACAGCTTAGCACTTACGTTCACTAACCTTTGTTTTCACGTTACCCTGTCAGGCATTGACATCATCCGTCGTTCCCTCCGCGTGCCGGCCATGACGATAGCGAAGAACGCTGGGGTGGAGGGCGCTCTGGTGGTGGAGAAGATCCTGCAGCTGGAGGGCATGATGGGCTACGACGCCATGCAGGGCGAGTACGTCAACATGGTGGAGAAGGGCATCATCGACCCCACCAAGGTACCTCACTCACTCACTCACTCCAGCACCCCAGTACTAGCAAGCTGATTTTGGCAGACACTTTCGTCTAAAGCAACCAAAAAAGCATTGGATGGGAAATAAAGCTATTGCACTGCAGAATTGGCTCTTAGTTTTGGTTGTTTACATAGTATAGCACTTAAATAAGACCCTTACCTTCAGGTATATGAGGATTTGGAATGGAATACATTTACATGACTTTAATTCATTTCTCAGATGATCTCAGATTTGAAAGGGATTTGCAATTAAGATTGCAACGTTAATTGGTTGCCTGGGTAACCAATTACTTGATTTTGGAGCTTGCTCCTCCAGCTGCCCTGCTGGTTCAGCCATGGGAATAGACCTTTGGTTGGTTTTGTGCATTGCTGAGTTTTACCAGTAGTAAGTTTACAGATCTGCTCTACACCTGTTTAGCGTTCCCAGACAGTCAGGCATAGTAACTGGGATTTGCACTCACAGAAACAGCTACTTGATTGGTTAATCCCCTCTTTGTTTCTCTCTTTCTCCCCTCCCCCTCTCTCCCTCGCCAGGTTGTGAGAACAGCGCTGCTTGATGCTGCAGGTGTGGCTTCTCTCCTCTCCACTTGTGAGGCAGTAGTCGTGGAGATCCCCAAGGAAGAGAAGGAGGGCGGCATGCCAGGTGGTATGGGCGGAATGGGAGGAATGGGCGGCATGGGAGGTATGGGTGGAGGCATGTTCTAAACCCCCACCTGCCAGATACCCCATTTAACCCCTCCATGAGAAACCTGGTGCTGGAGCCAGGTGAAAGTGCTCTCTATCGCCCTCTTTGGACAGGGTTTGGGATTACATCAGTAAGAAGAAATGGCACATCAACACTACTCACCGCATCAGGCATGTTACATCTAACCCCATCCATAACAAACTGCCTTTGAAGGACACTTTCAGTGGGAAACAATTGAGCTGTGCTTCTTTCCCTATGCCACACAGAACTGGGATGCAACATGATGTTATTCATTTGTTGTCTGGTTAAAAAGCTCATGCCTGAACCAATGAAGAATGAATGAATGAATCATGTGAACTGTGAACTTGTTACTGTTTCCTTTGGGGTTATGTTGATGTGTGCAGATAATCCTGTTCCTTGTTTTACATGAGTCGCCTGATTTAGTTTTCTTTTTCTTTTGTTAAAATAATTGTCTTATGCTGGGATGTTTTTTGCTCTTTGCCTGTGCAATTCGCCTTTGTTTCTGACAGAGAAGAGGGCTTTGCTTGCTCACTGCCTCGTAGGTCTTTTTCACCACCACCATGTGCTGAACCTCATGAAGTTCTTCTCCAATGTTTCTTCTGAATGTTGTCATGTTTCCATAATCTGTTGTTCACAACATTGGGTTGTGTTTTGTTTTTAAGATGCACTCAATAACAGAAAACCAAGGTAGGCTGACTTTGATTCTGAATTACTGAGGATGTTATGACACCTTGTTTTGCATCCAAAAGAGACCGCGTTTAAAGAGTGTGATTGACCAGAAGATGGCGCTGTAACAAATTTCCAGTTCACAACTATATGTAAACAGATGGTACACATTCTAACAAATAATGTTAATTATAGTACTTTATGTAATTCTCTGAAGCTGTATTTTCAATTTCACCAAAAATATGTTGGTACACAGTTTGTGGTTCTCTTTGTCGATGCCCTCTGCTAAAGTGTCAAATCAAATAAGTTGAAATGTTGAGTGACCTGAATTGCCCTTGGTCTTGAAAATAAAGTGTTCGATCAAGACCGGTTTTACAGTGTGGATGTGCAGAGCCCTGAGTGAATGGTACTACTGTACTTAACTGATTATCAGCGCTTAAGGGAGAGCAGAGAGGAGGTTTTTTGTTTGTTTTTTTCCCTTATGTGCTTTTTCATTTCTTACTGTGCTTCTCTAAATGTCTGGGTGATTGCTTGATGGCA
>NC_137922.1:20606770-20641770 GCF_963457725.1 Sprattus sprattus | reverse complement strand
TGTCAGGTCCTGCCGCATGATCCCCATGGTATAAAAAACACTTTTCTTTTTTCTGGATGGTGGTCGTGTTGCGTATTTATGTCAGTCATTTCATTTCATTTTTGATCCGCAAGACCCAAACTATATGTTTCCTGTAGAGGACACAAAGAGTTCTTTTAATTCTGTCCGATTCAGTTCAGTTCAGTTCAAGTCACATGTCTGACAGCAGATAATTGTTGTTCTTTACCCATTCCTGTCTTGACGATTGCATAGTGTATCAATAGTTTAGTGTGGCAACTATTTTGGGGGGGAAATAATCTTCAGGCCCTAGTCAATTTGTGTCTGAGATGACTTAATCTGCAATTTTGGCTGTCACTTAAATATGAATTAGAAAATTGTGAGGTTATGGCAGATCTAAAACACTTTAGCTCTAAACCATTATTTTCCCAACAAGGACATTTAGAAACTCTTTTAAATACCACTGGCAATTGGGTTGTCAGAAGCAATTAGTCAGTAGTGGTAACATGTTCCAGAAAATCCTGTGTTCTACTTCTCTACAGTTCTACTGCTCAAAGTGTACCCCATAACAGTGTGTATGTCTTCCCCACAGTACAATGGCAACTACAAGATGAGGATGTACAACAGCGACGACATGTCTGGCCAGATGATGGAGCTGATGGACGACTGCCCTAACTTCCAGGATCGTTTCCACAATTCCAACTGCCAGTCCTGCAACGTCATGGACGGCCACTGGCTCATGTACGACCAGGCCAACTACAGGGGCAGGATGTACTACCTGAGGCCCGGCCAGTACAGGAACTTCAGCGACTGGGGAGCCATGAACGGAAGGATTGGCTCCATTCGCCGTATCACTGACTTCTAAAGGGCTTCCAATGTTCTGCTCTGTCTGCTCTATGCTTTATTTCACACGCTGAATAAAATGAAGTTGGCTTTCACTCCGTTTCTTGGTTTGGTTTTGAGGCCTTTTTAGGAAGACGATGGGATTGAGTTATTGAGTTTTGGGATTTCATTTTTATTTTAAGAAGTCATGAAAGTCTGAGCTTTTCATTGGCAAACACTGAAACAAAACTGGCAGTTGTTTACACCGCTTGATTTGATTAGGGCCTCTTGAACCTCCATAAGTGACCATAAGTGATCTCAATGGCATGTGATCGCTGCAGATAGATTAACATCACATCTTAAGAGGAGAGCTTTGAAGAACTCATATTTTGTTGGAGGGAGTTTGGCATTTTTCTGGACATTCAGACAGAGTCCAGTCCAAGTCTAAAGTCAAAGTCCAAAGTCAGACATCTTAAAGACTTTAAACTATACAAAGGCCAGTCGGTCAAACATGTAGAAGACTTTAAACTAGACAAAGTCCAGTCTGTCAAACATCTAGAAGACATTAAACTAGACAAAGGCCAGTCGGTCAAACATCTAGAAGCCTTTAAACTAGACAAGGTCCAGTCGGTCAAACATCCAGAAGTCTTTAAACTAGACAAAGGCCAGTTGGTCAAACATCTAAGAGGTAAGAAGATATAAGAGGGCCTTCAGTGAAAGTCCAGCCCTACTAACATGTGTGAAAGTGTGCTGAACTCTTTTGCATACTCAAAGTTGTTAATAACTATTTACAGTTAATAACTATAATTTTTCTTTGAGGTAAAACAGAAGAAGATTGCTTAACCCTCACCATGGACATCAGTACCAGATCATAGCTTTCAGAGAAATGTCTTCTGTGTTAAGTTCAAAGGGAGATGACAAAAAGTTCTGGGTCCACATAATAATCACATCATCAGCTTTATGAATCTGTTTGGCACAAGAATGATCTGTCAGGCGAAACATTGATACTGCAGAGTGTTTTGTTTGCACACTATTTGAATAGCACCGTTGGAGTTGTGACTTTGCCAGCGTGGTTTTGCTGATTCTGTGTCTATGCCATCTATAAGTTTGATGCACTGTAGTTTTTCTCTCGATCAATGGTGATGTACGCATGGAAGCGAAAAAAAAAAAAGACAAACAATAACTGACTGCGCCATTCGCCCTCACTATACACGGGCAGACTTACACAACCGTGCCACGCGCCCACTATCAACTCTAGATAGCGTAGAGTTATTTGAATGACAATACTTTATGCTGCGCAATCACACAGCACTTTTTTCATAAAAGGAGGGCGCCAGGCAGCCAGAGAATGCAGTGAGCCATAACCCGCCCAGACCAACCATGGCAGTGGGAAAGGTAAGGCTTGCACCCATCCACACTGGCATCCAAATACCCCACTGCACTAATTTAATGCTTAATTTTTAGCACTCATTTAATGCTTAAATTTTTTAGCACTCATTTAATGCTTATCAGTTTATCTTGTGTATATGTCTAAGAGGAATAATTGTCAACAACAGGTCACTAATTACAAAAAACAAATGTGATGGCTACTTATTTAGTTGCCTGGGTTTGTCCTTGAGTGAAGTCAAATTTCAGAGATATGTTAAGGTACGAGTTAGGGTTTTGACAGAGGCAAAAGATATATATACCTTCAGTTCTCTTATGAGGTGTGTTGTGCTAACAGAAGTTGATCTAGAAGTTCCTCAGACAGGAACTGATTTTTAGAACAGATGAGTGTTCCGTTCATATCTGCTTCCTGAATCTGAATGAGTTTGAAGTATTCAGGAGAATAATGAAACTCTCCTCCTCAGATCATCTTCTTCGAGGACAGGAACTTCCAGGGTCGCTCCCATGAGAGCAGCAGCGATTGTGCTGACCTGCACTCCTACTTCAACCGCTGCAACTCCATCAAGGTGGAGAGCGGCTGCTTCGTCGTCTACGAGCGCCCCAACTACATGGGCCACCAGTACTTCCTGAAGAGGGGGGACTACTCAGACAACCAGCGCATGATTGGCATTAATGACTGCATCAGATCCTGCAGAATGATCCCCAATGTAAGAACCCGTATCTTCTGAAGAAAGCTTGTGTGTGCTGTTTCATGTGCCGTGCCTCGCTCCTCTTTATAGACTCATTTAGAAACTAGGCTTCCACATTTTTTCTCTCAAGTGATTTCTGTTACAAGTACTTCTGTTTTCTGCACATTTGCTTGTTGGTTTGTTTGTTTGTTTGTTTGGGTGTTGTCTTCAGTACCGTGGCAACTACAGGGTGCGTTTCTACGAGCGCTCAGACATGGCCGGGCAGATGATGGAACTGAACGAGGACTGCCCCAACTTCATGGACCGCTTCCACATGGCCGACGTCAATTCCTGCAACGTGATGGAGGGCCACTGGCTCATGTATGACCAGGCCAACTACAAGGGCCGCGTGTACTACCTCAAGCCTGGCGAGTACAGGAGATACAGCGACTGGGGCGGCAACAGCCCCCGGATTGGCTCCCTTAAACGCATCACTGAGTTTTAGTCGCTGACGCGCTGTCCACTCCTCTCTGTCTCAAATAAACCTGTGTGTCTCCAAACACTGTGACTGGACTTTGTGATTAGACACGGAAGTGCCCACCCAGTGATGCAGGTCGAATGAAGTGCTGTCGCAAAGTACTTTATGTATTTTATTTGATTTCCCTGAAATACAGCTGGCTTAATCAAGTATGAAGAGTTAGGTGCTTTACATATAGTGAGGGTATCAATTTTATTTAATATAGTAATAAAGACATGTAAGGACAGTACATTTCAATATAATTTTACTCACAATAGTTGGCTTAATTTAAAAAATGATAACAAATTTGTGACCCTTTGTAGGGAGAATTTTGTCATGTGACCTATTTTAGGATTTTCCACGGATTTTTTATTCAGTGTAGATCTATAAAATGGACTTTTCTAGCATCTAGTTGCAGGATTATCAAGGTGTATTGTAGCCAGTGTTGACCATAGCATGGGCACAAAACAAACCTCAGTACTGCTGACTGGATCAAAACCAATAAAAGGAGTTGTCAATGCAAAGATATATTCTGGCAGAAGTAATGACTGGCCTAGAAGCTTCACTAACATCAAGTCATTAGTCTTAGATCATATAAGGATACTATGATCTGCAGACACAGGAGTAAACAGTAGACTTTCTGGAACATATCAAGATTCTGCAAAGGGTTTGCCAGTCTCAAGCATATGGTCTCACCATCTAACCTAGTCTTCCAGGAGACCTACATATTCCACAAACACACACACACACATGCGCGCGCACACACACACACACACGCACGCGTGCGCACACACACACACACACACACACAACCACACACACACACACACACACATACACACACACACACGCATACAAACACGTGTGTAAACAACACGTTCTACAACATGCACAACTTTATTACCTCTGTGCCTTCTGGAATCAACCATTGAGAATCTCTTACCCAGTGCCACATTTGCCTGCAGAGTAGCGTCTTCAGCCTGCTCTCATCCATGATAAAGTGATAGTTTAGAAGACTGATTGCACATTTCAAACTATTACCATTGAGGCAATAAGATACTCTGGACTGCAGACAATTATGTATGAATTGGCTCTCGGTTGTGTTGTACTGTTGACTTGTTGACAGTGGAAGCCAGGGAAGCAGGGAACATGATTTCCCTGGATCCGATCCAGGCATGACCTGATGCAGGGCCGGTAGGACCTAGGCCAGCTCAGGGCCACATCTGCTTCAGGGTCAGCTGTTATCTGGGTGTGAATCTATGTCTCGCTTTAGTTGTCAGAATTCACTGTTTGTTTGTTATAGTCGGGGGAATATGATGTGTTTGTACACTGTTGAGCAGAGAGTGTCGTGTAGAACACAAGTAGGGTACCCTAGTACCTTTACGGGGACAAAGTAACACCTGAGATGGTAATGAACCTTAAGGGGCAGCCGTTTGCAAGTGAACAGGTTTTTATTTCATTTGGTTTAATTTAAAAGCGGATGGCGGGGTTGGTGGTGACGGTGAGCTCGGACAGGCTTGGTTTTGGTTTGCCATCAGAACGTGATGCGTCTGTGGGAGCCTATTCTGGGACTCATGCCTCCCCACTGGTTAAAGCGGCGGTACTCGCCCGGGCGCAGCAGGTACTGGCGCCCCCTGTAGTTGGGGTGCTCGTAGAACAGCCAGTGGCCTTCCAGCACGTTGCACGAGTGGACGTCTATGTGGTGGAAGCGGTCGTACAGAGATGGGCAGTCATCGGTGAACTCCATCATCTGACCACCAAAGTCTGAGCGCTCGTAGACGCCTATCCGGTAGCCTCCCTGGTGCTGGGAAAAGACAGAGAGAGAACAAGAGTGTGTAACAATAGGTCAAAAGGTCAAAACAAGGAAGCTAAGCCACACAGACTCCTCCCCCCCTCCCGTGCACGACCCCCTTGGAGCAGAAATGCACCTGGGGGATCATTCGGCAGGATCGCACGCAGTCGTTGAAGCCCATCCAGCGTTGGTAGTCGGGATACTCGCCGCGGCGCAGGAAATACTGGTATCCCACGAAGCTGGGCCGTTCGTACACCATCCAGCTGCCGCTTTCCACCTGGATGGAGTTGCAGCGGCTGAAGTGGGAGTGCAGCTCAGCGCAGTCGCTGCTGCATTCGTACGAGCGCCCCTGGAAGTTCTTGTCCTCGTAGAAGATGATCTGCAAACGGGATTAGCGGGAGTTTGCGCTCGTCAATTCACCCAGGCAGGCACCGACACGACATTTCCCCCAGAAAGAGACAGAGAAGAGAGAGAGAGAGAAAGAGAGAGAGAGAAAGAGAGAGAACACACTGTAGTTGGCCTGGCAACAGGGCCTCGGGCGCCCGGCCTTATTGATTCCGGCTCAGTAATTTACGCACGTAGGCTGAAGCACAAAAGATGCATAGCAAAACAACCAGCCTTACCTTCCCCATTGTGTTGGCTAACTTTGGTCACCGTATAACACACACAGACAGAGGAGCATCAACCCTCTTTATATCCACTAGACAAATGGCCACATTGTCATGCAAATAGGGGAAACTAGCATGTCAGCTTTTCCTGTGCGCAGCTGTTGAGCAGGGTCAGAAAGTGACAGTGGTGAATGGCGGCCGTGCATTGGAGCATTGTTAATCTTCAGCGAACAGTTATGATCTGTACAGTGTGTCACTGACGGTGTGTGTCAAAGGTACGTGACATATCACTTTCTAAACACATGTTCAAGACCAGAGCTTCGATCACTAGCCCGACTGGAAGAGACCTTGATGTGACTTTAACCTTCACTTTTCTGTTCACTTCGATTTTCTTGCCATCTTACTAACAACGAGGGTCACACATATTCGTTTTGGCTCGGATGACCCAGTCATTACACGATTGGCATGGCATCAGCTGGCGTCACCCCATCACTAGGAATAGATCGGACTAGGCACATTTATGAATAGTTGAGAGCACAAAAATTATGTTTATCCTCATTCCTGCTCCGCTAATTGCAGCACAGGCTAACAGCCTGACAGACTGACAGCCTGCAGACAGACCTGGGGACCTGCGCTGACATACAGTCACATACGTACATACGGCATCCAGCGTGGTCCTGTCAACCTTTTATACGTTGTGCATTTACAGATAAGCACCATTCATTTTTGTACTGTCAGCATGCTGTTTTTCTCTTACTTTCGCTTACATAGGCCCTCATATTGTGTGTGTGTGTGAGTGGGTGTGTGTGTGTGTGTGTGTGTGTGTGTGTGTGTGTGTGTGTGTGTGCGTGTGTGTGTGTGTGTGTGTGTGTGTGTGTGTGTGTGTGTGTGTGTGTGTGTGTGTGTGTGTTTGTGTGTGTGTGTGTGTGTGTGTGTGTGTGTGTGTGTGTGTGTGTGTGTGTGTGTGTCTGTGTGTGTGTCTGTGTGTGTGTCTGTGTGTGTGTCTGTGTGTGTGTATGTGTTTGAATTTCAATGGTGGGTTGTGATAAATGCTGCAGAGGCACTCAGTCAGGGCACAATGCCTAGAATTAAAGGCATTTTTATACTGTATACTAACATACTTTTGAATGCATCAGCATACCCTGATACGTGAGATAAACGCGATGTTATAGAAGGAAAGTTCATCAAGTAAACGCATAAGTTGCAACACTGATGATTCTCAATTGAGAACTTGTTCTTTTCAAGAAGTCACACATTGTTTTGTTTTTTTATCACAGCAAAATATTTCATGTAGTGCATGATCCTTGTCCTATGCACATGAATGCCATTCACAGGGAGAAAACACACAGAGGTATTCTCTACACTTTAACCCTTAGGAGTCAACACACGGAGGCATACTCTACACTTTAAGGGCGAAGTGGTCCACAGCCTTCCGCGGGCACATAGGATCAGCCTCCGGCTGGCCTAGAACATCGACCACACAAAAACAAATCACCTCTAAAGCTGTCATACTGTAAATTAACAGACTTCATAAATTAACTGATTACATAAAACAGTCCTATGCATGTGAAGACAGTGATATCAGTCATGGCATTATTGTATGTCTTTCTATTTAGAATGCATTTAAACCCCAAATGCTTGAACACTGTTTAGTTTAGGTGGTAAACGGAAGCAAACAGACTTGTCACGTTGCAAACTAAGGATCACTTACGGATTAGATTTCAGAATATCATAATTTATTTAAGGGTAGGTGACATTTAAGTCAGTTTAGTACGTTTAGTAATGTTAATAAGTAATGTCAATTTAGTTCATTATAAATGTACAATACTAATTATAAATAGATCATTTGAAGGATTCATTGTAAAGTTAGAAGATAATTGAGTCCAAATAGCTATTTAAATAAAAAGGTAAATGAATGTGGAAATCATAATTTCCAATAAATAAAGTTGATAAGGAAATATATATGTAACATAAAATAATATAATGTGTTAATATGTCTTATAAATATACATCTACAGTATATGATTAAATTAAGAAATTGTTAGCTCAAAGAGAGATGTGGAGCCTGCGTAAATGACAACAAATATTTGAATATAATATAAAGTACTACAAAATATAAATATTGATAAACATATAACCTTATATATTTTTATCAATGTAGAGTTTTAAATGTTTGCGAAAAAATTGGTAGCTAAAGGTAAAATGGTTGAAGTGCAGTTGTGTTTTTACTGAAAGATCAGCATAAACAATCAAACAAACAAATAAACAAAACTAACTGAATGATTGTGTTTTTTAAACAAGGCTTTATTAAAAACCTACTGTTCGAACAAACAGTAAATTAACAGGAATCCATGATGCGCCTCATGGAGTTGACTCTCATCTGGCTGGTCATGCCCATGTCTCTGAAGCTCCTGTACTCTCCGGGCCTCAGGTACATCATCTTGCCGCTGAAGTGGGGCTGCTCATACATGAGCCAGTGGCCGTCCATCACGTTGCAGGACTGCATCTCGGACATGCGGTAACGATCCTGCATGTTCTCGCAGTCGTCATTCAGCTCGTGCATCTGTCCACCGAAGTTCTCCCTGTCATAGATCCTCATTCTGAAGGGTCCTCTGTGCTAGAATGGGAGATTTCCACAAGACAGCACTGCTTAGTAACCAGAAACAAGGACCCATAGTAACCAGAACACAAGGACCCTTAGTAACCAGAACACAAACAAGGACCTGAATAGCAGCTCCATCAAAGGGTCTACAAAGCAACTGACTTTGGAGCGGATTCTGCGCAGATCTGGCACAGAACTGGTCCTGATTAGGCCCAGATCTGTCCAGGATACGTTTCAGTTCCGTTCCAAAGTCAGTTGCCACCTGAGGACATTTAGATCTCTAATGGAGTGTTACCATGGGGATCATGCGGCAGGACCTGATGCAATCGCTCATGCCCATGCGCTGCTGGTCGGAGTACTCGCCCCTCCTCACAAAGTACTGGTTGCCCTGGAAGTTGGAGCGGTCGTAGACCATGAAGCAGCCGCTCTCCACCCTGCAGGAGTTGCAGCGGCTCAGGTAGGAGGTCAGCTCAGGGCAGTCACTGCTGGTCTCGTAGGACCGGCCCTGGAAGTTCCTGTCCTCGTAGAAGATGATCTACAAAACAAGACACAAACATGTGACTGACTACATGGTTAGGATTCTCCACCACCCTGCATGCTCCAGGTCTTTGAATGAAGAGATGTTCACTTTGATGCCATTTTCTGTCTAATTTACAGTAGCGTTGATAGCATGGCATGAAATTACAACAATGGAGTCAAATCACAACATTTGTAAAGTAATCACAGTTTCAGAGATTAACTGTAGTATAAATAGTACACAATAAATGCATATTGTTATATATTCATAGGACATAAACAAGAGATGATTGTGTTATTCATAAATGTAAAAAAAAAAGAATATAAAATGTAAAAATTAATAAATATTTTATTTACTGTACCTTTCCCATGGTCATTGTGCTAATGAGGCGTGGTAAGGATATATGGGTGTGATAGATCCCTGAATGGCATAGCTCCAGCTCTCGCTTCTGGCTTTTATACCTGGAATGATATCCGAAAGAATCCCCAGGCCCATTGTGTAAAGCCCTTAGCTGGCATCAAACTTCTATTGCACAATCCCACACAAAGAGGCTATCTAGATGGCCTTCATCATCCATTGTATAGGTTCGCGGCTCCATATTGTTCGGCCTGAATAGCCGAGAGAGGGAATACTCCTGATTGTACATGTGCTATACAGTAGTGTCACAATATGGACTCGCTTCAAAGCAGGGGCTAACAGTTTGGGCCGTACAGTGGTGCTTGCATGGAATGTTGGGTACTGTTTTAATATCGTCCTGTTTTTTTATGATATGCAAATGTCATGCAGTCATTAAAGAAAGTTAACCCTTTTTCATGTGCACTGACTACACACACAAGTGTACTCATAATAAGTGTGTGTGTTCCTTTAGAAGAAAGAAATCAGTTTATATTTGCTGAAATATAAAAAATGGGAAGGAGTCATTTAGAAAATTTAGTAAGGTGCCATAAGATATCATTTTGAAAATCTGCTATATTTTGTTTTGTTATTTAAGTTTATTACTTGATATTTCCCCTTACAAGCAATAAAGCTAAGATATATACAAAAGCTCTATGTCATATCACTTTCCCTCTCATTCCCTCTCATCGGCGTCACATAAATAAATACATATTCTATATAAACACATGCACTGACATTTTAGTCTGCTTTCCAAAGGATCCCATTTTTCAAATATTGCATTGCATTTAAATATGGATGAAATGTGTGATATGTCTTGATTCTATTCAGTAAGGTATGTCTTAGGGATTCCCTTAGAAGATTATAAACAATCTGCCCCGATAGCATTGCTGCATACTCATGCCACAGCTTTCATGAATACAATTTTGAATACAAATTACTAAATAACTAAATTATTAAGAGTACAACAACTATGATGCCATTTTCTCATTTAGAGGTGTTTGTTTTTGGAGATAAGTGAGATAGACAAGCAATAGTGGAGTATGTTGATGTTGTTCTTTGAGTCCACCATTTGTCAAGAAAGAATCATAATGAAAACATGCTCTTCTGCTCATATTAGTTCCCTTTCAGTTGGGGATTCTTGTATGGCATCACAGATAGCTGTGGACTGGAGAACAATATTACCGTGCTAATATAGATCTGCAAAATCTGCAAGAGCCGGTTAATATTATTGTATTTTATATGATTGATATCTACGCTGAAAACATTGTGCATTCCTAGCCTTGGAGTAAATAACAACATTTTGAGTAAATAACAAAATTGTTTATTTGAAAATCATGTTTTTCTAGCCCCAAACATGTGACTAATGAATTGATATGCACATACAACTGCATGTGTTCAGCTGGGTATCATATGCATATTAAGGGCCATTTCGGTGTCCCTAAACATTTTATACCCGTGTTCTACATACTCTATGATTAAACTATGTTCTTGAGACAGAGTAAATCAAACTAGCCAGTGTAAGTCATGTACTTTGATGTACATGGTGGCTTTGTGTGATATGTGTCAGTGTTCTGTGTTTGATTTATGTATGTGCTGTACAGTCTGGATAAAACTGTACGGGCACAGAATCAACCCTAAACTTACAAACTCCAGACAACATCCTATCGGACTACTACGTGTTGTATACTACCAATGGGTGTGGCCAATATGCGTGTGAACTCAAGGCTTGTGCTACTCTGGAGCTGCATGATTCTGACAGCAGTTCTGGTGTTGTTGTTTGCCTCCTCATGCCTCCTTGAGATGGAGAGGGTGTGGTGAATGCACACGGCCACTAGAGGGCCACCAGAGAACAAGTCTCTGCTAGGACCCCACTAATGCAATAGCACAGGCAAAGAACAGGCTATGCATCAATTCACCAAGTGCTGAATTGGACAACCATGCACCAATGAACACACTGTACTTTTCATCTCCTGAGTCTGAAGTTATCAGAGATCATTTGTGAGATATTTGTGATGTATATATATATAGCAAATATTCAGTGTAAAATGGATCTCAGATTTTGTACTGGCTTTACTGATCTCTTTAAAGGGACTATTTTAAAAAATTGCTTTGCCAAGATACTGGAATTTAAATAACTGTTTTCTGTTACAGTATGTAGATAGTAAAGGGCCTTCATTTGCACATACCTCAGAATAAAATAACAGTTATCATCATTATATTGTTTGTTAATTAAACATCCATTTCAATAAAACACTGATATTTATGACAATAGATCCATCGAGAAAAATCTATCCTAAAGCGCTAGGGCCAAGATTTATTAAAACCATTATTCCCTTCCTTCACGTTTCCAGTGAAGACCACCAAAGTGTATGAAATGTTTTTCTACATTCATGCACTCCCGTACTGTACTACTATAATGTTCATCCATCTTAAGCTGCCCCTAACCTGACTGCCATGTCCAACACCATCTCTCTCTGTGCAGCTCTGTTGGCCGTGCCCATCTCTTTGGTAAAACGCTTATAGCATCACATGATTTCAGCTCCATATAGGACTCGTCCACAATGTACAGTCTGATGGCATGATTCAGCAGGTTTATACAATGTGGCCAACGACGCCATGGACATCAGTCTACCTATAAAAGAGACAAGTTCAACATCACAGCTACTGCACGACTTGGGAATAAAACATCATCACCATGTCCACAGGCAGGGTAAGGCACAGGCTTGGGATTTTAAGGGACTTAAGGGTCTCTATAAAGTTTCTTAGAGTCTCTATGTGTGTCCCAGAAGGTTTAGGCCTTTGGTTCTGTCAAGCACCTTAAGACAATCTTGAGGGGCCAGATAAAAATAACATACAATTTAAAGTGAATTGGAGATACTGAATGGTCCTTTTTTTAAAACAGGGACAGGACATTTCAATTTCATGTACAGCTATTTAAATACAATTTGAATTGAAGTCAGTGAAATGTCTTTAAACTTCGCAAAGAAAGACTAACTTCTGAAACTTGTTTTGTAGATCATCTTCTACGAGGACAGGAACTTCCAGGGCCGGTCCTATGAGACCAGCAGTGACTGCCCTGAGCTGACCTCCCATCTCAGCCGATGCAACTCCTGCAGGGTGGAGAGCGGCTGCTTCATGGTCTACGAGCGCCCCAACTTCCAAGGCCACCAGATGCTTGTGCGCAGAGGGGAGTACCCCGACAACCAGTACCTGATGGGGATGAACATGTCTGACTGCATCAGGTCCAGCCGCATGATCCCCATGGTACGGGGGGACAAAGATCTTCTTTCTTCTTCTTTCTTTTTGCTCCTCTCTGCTCTCACCATCCCTCTATCCTCTCTCTTCTCTTCTCTCTATCATATCTCTTCTCTTCTCTATTCTTTTGAGCACTGACTCACAGAAGATTAATGCTACACAGATTATGAAATTGATTTGATTCCCACTGAGAAGAAATTGTGGTGGTGCAAAAAGGATGTTGTATTTATTTGTTTGATTTAATTGAATTCACAAACACAGGGACTTGCTTCCAACAAAATATGTACACAATATCAAAGAAAGAACAACGTTTCTCCAGCGATATTGAGAATTGAGCTTTGGTAAGATATTAAATTCCTTAGTGTTTGTTACTGTGTTATCACAGCATCGTGGACCCTTCAGAATGAGGATGTATGAGAAGGAGAACTTCGGTGGACAGATGCACGAGCTGACCGACGACTGTGAGAACATGCAGGATCGCTTCCGCATGTCCGACATGAAGTCCTGCAACGTGATGGAGGGCCACTGGTTGATGCACGAGCAGCCCCACTACAGAGGCAGGATGATGTACCTGAGACCTGGCGAGTACAGGAGCTTCAGAGACATGGGCATGACCAGCCAGATGAGAGTCAACTCCATGAGGCGCATCACTGACTCCTGTTAGAAGTCAATAATAAAAAGTTTTTTTGATTATTACTACAGTTAAACTGCAGTTTCTATGCTTTCAAATGGATCCTAATTTTCAGTGGCATCTGGTGAGAAAAAGCGTGGTGAAGCACAATAAACTCTGTATGGACAGCATCCAATTATGGCTGGTGTGATCCCAAACGTATAATCTTAAACGTTTTTGCTCTAATGGCAAGGTACTTAATTCAACTTTAACAAAATTGTCATCTTGATCTTTATTACATTGCATTGCAATTAGCAGTGGATAACATAACTGAGACGACTAACAATGGCTAGTTACATAACAACACTGATACCTTAAACAATGCTTTCTAAACGTCTTTACTCATTCTATTATTTTTTTACTGACTGCCCTTAGCATGGGGCCAACATGGTCGAGCCTCACAGCTCATTATTGAAAGTGTGTTAAACAGGCGTACAGTTAACAGTACAGTATATACATTCTTCGCAGCGGTCAATATAAAGAAATATCAGACCTCCGAACGTTGGGGTGGCCCCTTCAAATCAACAGAACTTTTTGGGTTATCTGAGGAGCCGTATAAATTTGATTCTTTATATTGACCGCTGCAAAAAATGTAATCACCGCTGCCATTGGCGACGGGTTTCGTGCTTCCAATTCACATCTTTCATATCATTCTGCAGGTAGTCGTTGTTTGTAGACGATGGGTACACCCCTAGACGATCCGCTTATCGGAAGCAATTCTAGATTGATGATAAGATCAAGTCACCTGACCAGAACAGAAAACACCATTTATTTGATTGGCTAATACCAAGACCTTTACTTTTTCATTGAGCTACAATGTCGTTTGCCTTATTTTTAAACAATCGATTATTATTTTTTGTATTCGTCAGGTGACTTGATCTTAACATATCAACAATCTAGAATTGCTTCCAGTAAGCGGATCGGCTAGGGGTCTACCCTTGGTCTACCGACAGTCGTTTCACGGTGAGTTTCCACATACGCGTTTTATCGCCAGGCGAAATTCCTTTGTAGTAAGAAAAATCAGGTTTGGCTGTCAAGTAGCAAGTTCAGTTGCAGTGCAGTGCTAATATAGCAGATTTGCTTGTGAACTCATGAAAATGATGATAGATGTTGCGGCTGTCGCTCATGCCCTGATTCATTTACTTTATCTGATTAATTTATATCAGCAAGTTTTATCACGATCCCCACATATCACTTGTTTCAAGTTCTATTTCAACTTATTAGCAGATAGCTAGCAACTACAGTATGTGTTCTCAATAGATATTCTGTTTTAGCAGCAAGCTAACAATTATAGTTGAGAGCTTCAGTTAAGACCTACAATATTCTGTTTGCCCTGACAGCATTCGTGTAGCATATAAACAAAAACTTAAGTCGATGTAGCCATACAAAAAGTCGTGTTCATTCACATAAATAACCATCTTGTTTAGATATTTTGATTACTCCAGCCCTTCTGAACAACGTAGGCTTTAAAATCGCACAAACGCTGAACTGATTGGCTCCGGAGCTGTTCTCATTTGCATAAAGTAAAAGAATCCCCACCTTGGAAACGGCGGCAGAGGCATTTTCTTCCTTAGCAGGCCCATTAAATCCCAATGAGAGCCGCACAAATAATGCGTATGTGGAAACCCACTGTCACTCAATGTTACGGAAATTCATTGGAACTTGAATTCAGCAAGTAGGGGTTGCTACGCGACAGCTGAAACTTTAAAGTTCTATTTGCGTGAAGAAATGTTTTTTCTTGGTGAAAGTCACGAAACGGCAACAAAACTATTAAAAAGAAGTTTTCTGGAGAAATGTCTTCTATCACTTTGGCAAGTTAACTGGATTGGGCAAATTACTTTTTATGTTGTCAGACCTACAAAATTACCTGATACAAACATTTCAGATCAAATAGAATGCGCAGGAATGTTGAACAACATTGTACATTTGCCGTTTCCAGAAGCATGTCATTCTTGTATTGAAGGTGTATATTTCATATAGTTGAGCAATATCATACAAGTGGGAGTGACTCTATCTCAGGTAATTGACTGGAAATAACTATTGAGTGGTCAAATATACGTATATATATTTTTTTCAGGAATTCCAATATTTGAGAACTTTGGTGGGAATGCAACTTAGTTATGTTTCAAATAGCAATATTGTTTAAACCTTCTTCCCAGACGATATAACATCAGTATTGTATTGCATTGTGTTATCACTCAAAGTTATGCTTCTTACTGACTTCTTTATTTCTTTATTTCTTTCTGTATTCCTTTAATGTTCATGACAAAAAAGATGAAGACAGTCAAGCATAGGTTGAAACTAGTGATTTTATTCAGTTGTGAAACACTGAGCTGTGAAACAACAAGTGCTCTAACCCGCACTCTAACAGGAGTCCATGATGCGTCTCATGGAGCTGACCCTGTTCATGTTGCTCATGCCCATGTCTCTCCAGTTTCTGTACTCTCCAGGCCTCAGATACATCATCTTGCCTCTGTAGTGGGGCTGCTCATACATGAGCCAGTGGCCGTCCATCACATTGCAGGACTGCATGTCGGACATGTGGAAGCGGTCCTGGAGAGAGTCACAGTCGTCCATCAACTCGTGCATCTGCCCACCGAAGTTCTCCCTCTCGTACATCCGCATCTTGTAAACACCTCTATGCTGCATAGATAGACAGAAAGATAGATAGATAGACATATATATATATATAGATAGATAGATTGACAGAGAGATAGACAGACATATAGATAGATAGATAGATAGATAGATAAATAGGCAGAGAGATAGACAGAGAGATAGACAGGCATAGAGATAGATAGATAGATAGATAGATAGACGAAGAGATAGGCAGACAGATATATAGATAGATAGATAGATAGATAGATAGATAGATAGATAGATAGATAGATAAATAGACAGACAGACAGACATATAGAAGCAGATCACCAAAGTGAAATTGTTCTGTTGAATTATATTATTTTATAATTAATAATCAAATTCAGATCAGGAGTGTGACTGAACCTGAGGAACTAGACGACAGGATCTGATTGACTCGCTCATGCCCATGCGCTGGTAGTCGGAGTACTCTCCCCTCCTCACAAAGTACTGCTGGCCCATGAAGTTTGGATGGTCGTAGACCATGAAGCAGCCACTCTCCACCCTGCAGGAGTTGCAGCGGCTCAGGTAGGGAGAGAGCTCGGGGCAGTCGCTACTGCACTCGTACGAGCGCCCCTGGAAGTTCCTGTCCTCGTAGAAGATGATCTGTGGAGACACACCGGGTAAAGAGGGAGTGAGAGAGAGGATCGCTGTGTTAGACACAGGGGCCTCAGAACCACCAGGCCCCGCTCTCCACGCGGATGGAGTTGCAGCGACTGAAGTGGAAGCTGAGCTCCGAGCAGTCGCTGCTGCACTTGTACAAGCACCCCTGGAAGTTTCTGTCCTCATAGAAGAAGATCTGAAGGCAATCATATACCATAAGACATTACTATATGGAAGTTGGAAACCCCTTTCTAGCTATATCAATTAGTGTAGTCTGAACTTCAAAATCGCAACCTTGTCAAAGCCTACAATACTATTCATTTAAAAAAAAAAAAAACATTCACACTATTTTGTAATCAAATATGCAGTCATGCACACCACATAGAGTTCTGTTTGTCTAATATAAAGACAGCACAAACTGAAAACACTTTCTCAGTATGCAGAACTACATTAACACAGGCTAAGAAAAAAAAACCTTAGGTGTTTTAGCCGCAGATTAAAGCCAAAAAGTAATTTCAATCCCCTGTGTGTGGCAGTGACAGATTAGCAACTGTAGCAATACACAAAGCAGTAGACACAGCACTTTGTGTATCTGGCTCTGACATACCTTGCCCATGTTTGATGCTGCTCTGGGATGTTGTCCAGCGGGCTGTGGTCCACTGTCTGCTTTTATACTTAATAGGCTTTGCTGTGGCTTTTTGTCATTCAAATCTCTGAACCTGATGAATAAGCAAGATGCTCTTAACCGTTAATTTGGTTCTGTATCACAGTCCATAGAAACACACAGAGGTTTGGACCGCATCCATCAGGATGCGTGACCGTCAATGCACCCATCGCTGTGACACATGGTGAACTTCTGCCCTGCGGTGACACGTTTCAGATGGGGTGACAGTCCCTGTTCAGAAAGCAGACCGGACACATTTATCATGTAAGGAAAGGTGTATTACAGGACACTTCCAGTACGTCTATTTTATTCCACAACAAAATGTGAACAAACATCTTCAACGAATAAATAAATTCGTTCTTTGATCAACAGTATGACGTTCTGCATTCACTCTGTACAAAAGTGGTTCAGTACAATTTAATGAACAGGCCTAAACCCACATGGAAGCCCAAAGGTTAATGGGGTGGGGGTGAAAGGTTAATGGGGTGGGCGTAAAAGGTTAATGGGGTGGCGGTGAATAGCTTTTGTTGAGTGCTGAGAAGTGGTTTCTCAGAGGTGCCGCCAGGGAAACAATTTGTCTGTCACCATGACTACCGACCTGTGTATGGGGCAGGTGACAACTGTTCAGGGTGACGGATGAGGTCACCATGTCATGTTTGGAGTCAGCTTCCATGACTCAGCCCAAACAGGTGGTTTGTTTGGGTTCTCACCAGTGAGAGAGAGAGAGAGAGAGAGAGAGAGAGAGAGAGAGAGAGAGAGAGAGAGAGAGTGACTGTCATTTTCTGCGCGTCGGGGTGTTGTTCGCCCCGTCGGGATTTATTTTTGGATAATGACCTCCGGACAATACATTATCCCTTACTTATCATTATTACAGTGCATGAAATGCCCTGTATTGTTATTCCTAGGCTTCTTCTTCTTCTTCTTCTTCTTCTTCTTATTCTTGTTACCTTTTTCTGCGATTAATTCAGCCCGAACCGCTTAACGTAGAAACTTCATTCAAACTTTGACGCGTAGGTCTTGTAAACGACACTTATGCTATGTATTTTTCACTTTTCTAAACTTTATACTTTTTAAGATATTAAAGAAAAACAAATATAAATTTCTCCCATTGACTTACATTGGGCCATTATGACATCATAATAGGGTCTTTAAACTGGCTTGCACCTGTGCTTCACTGACAGCTGCACCAAATCAAAGGAACCTCTACTCTCTCTGTCCCTCTCAATTTAACCCTTCCAAAACGAAGGGGCCCCGTGGGGCACTTGGTGGTATTTTTATTAATAGAATTAAAAATCTCCGCAAGTTTTTGTCCTACAAACATAAAACTAACACCCACAGCAACCTTGAACCTGTTTCTTTTTAAATATATACAGTTTGAAACTAAAGTTTAAATAATCACTTTGTAAGGAGAGAATAACTTATCCTTTGCACATTTCAGCATCTGAGTGAGGTTTTGACCCTCCCATTAGCAAATTACTACTATTCATATGATAAGGGGATGGTAATTCAGTGATCACCATTGGTTCATGATGTGTCAAGAAAACCTGAAGGGGGTAGAGGGCCACAAAGACATTCCAGGGCCATTACGTGCTGGCCATTGTCTTTTGACCAAGGTGTCCCAGAATATTCACACCTCTCTCATCAATATGCATAGTGGTCTAAGTGAAGAAAAGTGTCACTTTCTATATTACTTATAATAAGTATAGAAACCACACACACTTTTGGAATGCTAAACTCACCTTTTTGGAGCAAACACCTTTGTTTACAAGGTTCAGAGTAAAAAAAGAAAACTTCCAAAATATTTACAATGTGTTTTTGTACAAAGTTTGAGCACCTCTAATACTAGATTTCATTTTAGTGTCTTTATATTTCATTTTAATACAAAACTTTGTTTTACTACAATCCTTTTACTCTCATTGTATTATTGCTGAGTTGTTCTAGAATATAATCATAAATGCCACTTTTGCCTCATGGGTTTTAGTTAGATAAAATATACAAAAATATCAGGCATGGCAAACTACCTAACAGAGTCAAAAAAAGCCCTTGGGGTTGGAAGTGTTAACTGTAACTAGGAACATTAAGACACCATCCATTCTCTACTTTTTTTTCTCTCCATCTCTCCATCTTTCTCTCTCAGTCAACTTTCTCTCACACTCAATCTCTCTTCTTCACTCCATTTTTATCTCCTTTTTTCAATATTTTCACTCTCTCTTTATCTCTTCATCCAGAGCCACTCTTGTTCACTCTTCTTTCCTTCTTCCACTCTTCTTTCCTTTCTTATTTTCTTCTTTCACTCTTCTTTCCTTTGTTCTTTCCTTCTTTCACTCTTCTTTCTTTTCTTATTTCCTTCTTCCACTCTTCTTTCCTTCCTTCACTCTTCTTTCCTTTCTTCCATTATTTCACTCTTCTTTCTTTTCTTCTTTCCTTCTTCCACTCTTCTTTCTTTTCTTCTTTCCTTCTTTCACTCTTCTTTCCTTCTTCCGCTCTTCTCTCCTTTCTTCACTCTTCTTTCCTTTTGTCTTTCCTTCTTCCACTCTTCTTTACTTTCTTCTTTCACTCTTCTTTCTTTTCTTCTTCCTTTCTTAACCTTTGCATTTCATGCACTGGTATTTCCTTCAGGAAATGCATTTTTTCTAGTTATTATTAATAATACAAATAATAATACATTTGAATAATTATTATTAAATAAAAAAAATATTATATTTAAATATATTTAATGTCACACAACTCCATAAGAGGTGAGAAACCTATATTACGCAAAAGTCCTGTCCATCTGGTCCTGTTTTTTGTTTTACCAACATGGGTGAGTTTTTTTCTGGCTGCTTCAGAATGTTCTATGGGAACATTCTACAGTCATTGTTAAGGCTGTAAGGAAATTATTATGCAGATTTAGAGTAAGAGTTTGCCTGATCTGCTATCTTGACGTTTTTATCAGTAGTGTTTTCCTTAAAAATATTTTACAAATATCAGAATAATCAACAAGTGGTTCTTTCTAAAACCGTGTGACGTCATCGTAACAACGTAGGCCTTTCATAGGCCGACTGGTGCGTGCACGTTTGTAGAGATGATAACGTTGTTGCAGTTAGCTACCTGACAGTCACACGTGGATTTGTCATTTCCTCGCCCAGCAACAGTTGATGATTGTCATCAACTTTCCTCACATGGATTCAACAAAGGGTTAGTGAACTTATAACTTATTTCTTTATGATATCCAGAAAACATCAGAGGTGTAAATTAGGCTATAACAATCGATGTCAAACCGTTTGTAGGTCAATAGAGCTAGCTTGCTGAAGATGACACGTGTGAAAGCAAAGCAATCGTGTGACTGCTAACTAGCTAGCTGAATATGTATGGAATCAGATCAATGCCATAAATATTTTGTAATCTGTAATATAGATTTTGTAGTGAATTTTAGCCGATATCCGATATGCCGATATTTACAAGCTCATTTTGGCCGATTGCCGATGCCGATACCGATATATACACCTCAGCTTTTTAATTATTGAAAAGTCTCTCCTGTACTAGAATTAATCTGTTATTATGCTAGGGTATTGCTGTAAATACAGGACATTACAGACTTGATGTGTATCAATTTAGAAATAGACATTCACTCATGAAACTGAAATGGTTTCAAATATGGCAGATTTATTTATATTTTCACGTCACAATTTTCATACTTGAACAGTACCTCCTTGAACTTGAACAACTACACTCTGGAAATGCAGCTTGGCTTACTTGGCAAGCTAACGTTGGTTAACTGACTTACAGTTTAATAACGTCCCTTCTAGGATTTCTAGACTAATCTATGTAACGTTATTGCCAAGTTAGCTGTTTAAATTCCACATATGGAAAAGTAAGCCATGTAGATCGCGTGGGCTCGTGACATAACGTTTCACATTGGGTCAAATGAGGCATCATCAACTTCTCTGGTGTCACGTAGCATGCTTGGCTAACTTTGCAAGCTAACCTTAGTTGACTGACTTACAGTTTAACAATGTCCATTCTAGGATTTCTAGACTAATCTATGTAATGTTATTGCCAAGTTAGCTGTATAAATTCCATAAATGCAAAAGTGAGCCATGTACAGATAGCGTGGGCTTGAGACATAACGTTTCACATCCCGTGAAATGAGGTATCATCAACTTCTCTGGTGTCATGTAGCATGCAAGCTAACAAGCTAGTGTTGTCTAACTAACTCCGTGACTTATTAACGTCAATTAGCGCGACAGGTAATGTTGTAAAGCGTGGCACGCGGGTGGTCTGCATCTATGCATGCAACCTACATTATGGCCGAGCTGCATCTCCTCCTCCTTCTCCTGAAAAGTTTTCTGACAAATAGGCATTTTGTCATCATCCTCTGATACTGTGAAGTAGGATACTGCCACACAGCCGACGCTCATAAACATTTGCTTTGCGTGCGCATAATTTACACGTCACCTTATCGGCCAGGTACATCGGCAGAAATTTTTCATATCTGCAGATACCGATAATTACGTTTTTAAGCCGATAACTGCCGATACCGATGTCTTGCCGATAATATCGTGCATCCCTAATATGTAACATAGATTTAGTATCTGTGAAACCATCTACACTTTCAAAACCTATCTTCACTTTCAAAATGTATTTACAGATACAGATTTCAAATACGAAATGTATCTACACTTTCAAAAACTATCTACACTTTCAAAAACTATTTACACTTTCAAAAACTATCTTCACTTTCAAAATCTATTTGCAGTTACGGATTTCAGTTACGCATTACGGATAGGGATACGAATTTCTGTTACGAATTACAAAATCTTTTTGGCAATGTCTTTACTGCCTTTCTAAAGAGCCAATCAGAGCTTTTGGCAGATTTTCTAAAGCACCAATCAACACATTGTATCCTCTACTGACTAGCCAATCAGCGCTAGCTTGCTGGCAACTGCTGCTGGCCCGCTGATTATTCAATAGTTATAACCTAAAACTGCCACCGCTCTGCCTAGGGAGAGATCTGGGGTCTCCCCCGCACGGTTTGAATACAACTCGGTGTACGAACACCGTGGGGGAAGTTAAACAAGCATGCCTTATGTCTGGCCCAAAGGGCTGATGAACACCTGTACTATTTAGTTAATCTTAGGCTCTGGCGATTCAGAGATCGCTTGGCTGCAGAACGCATTGTAACTAAGAAATTGGTCTCATATATCTCTTCCACTGAGACGCTAGAAAACTCGCTTCCACACAAATTACACAATAAAACGTTTTCAAGGACTTCAGAAAAGGGTTACAAATAGCCTACCCCAAAGTGCCATGAAAAGAAACGAAAATGACATTACAAGGTGGTTTTGAAATCAGGCTGGTCATTATCCAGCTGTTGAGGATGCATATGCACTTAACGGTATACCCCCACCATCACTTTGCATGTGTCTGGAGAACAAGACAATAGCAGTCTGTCTGCTAAATGTTCTCATCATGATAATTGGTCATATGAATACTGTTCATTGTTAACTTAATTAAATGTGAATAGGAGATCGGTCACGAAAATGCTAACGTTAGCTTTCGTTAGCTACCAAAGCAGATCCTAATATCTTCCATACAACGACAAGGATCTTTGAAACAGGTGTAACGAAGTGTGGAGTGAAAACCACTGACTATGACTGTGCGTTTTACAATGACTTTATTAACAACTCCAAATATAGGACTTCTTACTTGTGCCATTTCTCGGTCTCTGATCCATGACTGCTGCATACACCGTTTCACTCAACTTTCCCAGTTACCAGCAAGCTAGCGCCGCTGATTGGCTAGTCAGTACAGGATACAATGTGTTGATTGGCGCTTTAGAAAATCTGCCAAAAGCGCTGATTGGCTCGTTAGAAAGGAAATAAAGACAGTGCCAAAAAGATTTTGTAATTCGTAACAGAAATCCGTAACTCGTACTTGAAATCCGTATCCGTCTCCGTATCCGTAATGCGTAACTGAAATCCATATCTGCAGATAGATTTTGAAAGTGAAGATAGTTTTCGTAAGTGTAGATAGTTTTTGAAAGTGTAGATACATTTCGTATTTGAAATCCGTATCTGTAAATAGATTTTGAAAGTGAAGATAGTTTTTGAAAGTGTAGATACATTTCGTATTTTAAATCCGTATCTGTAGATAGGTTTTGAAAGTGTAGATGGTTTCACAGATACAAAATCTATATTACAGATTACAAAATATTTATGGCATTGATCTGATTCCATAAATATGAGTCATGACACGTGTGAATGTAATGCAATCGAGTGAATGCAAAACAATACAAATGTGAATACAATCGATGTCCAACAGATTGTAGTCTAATAGAGCTAGCTAGATGTGAAAGAATTGTGAAAATATAATTCAGAAAGTGAACCTCTCATTCCGTTCATTCAACAAACAAGCGCAAATCCACAGTTGGTCAGATGAGGCGAACAAGAAGAAAGGTGATTTTTTTTTAAGTGGACAGCTGTCACATATTGTATTACATAGTAATATAGTGTATTACTTTGTGAAGCTAATGTAATCCATCTCAAATAGAAGGAAGTTTAGTTTAGATTTGGGGGACATGATAAATGTCGAACAGTCGAATTGTGATGTTGTAAATTTGTAAATACTGAATTTTGAGGAAAGGTTAGGATAAATGACAAAAAGTTTGTACAACTGTGTAAAGTCAGTGATTATTTATCAACAGCAAACTTTTTGATTCATGAAACCAGTAACCTTTATAGTTAGAAGAGGCAAATGACATGTACATGTGGGCATGAACACAAACATGCACAAACGCATGAACAAACAATGACAGTTCTCATTTGATTCATATGTGTTGAGTAATTAACTTCTCAGGTTTTTTTTTTTTTTTTTTGTCTTTTCCAGACACAAGGGGAAAGCAGTTAGACAGGCTGGGCTTCAGAATGTTGACTTCACACTTGTCCTGCCATTTTGTGGGACACCCTCACCCCTGCTCACCCCAACCTCACCCTGGAAGACAGTGAGATGTCGTTTGAGTGGGAAATGGGAAATCTCATCCCAAGGCTAGTAGACTTTGGCAGGGGCTGTTCTGGTGTTTTAAGGCGTCCAAATAACAACAAGGAGGAAGAATGTTTTAAATTGTTTAGGACAACCTCGATAATGGACATGATTGTGGCTGAGACCAACACCTATGCTCAGTCACTCAGAGAACAATGTAGCAATGGGAAGCTAGCTAAGTGGGTAGACACAACTGCCTCGGAACTGTATGTGTTTTTGACAGGTTTTTTTTTCCATGGGTCTCATAAAAAATATACTGTATATATTAGAGATTACTGGACCACAAATCCCCTCCTTCCCACTCCTTTCTTTGGAACAATTTTTTCCCAAGACCACTTCCTCCTGCTCTTGAGATGTCAAAATTTTTCTAACGCCACCTCAAACGAACCCCTCCAAATAATTCGATCCATTATCACCCCAATAGTTAAATCTTTTAATGACATTTTTTATCAACACCTTTGTATAGATGAGTTAATGGTTAAGTGGAAAGGAAGGCTGTCCTTCAAACAGTTAAGTCCATCGAAGAGGCACCGCTTCGGCATCTGATTGTTTGTGTTGTGCAATGTCCAGACCAGGAAAGTCCACTGATATATCAATGATCACAGACCTGAGGATGTTGGGGTCGGTTGTGACCACATTGATGAAGCCTGTCATTGATAAGGGTTATATATTAAATGTCGACAACTTTTATAGCAGCCCTACCCTTTTTCGCTATTTGTTTCGAAACCAAACTGGTGCCTGTGGCATAGTCAGACCAAACAGAATTTAAATAGTGTTTATTGTTAGTAATGTTTTTATAAATTATTACAATTCAATTAAAATAAAAACTGGATTCTTTTTCCATTGCAAAGATTAAGTCTGACCTTGTGATCAGTCTATCCTCAACTTCTACAGCAATATCCAGCCACATGTACTCCACCTACTGCGGATGCAAGCACAAAGCATGCTATTTGCTATGTTCATGATGCAGGTCATTGCTTCAATCACCAAATCTCAACTTGTATTCATTTAGATTAAAGGCAAAGGCTGTTATCCTCACTGTTTCAGTCCACGGATTTTGATTGATCGGTTTGACCGATTTTCTACTAAGTTTTTGGTCGTCCAGGAAAGTTCTTACACATGCTGGTAGCATCTTGGACAGATGCTCACTTGAAGCCCAGATCTGCTTCTTGTCTGGAGTGGACCCAAGCCAGATCTCTCTAACATCAGCTACTGTCTGCCAGCCTTGTGGGATATTATACCGCAACATGAACTGTGCGCTCTCTTTATCTTCCACTGTCCTCTTAAAGACCTAAGTATGTACCCATCTCTGTGAGACCTGAAGTTATATGTCTGTGTTTAAGCCTTGTTCAGTACTATAGGACAGCACAGTACTACAGTTTCAGTACTACAGTACGCATGTTCCTGTGTTTCCATGACTTATTTACAGCATTGGTGACGTTGTCTAGTGGTTGAAAAATTGCCTGCAGTTGAGGTGAAGACAGATGTCTTTGCACCCTCTGGAGGCGAGATGTCAAGACAACAGCCTGACAGACATGACGCAAGTAAACGACCAAAGTGATAGAATAATAACCGCAGCACTGCACAGGAGTCCAGATGAAGTTCAATCATAATAATCAAAATCATCACAATGGCAATCGTGAAACATGACCACATTCTTTAGTAATACCATCAATACAGTATATACTTTTTCTCTGACATGTGCAGTTGTTGAGGTCATATGAGTACTTCAACTGAAAAATGTACAGAAGTTCAAAACTGCAGTTCAATGTGTCCACAATATTGTATAATTATCAGACATACATTTATCAACAGGAACAAAGACTCTTGGGGAAGTCAACGTGTAGACATTTTGAACAAAGATTTGTTTAGACCTCAACAAAGGATGTTAAAATGACATTCTAACATTCAAACAAGTTCAAGGTTTATCTTTCCCAGCAGTTGTTCACACAGGAGGAAATGGCTGAACTGTTTGCAAACTAGCATTTGTCATGTTCTCAGCTCGGCGTCCTAGAAGGGACACTACTCACTGGGGCATTTCTGATCCATGCAGCCTGTGAGACTAACATGGGTGACAAGCAGGAAGATCCATCTGCACCTAACATACTGTAACTTCATTTCCACTAGGGGCATTCTGTGGCAGCCCCTGCTATATCTGCGCAAGTGTGAGTTATGTGAATTTTATAACAAACACCATCAAAGTTCAATTACATCAGTAAAATCAGAGGCAATGCATAGCAAAAAAAGTGTTAAGGGGTTGGAGATGGCGGTATAGTCCAGAGTCAGAGACTATTTGAGAAACAGAGAGTGTGATGAGAGAAGCTGGCTGTGTATATGCCTTTATAGTGCTCTCCTCCGTGCTCTGCCAGTTGTTTAATACAGTGTCATTAAATTGTAACAAAGAGATATCAAACTTGAACAAATCATTTGCTGATATGCAAATCAGGGCAATTTAGTTAACAATTGGTTTCGCCGGTCAGCACATTTTGTTTACAGATAAATACCTTGATGGCCGCAGTGGCTGAGAAAGAGATCTACCTTATCCAAAATGGGGAAAGTAAGTCATGGCTTTCGCATAGAGTGGAAAAGTTGGGAAATGATTGCTGTTCTCTGAATGAGGGATAGATACAGAGGGGCTTGGGAATGCTCATTGACTTAAGATTTTATGATATTACTTGCAGAATTTCAGGAACTTTAAGAGGCAAAACTCACCTTCCGAACATTTTCATTTCTAAAGAATATCTTTGGAACGTTTTCTTTTTTGTCGTATATTATCATGGGTAAGTCTTTCTGTACCCACATGATTTCTCTCACACACACTTTCCCTTCTCTCTCTCTGTCATCCTCCCACCTCTCCAGATCGCATTCTATGAGGAGAAGAATTTCCAGGGCCGTTGCTATGACTGCAACAGTGACTGCGCTGACCTGCGCTCCTATTTCTCCCGCTGTAACTCCATCCGTGTGGAGAGCGGCTCTTGGGTCCTCTACGAGCACCCCAACTACAAGGGCTACCAGTACATCATGAGCCCCGGCGAGTATGCCGACCACCAGCAGTGGATGGGCTTCAACGACAGCATCAAATCCTGCCGGGCTATCAAAAACGTAAGACACGCGCTGGTGCCGTCTCTTCGGCAATCTGTGTGGGAATGTACTGCTTTACGGGATGAAGAGGGGTAAAGTTAAACATACTGGTGTTAACGCAATGGTGTCTGTGTAATGTAATGGATGTGTTTTTGATGTTTTGTTTTTTTTTCTTTGGTAATGTTAGGCCAGTTGTTATGAATCCTTTGCAAGTAGTCTGGATGGCTGTACAGGTTTTACCCTCGGATGTAAACAAGCTGATGTTCCCACAGACCGGAATTCATAGAAGTCGCACGGAGTCACTTGTCAGATAAAGCACAAGTTATGAATGTAATATGACAACATTGGGCTGAATAGCATGGCTAGAGATTTGTCTCAGTGCTGTCACCCATTTGCCCTAGATGTATCTATTCCTGTTTTTATGCCAGTACCTGATTGCTAGATGGTTGTAATGGAATGTCAGTGAATGCAAAAACATGGTCTTTATCCCGCAAAAGCCAGTGGACAATAACAGGAGACAAAAGGGGCATTTTTTGGCAGAGGTTTACTCCGAACTCATCACACATGCCAAGAAACTCTTTAAAGGGGAACACTCGAGAATTTTACAGAGAAAACCATGGCAAAGCTCTGGCTAAACCAGGTCATCAAAGAGTCAAAATAATATATTTACTCAATTGTTTTTGCTTTGTAGTCTTCACAGCCTATAACTCAGCAAATCAATGGTTTAATAGAATGGATCATTGATAGAAATAATTGTTATTACATCCTATACAGAAAATACTCTGACATCCAGTTCACACGTTCAGATGGACTTCCCTCTTTGTGTGTTGTGGTTTTTTATTGTTTCCTCCATCTCTGTGTGCACTTGCAGGTCTATGGTAATGCCTGGAAGCTGAGGCTGTACGAGCGCCCAGACTTTGCAGGCCAGATGGTTGAGTACACTGAAGACTGCCCCTCCGTCCATGAGGCCTTCAAGTTCCGCGAGGTCTTCTCCTGCACGGTCACCCATGGGGCCTGGGGCTTCTACGAACTCCCAAACTACAGGGGGCGCCAGTACTTTGTGGAGCGTGGCGAGTACCGGAAGTTCGCTGACTGGGGGGCCCTGTCTCCTGTCATCGGCTCCTTCCGCAGGGTCACTGACTTCTAAAGCCCCCCCCCCCCTTCTCTGCAGGGCCATGTTGACCTGACTGAGAACCCAGTCTCTCACTGAGATCCAGGGCTACACCTGCCTTTGTTTGCCAGCTCATACCAATAAAACCCTTGCAAAGCTAAAAGTGTTCATGAAGTTGTCATTGCCACATTACAGTTTTTCTATTTACTTTGGGTAATTTCACGAAACAGAAATGACATTCTCAAAACTCTTAGTGCATTTGGCAAAATAGCCTATATGGTTCAGCACAACTACATAGATCACCTTCAAAAGGTCATATCTCACCCAAAACAGTTAACTTAAGCTTCAAAACCAAATCATTTTCTCATATAAATAGTCAGTGCCCCCAAAATAAGCTAGATGGTTTAGCAAAACACTATGGCACACCTGCAAAAGGTCACATCTCTCCCAAAACAGGCAACTCATCAGTCAAAACTAATTCCTTTTCTCATACAAGTAGTCAGTGCCCCCAAAATGAATAGTACCTTTGGCATTGTTTACACACTGCAGGTCAAAACATTTAAATGTTCAGAATACTTTGTGTATCAAACAGAAAAACGATGAATTCAAGAGAAGCCAACAAGGTTTCACATCACATACTGTATTGCACTCATACTGCCATGGAAATTGTTACAGTAATTGCCAAACAGAAACAGAAAATGTGTACAGCACAATATACTGTCAAACAATAAGTACATCAAAATAAAAATTTGTATAGCCTTCACTCCTATAACAACACATACAGTAGGAAAGTAAAGCAAAGCTGGAGTTGAGTTTTCATCCTCACTCTCCTCATCCTCGCGCTCATGTCTGTCTGGCCACAGATTTTCATCAACATCACATCAGATGTTCTCCCTTGCTATGCAACGGGGGTAGAATTGGCGTGCATGCCGCAACCATCCCTTACACTGATCTGCTGTGACATCGACACAAGCAGCATCCATTGCCTGGAGAAGGGACCACTGGTTTAGAGCCCGATGCTCGTAGAACCTCCACCTCCATGCAGAAAAAAACTCCTCGATAAGATTGAGGTATGGAGAGTAAGGTGATAAGAGCACTATCAGCGTCCTTGGATGGGCAGCGAACCACGCCCTGATGAGCGGGCCTCAGTGGAAACTAGCTTTGTACCACACAATGACAAATGTAGGCAACTGAGGCCCTACCAAACACCCCTCATGTAAAGGGATAAGATCAGAGTGCAGGCGGTCCAAGAACCCCAGGAACTTCTGGGTGTTGTATGGGCCAAGACTGGGAATGTGGGTGACTACACCATTCTCTGAAAGGGCAGCACACAAGGTGATGTTGCCCCCACGCTGGCCTGGGAAATCCACCCTTGCTCCTCTTCTTCTTCCTCCTCTTCCTCGAGCAGGCAGTTGCCATTGTTTGTTTCCCTGGCCAGGTGCTTCCATGTCCATAAATTGTACTGAACTTGGTCAAGCTCTAGATATTTGATGGAAGCATTTATACTCCTGGATAGGACTTGTCAGCTAACTACGTAAACTTACTGTGTGATCGGTGATCAGATGTGTGAATCTCTCCCTTGATTAGTAAAGTTCTAGTTGCACCTGAAAATTAAGCCGATGATCCAAGAAATCTTTATTACAGTATATGGGCCATTCTACCGAATTGATGCAAAGTCATGTCGGATATATTTTGAATTTTTGTATGGTTTATCCCCAAAACTTTGTCCGTATATATATTGTACCATATCTAAAGTACACATATCTAGTAAAAGAACAGTCAAGTTTTATATTGTATTTTCAGAATGTGTTGGAATGTTTTTCCTCTCCCAAAAATTGTCACTACCGAAACATCACATTTACTATAGTAAAAAAGTATTATTATTGACCTGTTCAGATTGTGTTTCCTTCCCTTCTCTGAAGAGTATTTTTACAAATATTTCTTGAAGGTTTCCACAATGAAATCCATAGAAATGAATTTTTTACCAAATTTTCAAGTTCAATTTATCTGTTTCGGTAGTGACTGCACTGTTTCGGTAGTGACTGCACTGTTGGATAGATGTTCATTTCTCTCCCAAAATCATCCAAAAGGTGCTCTTGGCCGCCCTTTAGTCCACACAACACATTTATTTAAAAATTATGGGATTGAACTACTTACCATTTCATTTTGTCACTACCGAAATCATCTGGTCACTACCATATGTTTCGGTAGTGACTGTTTCGGTAGTGACAATTCTAGCTAACTTTAAGCATAAATAAAGAATTCTAGCAATCACACGGCTTGCAAACACATCTTTGAAGAGGTGAACACACATACAAACATAAGATTTTCCATGAAACCCCAAAAGGTTTACTTAATTGAAGAAAACATGCGTTTCGGTAGTGACAATTCTTAAGGTTACACGTCGATTTTCAGACTTTGGAACACATTTATATAAAAACTATGGGATTTAGCTACTTACCATTCAACCATGAGGGACAGAGATGCAGTGTCACTGCATGGTCAAAAATGCAGAGTCGTGGCTAAGACACAGGCTCAGCCAATGGACTAAAACTCATGTGTTTCGGTAGTGACATGAAAACTAGGGACATGATTTTTTGAGTATAGTAAATTGATTTAAAAATTAAACCCACAATAAGTCTAAATATTCCAAGTTCTGTTTCAACCCAATCATAAAGATCTTTGAAATTCAATCATTGGAAAAAATCTAAAAAAAATTGAAAAGTGTTATTTAAAGGCATTGAAATTTAGATGTCAGGGTTGGGGACAGCTACTTCCCAATAGAAAGTACCCTATAAATGATGATTTTGTATATATTTAGCTTATCACTATCTCATGTAATGCATTGGGTTTATATAGACCATAACATTTTCTAATTAAATATCTATGCCTTAATACCTAATTGTTTTGTAAATAATTTTTATTGTTGAGGGACTGCATATTACACGAATTCGGTAGAATGGCCCATATACCATGATGTTTTTCATGGTATTATGTGCCTAAAGGATTTTGACAATGGAGTGAACTATTGTGCACTTGATGATGTGGAAATTACGCCAACATGTTTTGCAGAGAACGACGACTTGACTGAGAAGCAACAGTCAGTTTTGACCAGCAAGATATATTCAATTGGTAATTGGGCTAACTGAAGGCAACTGAACCTAACCATTTCAAAGTGCTAAATCATTTGAAATATGTGCTAATGTAATTGCAATTTGATTAAAGGAATGAGAAATTCCAATCTGTTGTGAACAAGTGCCCAGTGGTTTTGAGGTTTGCACGTGTTGTTTTGAGAATGTAATTTCTGTTTCTTGAAACTACCCAAAGCAATGGAGAAAAACTGTAATACACTGGAGAATGCATTAGCCATTATTTATAAAGGTTAGCAGGGTCCTCTGGTCTTTAGACAGTGATCATTTCTATGCATTACTGTCCAGATCATACTGTACATTCATTTTCTGATCACCAGAAATCACTCAGGAAGCATAGGAATACAACAAAAAAGAGTGATATACTAAAATTTACAGCAAAGCAATGCTATCTCATATTACTGAACTTTGCACCACAGAGACATTATGTGTCTGTGTCTGTTCTGAAGACCCAAATTCATGAGTGCTCCATTGTATTTTGTGTTTGGAACAGAAATGTTTTGAGGCAGAAGATCTCTATCTGATAAAGTAGTCGTAAGCACATGTTCCCACTCTCACATGCTTCTTCAGAAATTCTGGTATCACCAAGCTTAGAGTTCAATAGGCTGATGGAAACTAGAACAGAGTAATCAAGAACAACTTTTACATACACCTCACTGAACTTGCAAAGCATAGTGGCACATCATCAATGAACCTTTCCCAACAGCTTCCTATCATTTGACCACACTGACAGAAACATTACTGTATACCCATTGTTGTTCACCTTCTCACTCCATAGTGGAGCATAGGCCATCGATAGCGAGTTGCCACCGGAATTGGTATCCACTTGTTCTCGATGTTTCAGTAATCCAGGAAATCCACTGAGCAAGGGATTAGCCCAGCCAGCTTCAGTTTACAGCACCTGGTATTTCCAGTTGGTCTCCCATCCAAGTACTAACCAGGCCCAGCACTGCTGAGCTTCTGAAGTCGTATGGGATAGGCCGTACTCAGTTTGGTGTGGCTGTAAGCTATTCACCCATGGCAGACATTATCTCTTGAAAAGAATTTCTCAAGTTCAATTAGAGTGATGGCGACGTGCCGTATAACATGTCCTTTGCAATAGTCAAATTATACTTATATAAGTCTTGTGTAGCATACTGAGTGACATCAAGACAACATTAATGATTAGCTTAGGGTTAGGTGTGTGCAAGGTATCAACATGTTGTTATAAATTCTAGGTATAAATAAGTGCGCTGCAATGTGCATAATGGTATTGTTACAATATAAAAGGGACTAAGATATAAAGTGCAGCGTAAATTCTTGTCAGGGTACTTTGTATTTCTATCAGGCTTTTTTAATTAGTTATTTAAGTACCTCATGCCTTGTTTTTTCCCCCACAATGCCATCAAATGTACAGCAGTCTCTGAAACATAACTTGATCATTAAATCTTTCCAGAGCAGCCATCCTAATGGTGGCAAAGACCAAAACCTGCTGTAACTATTAAGATGGTTATTCTTATTTAAACATGCTGTAAAGATAAAGATGGTTATATTTATTTCTAGACTGACTCTGTGCCCTGGCCAAGGCCTGACCTGTTCCTGAGACAGATTCTACATGTTTCTTTCTGTGTGTGTGTGTGTGTGTGCGTGTATGTGTGTCTGTTTGTGGGTGTGTGTGAGAGACAGTGTGGGGCTATCTTACTGCTTGTTGACACAACCAACTGTCTAAGTGGTGCATAGAACATGCAAGAAATAAAGAAACTGAAAAAAAAGTTTAAATTCTTTTTTCATGAAGACCAACTTAAAACAACAAACCACAGAGCACAAAACCTTTTCTGTTAATTAAATGCAATAAATTCTCAAGTAGGCCGTGAGTAAGAAAATAAAGGAACAACTGCATAGAACAGGAGTCTGCTTGAAGCAGCTATGCCACAGCCAAACAGACATAGTGATACATTCTTCACTACATGACAACATCAAATCATTATTATCTTTGCTTAATGCTTCTTTGAAATTATATACAATGTCTGACTTGTATTGCATGGACGACCATGTCGGATACACACCTGCAAGATATTGCCACACACCCGGCAAGCGCTCAGCAGCCTGAGTAATGGATTCTGAATGTATGGAATGATCTTTGTGCATGATATTTCTGACCCCTTGTGCCCCACTATGAGCAGTTGCATGATATTTCTGACCCCTGGTGCTGTACTATGGGCAGTTGTTTGACATGTATTTGGGCACTTCACCCAACAGTTTGTAAAGTGGGCATCAGCTCTTCCGACCACCACATGCTGGAAACGCGTTTAATATGACTAAATAAATATTTTCTGGAATCAAGCTTAGGGTCAGCCTCTGTACAATGGCCATCCACTTCCACAGAAAGCTGTTTTGCTATTTTGAAACAAGCGTCGCATCAGCTATTGTGTGGACGTTGATGGCGGGTTCATTTAAATGACAATGATTCTACTGGCAAGGCATTTTAATGTCCTACATATAAATCTCACTCTAGCTTGTAGCATTACTGTGTATGTGAGCCAACATTTAAAAAATTTGTTGCAATTAAAATCAAGATAGTCAACCATCCAACATGGAGCGTGGGAGGGTAAATTGCCCAGTTTGACTGTTTGGCATAGATTTACGCAAGACGGGTCTGTTTTCTGAGGCCCCAGCGATCCTCTCTCTCCCTCTCTCACTCCCTCTTCCTCTCTGTCTGTGTCCACAGATCATCTTCTACGAGGACAGGAACTTCCAGGGCCGCCACTATGAGTGCAGAGGCGACTGCCCCGAGCTCAGCACCCACTTCAGTCGCTGTAACTCCATCCGCGTGGAGAGCGGGGCCTGGGTGCTGTACGAGCGGCCCAACTACATGGGCTCCCAGTACGTTCTGATCCGCGGCGAGTACCCAGAGTACCAGCGCTGGAACGGCTACAACGACACCATCCACTCCTGCCGGCTCATCCGTCACGTAAGTGGGTGCCGGGTGGCGAAGTGTCAGGTCCCAGGGTCTGGCAGACAAGATCCAGGCATCAGTTGCTCAACTCACAGGTTATAGTGAGGACTGGATCATAGGCAGTGGTGAAGTGGTCCCTGGAGAAGTAGGTATACTCTTCATTTTGCAATTTTTGTAAGCAGCCAATACAGGACAGGATAAACGCCCTGTTTTGAGAAGTGGGTATACGCAATGCTGACTGAAAAATAAGTGTGTATACTACGTATACCTGCGTATACCCTGGACCTCACCACTGATCATAGGAGTGGTCATTTGCCCCTGATGTCAAATTCAACTCAGTCTAATTTCATTTAATTCACAATTCCTAATGAGCACAGAATCCAAAGGGTGCACAGGCCCCAAGTCAAGGCCTGTTTCTTCCACCTTGTTTGAACATCACCTAGGATGGTGATGAAGTAGATGAGTTGCAGCAAGGACAGATGAAGACTGTACTTTGCCATTATATGCACTCAAAGTAGCTTTATGAGTGGTGGTTTCATATTACCACACATGGGAACCTTTTACTGGTAA